>NW_028290812.1:47500-347500 GCF_964205215.1 Stylophora pistillata | reverse complement strand
GGGGAGTTGGGGGATACGTGCGCAACTCCTGCACGTCACGGGAGGCGTGGTGGCACGCCTCCGAGTGAGAGTCTGTGCACTATGAGGCACACGTGCTAAAGAAGGCGGTGAGCCTTGTACTCACGCCTGCCACTTCCACGAAACGCATGACAACGCCTCCAAAATGAAATCCCAGGTGCACTAGACCCAGGGGAACCTCGGCAATAGACAAGCAACTCTGGGAAATCACGGGCGACGGAGTGGCATGCGTGAGAGTGGGAGGCTGTGCAAGAGGAAGGGGTGAGTCTTGTACTCACGCCTGGTACTTCCACGAAACACATCACCACGCGGCCAAAACGGATTCCCGGGTGCACTAGATAGTCCCAGGGGAGTTGGAGAGTAGGCGCGCACCTCCTGCCAAATCACGGGAGCCGTAGTGGCACGCCTGCCAGTGAGAGGCTGTGCACTGTGAGGCACCTGTCCTAAAGAAGGCGGTGAGCCTTGTACTCACGCCTGCCACTTCCACGAAACGCATGACAACGCCTCCAAAATGAAATCCCAGGTGCACTAGACCCAGGGGAACCTCGGCAATAGACGCGCAACTCCGGGAAATCACGGGCGACGGAGTGGCATGCGTGAGAGTGGGAGGCTGTGCAAGAGGAAGGGGTGAGCCTTGTACTCACGCCTGCTACTTTCACGAAACACATCACCACGCGGCCAAAACGGATTCCCGGGTGCACTAGATAGTCCCAAGGGAGTTGAAGAGTAGGCGCGCACCTCCTGCCAAATAACGGGAGCAGTAGTGGTACGCCTGCCAGTGAGAGGCTGTGCACTGTGAGGCACATGTGCTAAAGAAGGCGGTGAGTCTTGTACTCACGCCCGCCACTTCCTCGAAACACATCACCACGCGGTTAAAATGGATTCCCGCGTGCACTAGATAGTCCCAGGGGAGTTGGGGGGTAGGCGTGCACCTCCTGCAAGTCACGGGAGTCGTGGTGGCACGCCTCCGAGTGAGAGGCTGTGCACTATGAGGCACATGTGCTAAAGAAGGCGGTGAGCCTTGTACTCACGCCTGCCACTTTTACGAAACGCATCACAACGCCTCCAAAATAAAATCCCAGGTGCACTAGACCCAAGGGAACCTCGGCAAGGGACGCACAACTCCTGGAAATCACGGGCCACAAAGTGGCATGCGTGAGAGTGGGAGGCTGTGCAAGAGGAAGGGGTGAGGCTTGTACTCACGCCTCCTACTTCCACGAAACACATCACCACGCGGCCAAAACGGATTTACGGGTGCACAAGATAGTCCCAGGGGAGTTGGAGAGTAGGCGCGCACCTCATGCCAAATCACGGGAGCCGTAGTGGCACGCCTGCCAGTGAGAGGCTGTGCACTGTGAGGCACATGTCCTAAAGACGGCGGTGAGCCTTGTACTCACGCCTGCCACTTCCACGAAACGCATGACAACGCCTCCAAAATGAAATCCCAGGTGCACTAGACCCAGGGGAACCTCGGCAATAGACGCGCAACTCCGGGAAATCACGGGCGACGGAGTGGCATGCGTGAGAGTGGGAGGCTGTGCAAGAGGAAGGGGTGAGGCTTGTACTCACGCCTGCTACTTCCACGAAACACATCACCACGCGGCCAAAACGGATTTACGGGTGCACAAGATAGTCCCAGGGGAGTTGGAGAGTAGGCGCGCACCTCATGCCAAATCACGGGAGCCGTAGTGGCACGCCTGCCAGTGAGAGGCTGTGCACTGTGAGGCACATGTCCTAAAGAAGGCGGTGAGCCTTGTACTCACGCCTGCCACTTCCACGAAACGCATGACAACGCCTCCAAAATGAAATCCCAGGTGCACTAGACCCCGGGGAAGCTCGGCAATAGACGCGCAACTCCGGGAAATCACGGGCGACGGAGTGGCATGCGTGAGAGTGGGAGGCTGTGCAAGAGGAAGGGGTGAGCCTGGTACTCACGCCTGCTACTTCCACGAAACACATCACCACGCGGCCAAAACGGATTCCCGGGTGCACTAGATAGTCCCAGGGGAGTTGGAGAGTAGGCGCGCACCTCCTGCCAGATCACGGGAGCCGTAGTGGCACGCCTGCCAGTGAGAGGCTGTGCACTGTGAGGCACATGTGCTAAAGAAGGCGGTGAGTCTTGTACTGACGCCTGCCACTTTTACGAAACACATCGCCACGCGGCTAAAATGGATTCCCGCGTGCTCTAAACAGTCCCAGGGGAGTTGGGGGATACGTGCGCAACTCCTGCAAGTCACGGGAGGCGTGGTGGCACGCCTCCGAGTGAGAGTCTGTGCACTATGAGGCACACGTGCTAAAGAAGGCGGTGAGCCTTGTACTCACGCCTGCCACTTCCACGAAACGCATGACAACGCCTCCAGAATAAAATCCCAGGTGTACTAGACCCAGGGGAACCTCCGCAATAGACGCGCAGCTCCGGGAAATCACGGGCAACGGAGTGGCATGCGTGAGAGTGGGAGGCTGTGCAAGAGGAAGGGGTGAGTCTTGTACTCACGCCTGCTACTTCCACGAAACACATCACCACGCGGCCAAATCGGATTCCCGGGTGCACTAGATAGTCCCAGGGGAGTTGGAGAGTAGGCGCGCACCTCCTGCCAAATCACGGGAGCCGTAGTGGCACGCCTGCAAGTGAGAGGCTGTCCACTGTGAGGCACCTGTCCTAAATAAGGCGGTGAGCCTTGTACTCACGCCTGCCACTTCCACGAGACGCATGACAATGCCTCCAAAATGAAATCCCAGGTGCACTAGACCCAGGGGAAGCTCGGCAAAAGACGCGCAACTCTGGGAAATCACGGGCGACGGAGTGGCATGCGTGAGAGTGGGAGGCTGTGCAAGAGGAAGGGGTGAGCCTGGTACTCACGCCTGCTACTTCCACGAAACACATCACCACGCGGCCAAAACGGATTCCCGGGTGCACTAGATAGTCCCACGGGAGTTCGAGAGTAGGCGCGCACCTCCTGCCAGATCACGGGAGCCGTAGTGGCACGCCTGCCAGTGAGAGGCTGTGCACTGTGAGGCACATGTGCTAAAGAAGGCGGTGAGTCTTGTACTGACGCCTGCCACTTTTACGAAACACATCGCCACGCGGCTAAAATGGATTCCCGCGTGCTCTAGACAGTCCCAGGGGAGTTGGGGGATAGGCGCGCAACTCCTGCAAGTCACGGGAGGCGTGGTGGCACGCCTCCGAGTGAGAGTCTGTGCACTATGAGGCACACGTGCTAAAGAAGGCGGTGAGCCTTGTACTCACGCCTGCCACTTCCACGAAACGCATGACAACGCCTCCAAAATGAAATCCCAGGTGCACTAGACCCAGGGGAACCTCGACAATAGACGCGCAACTCTGGGAAATCACGGGCGACGGAGTGGCATGCGTGAGAGTGGGAGGCTGTGCAAGAGGAAGGGGTGAGTCTTGTACTCACGCCTGCTACTTCCACGAAACACATCACCACGCGGCCAAAACGGATTCCCGGGTGCACTAGATAGTCCCAGGGGAGTTGGAGAGTAGGCGCGCACCTCCTGCCAAATCACGGGAGCCGTAGTGGCACGCCTGCCAGTGAGAGGCTGTGCACTGTGAGGCACCTGTCCTAAAGAAGGCGGTGAGCCCTGTACTCACGCCTGCCACTTCCACGAAACGCATGACAACGCCTCCAAAATGAAATCCCAGGTGCACTAGACCCAGGGGAACCTCGGCAATAGACGCGCAACTCCGGGAAATCACGGGCGACGGAGTGGCATGCGTGAGAGTGGGAGGCTGTGCAAGAGGAAGGGGTGAGCCTGGTACTCACGCCTGCTACTTTCACGAAACACATCACCACGCGGCCAAAACGGATTCCCGGGTGCACTAGATAGTCCCAAGGGAGTTGAAGAGTAGGCGCGCACCTCCTGCCAAATAACGGGAGCAGTAGTGGTACGCCTGCCAGTGAGAGGCTGTGCACTGTGAGGCACATGTGCTAAAGAAGGCGGTGAGTCTTGTACTCACGCCCGCCACTTCCTCGAAACACATCACCACGCGGTTAAAATGGATTCCCGCGTGCACTAGATAGTCCCAGGGGAGTTGGGGGGTAGGCGTGCACCTCCTGCAAGTCACGGGAGTCGTGGTGGCACGCCTCCGAGTGAGAGGCTGTGCACTATGAGGCACATGTGCTAAACAAGGCGGTGAGCCTTGTACTCACGCCTGCCACTTTTACGAAACGCATGACAACGCCTCCAAAATAAAATCCCAGGTGCACTAGACCCAAGGGAACCTCGGCAAGGGACGCACAACTCCTGGAAATCACGGGCCACAAAGTGGCATGCGTGAGAGTGGGAGGCTGTGCAAGAGGAAGGGGTGAGGCTTGTACTCACGCCTCCTACTTCCACGAAACACATCACCACGCGGCCAAAACGGATTTACGGGTGCACAAGATAGTCCCAGGGGAGTTGGAGAGTAGGCGCGCACCTCATGCCAAATCACGGGAGCCGTAGTGGCACGCCTGCCAGTGAGAGGCTGTGCACTGTGAGGCACATGTCCTAAAGACGGCGGTGAGCCTTGTACTCACGCCTGCCACTTCCACGAAACGCATGACAACGCCTCCAAAATGAAATCCCAGGTGCACTAGACCCAGGGGAACCTCGGCAATAGACGCGCAACTCCGGGAAATCACGGGCGACGGAGTGGCATGCGTGAGAGTGGGAGGCTGTGCAAGAGGAAGGGGTGAGGCTTGTACTCACGCCTGCTACTTCCACGAAACACATCACCACGCGGCCAAAACGGATTTACGGGTGCACAAGATAGTCCCAGGGGAGTTGGAGAGTAGGCGCGCACCTCATGCCAAATCACGGGAGCCGTAGTGGCACGCCTGCCAGTGAGAGGCTGTGCACTGTGAGGCACATGTCCTAAAGAAGGCGGTGAGCCTTGTACTCACGCCTGCCACTTCCACGACACGCATGACAACGCCTCCAAAATGAAATCCCAGGTGCACTAGACCCCGGGGAAGCTCGGCAATAGACGCGCAACTCCGGGAAATCACGGGCGACGGAGTGGCATGCGTGAGAGTGGGAGGCTGTGCAAGAGGAAGGGGTGAGCCTGGTACTCACGCCTGCTACTTCCACGAAACACATCACCACGCGGCCAAAACGGATTCCCGGGTGCACTAGATAGTCCCAGGGGAGTTGGAGAGTAGGCGCGCACCTCCTGCCAGATCACGGGAGCCGTAGTGGCACGCCTGCCAGTGAGAGGCTGTGCACTGTGAGGCACATGTGCTAAAGAAGGCGGTGAGTCTTGTACTGACGCCTGCCACTTTTACGAAACACATCGCCACGCGGCTAAAATGGATTCCCGCGTGCTCTAGACAGTCCCAGGGGAGTTGGGGGATACGTGCGCAACTCCTGCAAGTCACGGGAGGCGTGGTGGCACGCCTCCGAGTGAGAGTCTGTGCACTATGAGGCACACGTGCTAAAGAAGGCGGTGAGCCTTGTACTCACGCCTGCCACTTCCACGAAACGCATGACAACGCCTCCAGAATAAAATCCCAGGTGTACTAGACCCAGGGGAACCTCCGCAATAGACGCGCAACTCCGGGAAATCACGGGCAACGGAGTGGCATGCGTGAGAGTGGGAGGCTGTGCAAGAGGAAGGGGTGAGTCTTGTACTCACGCCTGCTACTTCCACGAAACACATCACCACGCGGCCAAATCGGATTCCCGGGTGCACTAGATAGTCCCAGGGGAGTTGGAGAGTAGGCGCGCACCTCCTGCCAAATCACGGGAGCCGTAGTGGCACGCCTGCAAGTGAGAGGCTGTCCACTGTGAGGCACCTGTCCTAAATAAGGCGGTGAGCCTTGTACTCACGCCTGCCACTTCCACGAAACGCATGACAATGCCTCCAAAATGAAATCCCAGGTGCACTAGACCCAGGGGAACCTCGGCAATAGACGCGCAACTCCGGGAAATCACGGGCGACGGAGTGGCATGCGTGAGAGTGGGAGGCTATGCAAGAGGAAGGGGTGAGCTTTGTACTCACGCCTGCTACTTTCACGAAACACATCACCACGCGGCCAAAACGGATTCCCCGGTGCACTAGATAGTCCCAAGGGAGTTGAAGAGTAGGCGCGCACCTCCTGCCAAATCACGGGAGCAGTAGTGGCACGCCTGCCAGTGAGAGGCTGTGCACTGTGAGGCACATGTGCTAAAGAAGGCGGTGAGTCTTGTACTCACGCCCGCCACTTCCTCGAAACACATCACCACGCGGTAAAAATGGATTCCCGCGTGCACTAGATAGTCCCAGGGGAGTTGGGGGGTAGGCGCGCACCTCCTGCAAGTCACGGGAGTCGTGGTGGCACGCCTCCGAGTGAGAGGCTGTGCACTATGAGGCACATGTCCTAAAGAAGGCGGTGAGCCTTGTACTCACGCCTGCCACTTCCACGAAACGCATGACAACGCCTCCAAAATGAAATCCCAGGTGCACTAGACCGAGGGGAACCTCGGCAATAGACGCGCAACTCTGGGAAATCACGGGCGACGGAGTGGCATGCGTGAGAGTGGGAGGCTGTGCAAGAGGAAGGGGTGAGTCTTGTACTCACGCCTGCTACTTCCACGAAACACATCACCACGCGGCCAAAACGGATTCCCGGGTGCACTAGATAGTCCCAGGGGAGTTGGAGAGTAGGCGCGCACCTCCTGCCAAATCACGGGAGCCGTAGTGGCACGCCTGCCAGTGAGAGGCTGTGCACTGTGAGGCACCTGTCCTAAAGAAGGCGGTGAGCCCTGTACTCACGCCTGCCACTTCCACGAAACGCATGACAACGCCTCCAAAATGAAATCCCAGGTGCACTAGACCCAGGGGAACCTCGGCAATAGACGCGCAACTCCGGGAAATCACGGGCGACGGAGTGGCATGCGTGAGAGTGGGAGGCTGTGCAAGAGGAAGGGGTGAGCCTTGTACTCACGCCTGCTACTTTCACGAAACACATCACCACGCGGCCAAAACGGATTCCCGGGTGCACTAGATAGTCCCAAGGGAGTTGAAGAGTAGGCGCGCACCTCCTGCCAAATAACGGGAGCAGTAGTGGTACGCCTGCCAGTGAGAGGCTGTGCACTGTGAGGCACATGTGCTAAAGAAGGCGGTGAGTCTTGTACTCACGCCCGCCACTTCCTCGAAACACATCACCACGCGGTTAAAATGGATTCCCGCGTGCACTAGATAGTCCCAGGGGAGTTGGGGGGTAGGCGTGCACCTCCTGCAAGTCACGGGAGTCGTGGTGGCACGCCTCCGAGTGAGAGGCTGTGCACTATGAGGCACATGTGCTAAAGAAGGCGGTGAGCCTTGTACTCACGCCTGCCACTTTTACGAAACGCATGACAACGCCTCCAAAATAAAATCCCAGGTGCACTAGACCCAAGGGAACCTCGGCAAGGGACGCACAACTCCTGGAAATCACGGGCCACAAAGTGGCATGCGTGAGAGTGGGAGGCTGTGCAAGAGGAAGGGGTGAGGCTTGTACTCACGCCTCCTACTTCCACGAAACACATCACCACGCGGCCAAAACGGATTTACGGGTGCACAAGATAGTCCCAAGGGAGTTGGAGAGTAGGCGCGCACCTCATGCCAAATCACGGGAGCCGTAGTGGCACGCCTGCCAGTGAGAGGCTGTGCACTGTGAGGCACATGTCCTAAAGAAGGCGGTGAGCCTTGTACTCACGCCTGCCACTTCAACGAAACGCATGACAACGCCTCCAAAATGAAATCCCAGGTGCACTAGACCCAGGGGAACCTCGGCAATAGACGCGCAACTCCGGGAAATCACGGGCGACGGAGTAGCATGCGTGAGAGTGGGAGGCTGTGCAAGAGGAAGGGGTGAGGCTTGTACTCACGCCTGCTACTTCCACGAAACACATCACCACGCGGCCAAAACGGATTTACGGGTGCACAAGATAGTCCCAGGGGAGTTGGAGAGTAGGCGCGCACCTCATGCCAAATCACGGGAGCCGTAGTGGCACGCCTGCCAGTGAGAGGCTGTGCACTGTGAGGCACATGTCCTAAAGAAGGCGGTGAGCCTTGTACTCACGCCTGCCACTTCCACGAAACGCATGACAACGCCTCCAAAATGAAATCCCAGGTGCACTAGACCCCGGGGAAGCTCGGCAATAGACGCGCAACTCCGGGAAATCACGGGCGACGGAGTGGCATGCGTGAGAGTGGGAGGCTGTGCAAGAGGAAGGGGTGAGCCTGGTACTCACGCCTGCTACTTCCACGAAACACATCACCACGCGGCCAAAACGGATTCCCGGGTGCACTAGATAGTCCCAGGGGAGTTGGAGAGTAGGCGCGCACCTCCTGCCAGATCACGGGAGCCGTAGTGGCACGCCTGCCAGTGAGAGGCTGTGCACTGTGAGGCACATGTGCTAAAGAAGGCGGTGAGTCTTGTACTGACGCCTGCCACTTTTACGAAACACATCGCCACGCGGCTAAAATGGATTCCCAAGTGCTCTAGACAGTCCCAGGGGAGTTGGGGGATACGTGCGCAACTCCTGCACGTCACGGGAGGCGTGGTGGCACGCCTCCGAGTGAGAGTCTGTGCACTATGAGGCACACGTGCTAAAGAAGGCGGTGAGCCTTGTACTCACGCCTGCCACTTCCACGAAACGCATGACAACGCCTCCAAAATGAAATCCCAGGTGCACTAGACCCAGGGGAACCTCGGCAATAGACAAGCAACTCTGGGAAATCACGGGCGACGGAGTGGCATGCGTGAGAGTGGGAGGCTGTGCAAGAGGAAGGGGTGAGTCTTGTACTCACGCCTGGTACTTCCACGAAACACATCACCACGCGGCCAAAACGGATTCCCGGGTGCACTAGATAGTCCCAGGGGAGTTGGAGAGTAGGCGCGCACCTCCTGCCAAATCACGGGAGCCGTAGTGGCACGCCTGCCAGTGAGAGGCTGTGCACTGTGAGGCACCTGTCCTAAAGAAGGCGGTGAGCCTTGTACTCACGCCTGCCACTTCCACGAAACGCATGACAACGCCTCCAAAATGAAATCCCAGGTGCACTAGACCCAGGGGAACCTCGGCAATAGACGCGCAACTCCGGGAAATCACGGGCGACGGAGTGGCATGCGTGAGAGTGGGAGGCTGTGCAAGAGGAAGGGGTGAGCCTTGTACTCACGCCTGCTACTTTCACGAAACACATCACCACGCGGCCAAAACGGATTCCCGGGTGCACTAGATAGTCCCAAGGGAGTTGAAGAGTAGGCGCGCACCTCCTGCCAAATAACGGGAGCAGTAGTTGTACGCCTGCCAGTGAGAGGCTGTGCACTGTGAGGCACATGTGCTAAAGAAGGCGGTGAGTCTTGTACTCACGCCCGCCACTTCCTCGAAACACATCACCACGCGGTTAAAATGGATTCCCGCGTGCACTAGATAGTCCCAGGGGAGTTGGGGGGTAGGCGTGCACCTCCTGCAAGTCACGGGAGTCGTGGTGGCACGCCTCCGAGTGAGAGGCTGTGCACTATGAGGCACATGTGCTAAAGAAGGCGGTGAGCCTTGTACTCACGCCTGCCACTTTTACGAAACGCATCACAACGCCTCCAAAATAAAATCCCAGGTGCACTAGACCCAAGGGAACCTCGGCAAGGGACGCACAACTCCTGGAAATCACGGGCCACAAAGTGGCATGCGTGAGAGTGGGAGGCTGTGCAAGAGGAAGGGGTGAGGCTTGTACTCACGCCTCCTACTTCCACGAAACACATCACCACGCGGCCAAAACGGATTTACGGGTGCACAAGATAGTCCCAGGGGAGTTGGAGAGTAGGCGCGCACCTCATGCCAAATCACGGGAGCCGTAGTGGCACGCCTGCCAGTGAGAGGCTGTGCACTGTGAGGCACATGTCCTAAAGACGGCGGTGAGCCTTGTACTCACGCCTGCCACTTCCACGAAACGCATGACAACGCCTCCAAAATGAAATCCCAGGTGCACTAGACCCAGGGGAACCTCGGCAATAGACGCGCAACTCCGGGAAATCACGGGCGACGGAGTGGCATGCGTGAGAGTGGGAGGCTGTGCAAGAGGAAGGGGTGAGGCTTGTACTCACGCCTGCTACTTCCACGAAACACATCACCACGCGGCCAAAACGGATTTACGGGTGCACAAGATAGTCCCAGGGGAGTTGGAGAGTAGGCGCGCACCTCATGCCAAATCACGGGAGCCGTAGTGGCACGCCTGCCAGTGAGAGGCTGTGCACTGTGAGGCACATGTCCTAAAGAAGGCGGTGAGCCTTGTACTCACGCCTGCCACTTCCACGAAACGCATGACAACGCCTCCAAAATGAAATCCCAGGTGCACTAGACCCCGGGGAAGCTCGGCAATAGACGCGCAACTCCGGGAAATCACGGGCGACGGAGTGGCATGCGTGAGAGTGGGAGGCTGTGCAAGAGGAAGGGGTGAGCCTGGTACTCACGCCTGCTACTTCCACGAAACACATCACCACGCGGCCAAAACGGATTCCCGGGTGCACTAGATAGTCCCAGGGGAGTTGGAGAGTAGGCGCGCACCTCCTGCCAGATCACGGGAGCCGTAGTGGCACGCCTGCCAGTGAGAGGCTGTGCACTGTGAGGCACATGTGCTAAAGAAGGCGGTGAGTCTTGTACTGACGCCTGCCACTTTTACGAAACACATCGCCACGCGGCTAAAATGGATTCCCGCGTGCTCTAGACAGTCCCAGGGGAGTTGGGGGATACGTGCGCAACTCCTGCAAGTCACGGGAGGCGTGGTGGCACGCCTCCGAGTGAGAGTCTGTGCACTATGAGGCACACGTGCTAAAGAAGGCGGTGAGCCTTGTACTCACGCCTGCCACTTCCACGAAACGCATGACAACGCCTCCAGAATAAAATCCCAGGTGTACTAGACCCAGGGGAACCTCCGCAATAGACGCGCAACTCCGGGAAATCACGGGCAACGGAGTGGCATGCGTGAGAGTGGGAGGCTGTGCAAGAGGAAGGGGTGAGTCTTGTACTCACGCCTGCTACTTCCACGAAACACATCACCACGCGGCCAAATCGGATTCCCGGGTGCACTAGATAGTCCCAGGGGAGTTGGAGAGTAGGCGCGCACCTCCTGCCAACTCACGGGAGCCGTAGTGGCACGCCTGCAAGTGAGAGGCTGTCCACTGTGAGGCACCTGTCCTAAATAAGGCGGTGAGCCTTGTACTCACGCCTGCCACTTCCACGAAACGCATGACAATGCCTCCAAAATGAAATCCCAGGTGCACTAGACCCAGGGGAACCTCGGCAATAGACGCGCAACTCCGGGAAACCACGGGCGACGGAGTGGCATGCGTGAGAGTGGGAGGCTATGCAAGAGGAAGGGGTGAGCTTTGTACTCACGCCTGCTACTTTCACGAAACACATCACCACGCGGCCAAAACGGATTCCCCGGTGCACTAGATAGTCCCAAGGGAGTTGAAGAGTAGGCGCGCACCTCCTGCCAAATCACGGGAGCAGTAGTGGCACGCCTGCCAGTGAGAGGCTGTGCACTGTGAGGCACATGTGCTAAAGAAGGCGGTGAGTCTTGTACTCACGCCCGCCACTTCCTCGAAACACATCACCACGCGGTAAAAATGGATTCCCGCGTGCACTAGATAGTCCCAGGGGAGTTGGGGGGTAGGCGCGCACCTCCTGCAAGTCACGGGAGTCGTGGTGGCACGCCTCCGAGTGAGAGGCTGTGCACTATGAGGCACATGTCCTAAAGAAGGCGGTGAGCCTTGTACTCACGCCTGCCACTTCCACGAAACGCATGACAACGCCTCCAAAATGAAATCCCAGGTGCACTAGACCCAGGGGAACCTCGGCAATAGACGCGCAACTCTGGGAAATCACGGGCGACGGAGTGGCATGCGTGAGAGTGGGAGGCTGTGCAAGAGGAAGGGGTGAGTCTTGTACTCACGCCTGCTACTTCCACGAAACACATCACCACGCGGCCAAAACGGATTCCCGGGTGCACTAGATAGTCCCAGGGGAGTTGGAGAGTAGGCGCGCACCTCCTGCCAAATCACGGGAGCCGTAGTGGCACGCCTGCCAGTGAGAGGCTGTGCACTGTGAGGCACCTGTCCTAAAGAAGGCGGTGAGCCCTGTACTCACGCCTGCCACTTCCACGAAACGCATGACAACGCCTCCAAAATGAAATCCCAGGTGCACTAGACCCAGGGGAACCTCGGCAATAGACGCGCAACTCCGGGAAATCACGGGCGACGGAGTGGCATGCGTGAGAGTGGGAGGCTGTGCAAGAGGAAGGGGTGAGCCTTGTACTCACGCCTGCTAATTTCACGAAACACATCACCACGCGGCCAAAACGGATTCCCGGGTGCACTAGATAGTCCCAAGGGAGTTGAAGAGTAGGCGCGCACCTCCTGCCAAATAACGGGAGCAGTAGTGGTACGCCTGCCAGTGAGAGGCTGTGCACTGTGAGGCACATGTGCTAAAGAAGGCGGTGAGTCTTGTACTCACGCCCGCCACTTCCTCGAAACACATCACCACGCGGTTAAAATGGATTCCCGCGTGCACTAGATAGTCCCAGGGGAGTTGGGGGGTAGGCGTGCACCTCCTGCAAGTCACGGGAGTCGTGGTGGCACGCCTCCGAGTGAGAGGCTGTGCACTATGAGGCACATGTGCTAAAGAAGGCGGTGAGCCTTGTACTCACGCCTGCCACTTTTACGAAACGCATGACAACGCCTCCAAAATAAAATCCCAGGTGCACTAGACCCAAGGGAACCTCGGCAAGGGACGCACAACTCCTGGAAATCACGGGCCACAAAGTGGCATGCGTGAGAGTGGGAGGCTGTGCAAGAGGAAGGGGTGAGGCTTGTACTCACGCCTCCTACTTCCACGAAACACATCACCACGCGGCCAAAACGGATTTACGGGTGCACAAGATAGTCCCAAGGGAGTTGGAGAGTAGGCGCGCACCTCATGCCAAATCACGGGAGCCGTAGTGGCACGCCTGCCAGTGAGAGGCTGTGCACTGTGAGGCACATGTCCTAAAGAAGGCGGTGAGCCTTGTACTCACGCCTGCCACTTCCACGAAACGCATGACAACGCCTCCAAAATGAAATCCCAGGTGCACTAGACCCAGGGGAACCTCGGCAATAGACGCGCAACTCCGGGAATTCACGGGCGACGGAGTAGCATGCGTGAGAGTGGGAGGCTGTGCAAGAGGAAGGGGTGAGGCTTGTACTCACGCCTGCTACTTCCACGAAACACATCACCACGCGGCCAAAACGGATTTACGGGTGCACAAGATAGTCCCAGGGGAGTTGGAGAGTAGGCGCGCACCTCATGCCAAATCACGGGAGCCGTAGTGGCACGCCTGCCAGTGAGAGGCTGTGCACTGTGAGGCACATGTCCTAAGGAAGGCGGTGAGCCTTGTACTCACGCCTGCCACTTCCACGAAACGCATGACAACGCCTCCAAAATGAAATCCCAGGTGCACTAGACCCCGGGGAAGCTCGGCAATAGACGCGCAACTCCGGGAAATCACGGGCGACGGAGTGGCATGCGTGAGAGTGGGAGGCTGTGCAAGAGGAAGGGGTGAGCCTGGTACTCACGCCTGCTACTTCCACGAAACACATCACCACGCGGCCAAAACGGATTCCCGGGTGCACTAGATAGTCCCAGGGGAGTTGGAGAGTAGGCGCGCACCTCCTGCCAGATCACGGGAGCCGTAGTGGCACGCCTGCCAGTGAGAGGCTGTGCACTGTGAGGCACATGTGCTAAAGAAGGCGGTGAGTCTTGTACTGACGCCTGCCACTTTTACGAAACACATCGCCACGCGGCTAAAATGGATTCCCAAGTGCTCTAGACAGTCCCAGGGGAGTTGGGGGATACGTGCGCAACTCCTGCACGTCACGGGAGGCGTGGTGGCACGCCTCCGAGTGAGAGTCTGTGCACTATGAGGCACACGTGCTAAAGAAGGCGGTGAGCCTTGTACTCACGCCTGCCACTTCCACGAAACGCATGACAACGCCTCCAAAATGAAATCCCAGGTGCACTAGACCCAGGGGAACCTCGGCAATAGACAAGCAACTCTGGGAAATCACGGGCGACGGAGTGGCATGCGTGAGAGTGGGAGGCTGTGCAAGAGGAAGGGGTGAGTCTTGTACTCACGCCTGGTACTTCCACGAAACACATCACCACGCGGCCAAAACGGATTCCCGGGTGCACTAGATAGTCCCAGGGGAGTTGGAGAGTAGGCGCGCACCTCCTGCCAAATCACGGGAGCCGTAGTGGCACGCCTGCCAGTGAGAGGCTGTGCACTGTGAGGCACCTGTCCTAAAGAAGGCGGTGAGCCTTGTACTCACGCCTGCCACTTCCACGAAACGCATGACAACGCCTCCAAAATGAAATCCCAGGTGCACTAGACCCAGGGGAACCTCGGCAATAGACGCGCAACTCCGGGAAATCACGGGCGACGGAGTGGCATGCGTGAGAGTGGGAGGCTGTGCAAGAGGAAGGGGTGAGCCTTGTACTCACGCCTGCTACTTTCACGAAACACATCACCACGCGGCCAAAACGGATTCCCGGGTGCACTAGATAGTCCCAAGGGAGTTGAAGAGTAGGCGCGCACCTCCTGCCAAATAACGGGAGCAGTAGTGGTACGCCTGCCAGTGAGAGGCTGTGCACTGTGAGGCACATGTGCTAAAGAAGGCGGTGAGTCTTGTACTCACGCCCGCCACTTCCTCGAAACACATCACCACGCGGTTAAAATGGATTCCCGCGTGCACTAGATAGTCCCAGGGGAGTTGGGGGGTAGGCGTGCACCTCCTGCAAGTCACGGGAGTCGTGGTGGCACGCCTCCGAGTGAGAGGCTGTGCACTATGAGGCACATGTGCTAAAGAAGGCGGTGAGCCTTGTACTCACGCCTGCCACTTTTACGAAACGCATCACAACGCCTCCAAAATAAAATCCCAGGTGCACTAGACCCAAGGGAACCTCGGCAAGGGACGCACAACTCCTGGAAATCACGGGCCACAAAGTGGCATGCGTGAGAGTGGGAGGCTGTGCAAGAGGAAGGGGTGAGGCTTGTACTCACGCCTCCTACTTCCACGAAACACATCACCACGCGGCCAAAACGGATTTACGGGTGCACAAGATAGTCCCAGGGGAGTTGGAGAGTAGGCGCGCACCTCATGCCAAATCACGGGAGCCGTAGTGGCACGCCTGCCAGTGAGAGGCTGTGCACTGTGAGGCACATGTCCTAAAGACGGCGGTGAGCCTTGTACTCACGCCTGCCACTTCCACGAAACGCATGACAACGCCTCCAAAATGAAATCCCAGGTGCACTAGACCCAGGGGAACCTCGGCAATAGACGCGCAACTCCGGGAAATCACGGGCGACGGAGTGGCATGCGTGAGAGTGGGAGGCTGTGCAAGAGGAAGGGGTGAGGCTTGTACTCACGCCTGCTACTTCCACGAAACACATCACCACGCGGCCAAAACGGATTTACGGGTGCACAAGATAGTCCCAGGGGAGTTGGAGAGTAGGCGCGCACCTCATGCCAAATCACGGGAGCCGTAGTGGCACGCCTGCCAGTGAGAGGCTGTGCACTGTGAGGCACATGTCCTAAAGAAGGCGGTGAGCCTTGTACTCACGCCTGCCACTTCCACGAAACGCATGACAACGCCTCCAAAATGAAATCCCAGGTGCACTAGACCCCGGGGAAGCTCGGCAATAGACGCGCAACTCCGGGAAATCACGGGCGACGGAGTGGCATGCGTGAGAGTGGGAGGCTGTGCAAGAGGAAGGGGTGAGCCTGGTACTCACGCCTGCTACTTCCACGAAACACATCACCACGCGGCCAAAACGGATTCCCGGGTGCACTAGATAGTCCCAGGGGAGTTGGAGAGTAGGCGCGCACCTCCTGCCAGATCACGGGAGCCGTAGTGGCACGCCTGCCAGTGAGAGGCTGTGCACTGTGAGGCACATGTGCTAAAGAAGGCGGTGAGTCTTGTACTGACGCCTGCCACTTTTACGAAACACATCGCCACGCGGCTAAAATGGATTCCCGCGTGCTCTAAACAGTCCCAGGGGAGTTGGGGGATACGTGCGCAACTCCTGCAAGTCACGGGAGGCGTGGTGGCACGCCTCCGAGTGAGAGTCTGTGCACTATGAGGCACACGTGCTAAAGAAGGCGGTGAGCCTTGTACTCACGCCTGCCACTTCCACGAAACGCATGACAACGCCTCCAGAATAAAATCCCAGGTGTACTAGACCCAGGGGAACCTCCGCAATAGACGCGCAGCTCCGGGAAATCACGGGCAACGGAGTGGCATGCGTGAGAGTGGGAGGCTGTGCAAGAGGAAGGGGTGAGTCTTGTACTCACGCCTGCTTCTTCCACGAAACACATCACCACGCGGCCAAATCGGATTCCCGGGTGCACTAGATAGTCCCAGGGGAGTTGGAGAGTAAACGCGCACCTCCTGCCAAATCACGGGAGCCGTAGTGGCACGCCTGCAAGTGAGAGGCTGTCCACTGTGAGGCACCTGTCCTAAATAAGGCGGTGAGCCTTGTACTCACGCCTGCCACTTCCACGAGACGCATGACAATGCCTCCAAAATGAAATCCCAGGTGCACTAGACCCAGGGGAAGCTCGGCAATAGACGCGCAACTCTGGGAAATCACGGGCGACGGAGTGGCATGCGTGAGAGTGGGAGGCTGTGCAAGAGGAAGGGGTGAGCCTGGTACTCACGCCTGCTACTTCCACGAAACACATCACCACGCGGCCAAAACGGATTCCCGGGTGCACTAGATAGTCCCACGGGAGTTCGAGAGTAGGCGCGCACCTCCTGCCAGATCACGGGAGCCGTAGTGGCACGCCTGCCAGTGAGAGGCTGTGCACTGTGAGGCACATGTGCTAAAGAAGGCGGTGAGTCTTGTACTGACGCCTGCCACTTTTACGAAACACATCGCCACGCGGCTAAAATGGATTCCCGCGTGCTCTAGACAGTCCCAGGGGAGTTGGGGGATAGGCGCGCAACTCCTGCAAGTCACGGGAGGCGTGGTGGCACGCCTCCGAGTGAGAGTCTGTGCACTATGAGGCACACGTGCTAAAGAAGGCGGTGAGCCTTGTACTCACGCCTGCCACTTCCACGAAACGCATGACAACGCCTCCAAAATGAAATCCCAGGTGCACTAGACCCAGGGGAACCTCGACAATAGACGCGCAACTCTGGGAAATCACGGGCGACGGAGTGGCATGCGTGAGAGTGGGAGGCTGTGCAAGAGGAAGGGGTGAGTCTTGTACTCACGCCTGCTACTTCCACGAAACACATCACCACGCGGCCAAAACGGATTCCCGGGTGCACTAGATAGTCCCAGGGGAGTTGGAGAGTAGGCGCGCACCTCCTGCCAAATCACGGGAGCCGTAGTGGCACGCCTGCCAGTGAGAGGCTGTGCACTGTGAGGCACCTGTCCTAAAGAAGGCGGTGAGCCCTGTACTCACGCCTGCCACTTCCACGAAACGCATGACAACGCCTCCAAAATGAAATCCCAGGTGCACTAGACCCAGGGGAACCTCGGCAATAGACGCGCAACTCCGGGAAATCACGGGCGACGGAGTGGCATGCGTGAGAGTGGGAGGCTGTGCAAGAGGAAGGGGTGAGCCTGGTACTCACGCCTGCTACTTTCACGAAACACATCACCACGCGGCCAAAACGGATTCCCGGGTGCACTAGATAGTCCCAAGGGAGTTGAACAGTAGGCGCGCACCTCCTGCCAAATAACGGGAGCAGTAGTGGTACGCCTGCCAGTGAGAGGCTGTGCACTGTGAGGCACATGTGCTAAAGAAGGCGGTGAGTCTTGTACTCACGCCCGCCACTTCCTCGAAACACATCACCACGCGGTTAAAATGGATTCCCGCGTGCACTAGATAGTCCCAGGGGAGTTGGGGGGTAGGCGTGCACCTCCTGCAAGTCACGGGAGTCGTGGTGGCACGCCTCCGAGTGAGAGGCTGTGCACTATGAGGCACATGTGCTAAAGAAGGCGGTGAGCCTTGTACTCACGCCTGCCACTTTTACGAAACGCATCACAACGCCTCCAAAATAAAATCCCAGGTGCACTAGACCCAAGGGAACCTCGGCAAGGGACGCACAACTCCTGGAAATCACGGGCCACAAAGTGGCATGCGTGAGAGTGGGAGGCTGTGCAAGAGGAAGGGGTGAGGCTTGTACTCACGCCTCCTACTTCCACGAAACACATCACCACGCGGCCAAAACGGATTTACGGGTGCACAAGATAGTCCCAGGGGAGTTGGAGAGTAGGCGCGCACCTCATGCCAAATCACGGGAGCCGTAGTGGCACGCCTGCCAGTGAGAGGCTGTGCACTGTGAGGCACATGTCCTAAAGACGGCGGTGAGCCTTGTACTCACGCCTGCCACTTCCACGAAACGCATGACAACGCCTCCAAAATGAAATCCCAGGTGCACTAGACCCAGGGGAACCTCGGCAATAGACGCGCAACTCCGGGAAATCACGGGCGACGGAGTGGCATGCGTGAGAGTGGGAGGCTGTGCAAGAGGAAGGGGTGAGGCTTGTACTCACGCCTGCTACTTCCACGAAACACATCACCACGCGGCCAAAACGGATTTACGGGTGCACAAGATAGTCCCAGGGGAGTTGGAGAGTAGGCGCGCACCTCATGCCAAATCACGGGAGCCGTAGTGGCACGCCTGCCAGTGAGAGGCTGTGCACTGTGAGGCACATGTCCTAAAGAAGGCGGTGAGCCTTGTACTCACGCCTGCCACTTCCACGAAACGCATGACAACGCCTCCAAAATGAAATCCCAGGTGCACTAGACCCCGGGGAAGCTCGGCAATAGACGCGCAACTCCGGGAAATCACGGGCGACGGAGTGGCATGCGTGAGAGTGGGAGGCTGTGCAAGAGGAAGGGGTGAGCCTGGTACTCACGCCTGCTACTTCCACGAAACACATCACCACGCGGCCAAAACGGATTCCCGGGTGCACTAGATAGTCCCAGGGGAGTTGGAGAGTAGGCGCGCACCTCCTGCCAGATCACGGGAGCCGTAGTGGCACGCCTGCCAGTGAGAGGCTGTGCACTGTGAGGCACATGTGCTAAAGAAGGCGGTGAGTCTTGTACTGACGCCTGCCACTTTTACGAAACACATCGCCACGCGGCTAAAATGGATTCCCGCGTGCTCTAGACAGTCCCAGGGGAGTTGGGGGATACGTGCGCAACTCCTGCAAGTCACGGGAGGCGTGGTGGCACGCCTCCGAGTGAGAGTCTGTGCACTATGAGGCACACGTGCTAAAGAAGGCGGTGAGCCTTGTCCTCACGCCTGCCACTTCCACGAAACGCATGACAACGCCTCCAGAATAAAATCCCAGGTGTACTAGACCCAGGGGAACCTCCGCAATAGACGCGCAACTCCGGGAAATCACGGGCAACGGAGTGGCATGCGTGAGAGTGGGAGGCTGTGCAAGAGGAAGGGGTGAGTCTTGTACTCACGCCTGCTACTTCCACGAAACACATCACCACGCGGCCAAATCGGATTCCCGGGTGCACTAGATAGTCCCAGGGGAGTTGGAGAGTAGGCGCGCACCTCCTGCCAAATCACGGGAGCCGTAGTGGCACGCCTGCAAGTGAGAGGCTGTCCACTGTGAGGCACCTGTCCTAAATAAGGCGGTGAGCCTTGTACTCACGCCTGCCACTTCCACGAAACGCATGACAATGCCTCCAAAATGAAATCCCAGGTGCACTAGACCCAGGGGAACCTCGGCAATAGACGCGCAACTCCGGGAAATCACGGGCGACGGAGTGGCATGCGTGAGAGTGGGAGGCTATGCAAGAGGAAGGGGTGAGCTTTGTACTCACGCCTGCTACTTTCACGAAACACATCACCACGCGGCCAAAACGGATTCCCCGGTGCACTAGATAGTCCCAAGGGAGTTGAAGAGTAGGCGCGCACCTCCTGCCAAATCACGGGAGCAGTAGTGGCACGCCTGCCAGTGAGAGGCTGTGCACTGTGAGGCACATGTGCTAAAGAAGGCGGTGAGTCTTGTACTCACGCCCGCCACTTCCTCGAAACACATCACCACGCGGTAAAAATGGATTCCCGCGTGCACTAGATAGTCCCAGGGGAGTTGGGGGGTAGGCGCGCACCTCCTGCAAGTCACGGGAGTCGTGGTGGCACGCCTCCGAGTGAGAGGCTGTGCACTATGAGGCACATGTCCTAAAGAAGGCGGTGAGCCTTGTACTCACGCCTGCCACTTCCACGAAACGCATGACAACGCCTCCAAAATGAAATCCCAGGTGCACTAGACCCAGGGGAACCTCGGCAATAGACGCGCAACTCTGGGAAATCACGGGCGACGGAGTGGCATGCGTGAGAGTGGGAGGCTGTGCAAGAGGAAGGGGTGAGTCTTGTACTCACGCCTGCTACTTCCACGAAACACATCACCACGCGGCCAAAACGGATTCCCGGGTGCACTAGATAGTCCCAGGGGAGTTGGAGAGTAGGCGCGCACCTCCTGCCAAATCACGGGAGCCGTAGTGGCACGCCTGCCAGTGAGAGGCTGTGCACTGTGAGGCACCTGTCCTAAAGAAGGCGGTGAGCCCTGTACTCACGCCTGCCACTTCCACGAAACGCATGACAACGCCTCCAAAATGAAATCCCAGGTGCACTAGACCCAGGGGAACCTCGGCAATAGACGCGCAACTCCGGGAAATCACGGGCGACGGAGTGGCATGCGTGAGAGTGGGAGGCTGTGCAAGAGGAAGGGGTGAGCCTTGTACTCACGCCTGCTACTTTCACGAAACACATCACCACGCGGCCAAAACGGATTCCCGGGTGCACTAGATAGTCCCAAGGGAGTTGAAGAGTAGGCGCGCACCTCCTGCCAAATAACGGGAGCAGTAGTGGTACGCCTGCCAGTGAGAGGCTGTGCACTGTGAGGCACATGTGCTAAAGAAGGCGGTGAGTCTTGTACTCACGCCCGCCACTTCCTCGAAACACATCACCACGCGGTTAAAATGGATTCCCGCGTGCACTAGATAGTCCCAGGGGAGTTGGGGGGTAGGCGTGCACCTCCTGCAAGTCACGGGAGTCGTGGTGGCACGCCTCCGAGTGAGAGGCTGTGCACTATGAGGCACATGTGCTAAAGAAGGCGGTGAGCCTTGTACTCACGCCTGCCACTTTTACGAAACGCATGACAACGCCTCCAAAATAAAATCCCAGGTGCACTAGACCCAAGGGAACCTCGGCAAGGGACGCACAACTCCTGGAAATCACGGGCCACAAAGTGGCATGCGTGAGAGTGGGAGGCTGTGCAAGAGGAAGGGGTGAGGCTTGTACTCACGCCTCCTACTTCCACGAAACACATCACCACGCGGCCAAAACGGATTTACGGGTGCACAAGATAGTCCCAAGGGAGTTGGAGAGTAGGCGCGCACCTCATGCCAAATCACGGGAGCCGTAGTGGCACGCCTGCCAGTGAGAGGCTGTGCACTGTGAGGCACATGTCCTAAAGAAGGCGGTGAGCCTTGTACTCACGCCTGCCACTTCCACGAAACGCATGACAACGCCTCCAAAATGAAATCCCAGGTGCACTAGACCCAGGGGAACCTCGGCAATAGACGCGCAACTCCGGGAAATCACGGGCGACGGAGTAGCATGCGTGAGAGTGGGAGGCTGTGCAAGAGGAAGGGGTGAGGCTTGTACTCACGCCTGCTACTTCCACGAAACACATCACCACGCGGCCAAAACGGATTTACGGGTGCACAAGATAGTCCCAGGGGAGTTGGAGAGTAGGCGCGCACCTCATGCCAAATCACGGGAGCCGTAGTGGCACGCCTGCCAGTGAGAGGCTGTGCACTGTGAGGCACATGTCCTAAAGAAGGCGGTGAGCCTTGTACTCACGCCTGCCACTTCCACGAAACGCATGACAACGCCTCCAAAATGAAATCCCAGGTGCACTAGACCCCGGGGAAGCTCGGCAATAGACGCGCAACTCCGGGAAATCACGGGCGACGGAGTGGCATGCGTGAGAGTGGGAGGCTGTGCAAGAGGAAGGGGTGAGCCTGGTACTCACGCCTGCTACTTCCACGAAACACATCACCACGCGGCCAAAACGGATTCCCGGGTGCACTAGATAGTCCCAGGGGAGTTGGAGAGTAGGCGCGCACCTCCTGCCAGATCACGGGAGCCGTAGTGGCACGCCTGCCAGTGAGAGGCTGTGCACTGTGAGGCACATGTGCTAAAGAAGGCGGTGAGTCTTGTACTGACGCCTGCCACTTTTACGAAACACATCGCCACGCGGCTAAAATGGATTCCCAAGTGCTCTAGACAGTCCCAGGGGAGTTGGGGGATACGTGCGCAACTCCTGCACGTCACGGGAGGCGTGGTGGCACGCCTCCGAGTGAGAGTCTGTGCACTATGAGGCACACGTGCTAAAGAAGGCGGTGAGCCTTGTACTCACGCCTGCCACTTCCACGAAACGCATGACAACGCCTCCAAAATGAAATCCCAGGTGCACTAGACCCAGGGGAACCTCGGCAATAGACAAGCAACTCTGGGAAATCACGGGCGACGGAGTGGCATGCGTGAGAGTGGGAGGCTGTGCAAGAGGAAGGGGTGAGTCTTGTACTCACGCCTGGTACTTCCACGAAACACATCACCACGCGGCCAAAACGGATTCCCGGGTGCACTAGATAGTCCCAGGGGAGTTGGAGAGTAGGCGCGCACCTCCTGCCAAATCACGGGAGCCGTAGTGGCACGCCTGCCAGTGAGAGGCTGTGCACTGTGAGGCACCTGTCCTAAAGAAGGCGGTGAGCCTTGTACTCACGCCTGCCACTTCCACGAAACGCATGACAACGCCTCCAAAATGAAATCCCAGGTGCACTAGACCCAGGGGAACCTCGGCAATAGACGCGCAACTCCGGGAAATCACGGGCGACGGAGTGGCATGCGTGAGAGTGGGAGGCTGTGCAAGAGGAAGGGGTGAGCCTTGTACTCACGCCTGCTACTTTCACGAAACACATCACCACGCGGCCAAAACGGATTCCCGGGTGCACTAGATAGTCCCAAGGGAGTTGAAGAGTAGGCGCGCACCTCCTGCCAAATAACGGGAGCAGTAGTGGTACGCCTGCCAGTGAGAGGCTGTGCACTGTGAGGCACATGTGCTAAAGAAGGCGGTGAGTCTTGTACTCACGCCCGCCACTTCCTCGAAACACATCACCACGCGGTTAAAATGGATTCCCGCGTGCACTAGATAGTCCCAGGGGAGTTGGGGGGTAGGCGTTCACCTCCTGCAAGTCACGGGAGTCGTGGTGGCACGCCTCCGAGTGAGAGGCTGTGCACTATGAGGCACATGTGCTAAAGAAGGCGGTGAGCCTTGTACTCACGCCTGCCACTTTTACGAAACGCATCACAACGCCTCCAAAATAAAATCCCAGGTGCACTAGACCCAAGGGAACCTCGGCAAGGGACGCACAACTCCTGGAAATCACGGGCCACAAAGTGGCATGCGTGAGAGTGGGAGGCTGTGCAAGAGGAAGGGGTGAGGCTTGTACTCACGCCTCCTACTTCCACGAAACACATCACCACGCGGCCAAAACGGATTTACGGGTGCACAAGATAGTCCCAGGGGAGTTGGAGAGTAGGCGCGCACCTCATGCCAAATCACGGGAGCCGTAGTGGCACGCCTGCCAGTGAGAGGCTGTGCACTGTGAGGCACATGTCCTAAAGACGGCGGTGAGCCTTGTACTCACGCCTGCCACTTCCACGAAACGCATGACAACGCCTCCAAAATGAAATCCCAGGTGCACTAGACCCAGGGGAACCTCGGCAATAGACGCGCAACTCCGGGAAATCACGGGCGACGGAGTGGCATGCGTGAGAGTGGGAGGCTGTGCAAGAGGAAGGGGTGAGGCTTGTACTCACGCCTGCTACTTCCACGAAACACATCACCACGCGGCCAAAACGGATTTACGGGTGCACAAGATAGTCCCAGGGGAGTTGGAGAGTAGGCGCGCACCTCATGCCAAATCACGGGAGCCGTAGTGGCACGCCTGCCAGTGAGAGGCTGTGCACTGTGAGGCACATGTCCTAAAGAAGGCGGTGAGCCTTGTACTCACGCCTGCCACTTCCACGAAACGCATGACAACGCCTCCAAAATGAAATCCCAGGTGCACTAGACCCCGGGGAAGCTCGGCAATAGACGCGCAACTCCGGGAAATCACGGGCGACGGAGTGGCATGCGTGAGAGTGGGAGGCTGTGCAAGAGGAAGGGGTGAGCCTGGTACTCACGCCTGCTACTTCCACGAAACACATCACCACGCGGCCAAAACGGATTCCCGGGTGCACTAGATAGTCCCAGGGGAGTTGGAGAGTAGGCGCGCACCTCCTGCCAGATCACGGGAGCCGTAGTGGCACGCCTGCCAGTGAGAGGCTGTGCACTGTGAGGCACATGTGCTAAAGAAGGCGGTGAGTCTTGTACTGACGCCTGCCACTTTTACGAAACACATCGCCACGCGGCTAAAATGGATTCCCGCGTGCTCTAAACAGTCCCAGGGGAGTTGGGGGATACGTGCGCAACTCCTGCAAGTCACGGGAGGCGTGGTGGCACGCCTCCGAGTGAGAGTCTGTGCACTATGAGGCACACGTGCTAAAGAAGGCGGTGAGCCTTGTACTCACGCCTGCCACTTCCACGAAACGCATGACAACGCCTCCAGAATAAAATCCCAGGTGTACTAGACCCAGGGGAACCTCCGCAATAGACGCGCAGCTCCGGGAAATCACGGGCAACGGAGTGGCATGCGTGAGAGTGGGAGGCTGTGCAAGAGGAAGGGGTGAGTCTTGTACTCACGCCTGCTACTTCCACGAAACACATCACCACGCGGCCAAATCGGATTCCCGGGTGCACTAGATAGTCCCAGGGGAGTTGGAGAGTAGGCGCGCACCTCCTGCCAAATCACGGGAGCCGTAGTGGCACGCCTGCAAGTGAGAGGCTGTCCACTGTGAGGCACCTGTCCTAAATAAGGCGGTGAGCCTTGTACTCACGCCTGCCACTTCCACGAGACGCATGACAATGCCTCCAAAATGAAATCCCAGGTGCACTAGACCCAGGGGAAGCTCGGCAAAAGACGCGCAACTCTGGGAAATCACGGGCGACGGAGTGGCATGCGTGAGAGTGGGAGGCTGTGCAAGAGGAAGGGGTGAGCCTGGTACTCACGCCTGCTACTTCCACGAAACACATCACCACGCGGCCAAAACGGATTCCCGGGTGCACTAGATAGTCCCACGGGAGTTCGAGAGTAGGCGCGCACCTCCTGCCAGATCACGGGAGCCGTAGTGGCACGCCTGCCAGTGAGAGGCTGTGCACTGTGAGGCACATGTGCTAAAGAAGGCGGTGAGTCTTGTACTGACGCCTGCCACTTTTACGAAACACATCGCCACGCGGCTAAAATGGATTCCCGCGTGCTCTAGACAGTCCCAGGGGAGTTGGGGGATAGGCGCGCAACTCCTGCAAGTCACGGGAGGCGTGGTGGCACGCCTCCGAGTGAGAGTCTGTGCACTATGAGGCACACGTGCTAAAGAAGGCGGTGAGCCTTGTACTCACGCCTGCCACTTCCACGAAACGCATGACAACGCCTCCAAAATGAAATCCCAGGTGCACTAGACCCAGGGGAACCTCGACAATAGACGCGCAACTCTGGGAAATCACGGGCGACGGAGTGGCATGCGTGAGAGTGGGAGGCTGTGCAAGAGGAAGGGGTGAGTCTTGTACTCACGCCTGCTACTTCCACGAAACACATCACCACGCGGCCAAAACGGATTCCCGGGTGCACTAGATAGTCCCAGGGGAGTTGGAGAGTAGGCGCGCACCTCCTGCCAAATCACGGGAGCCGTAGTGGCACGCCTGCCAGTGAGAGGCTGTGCACTGTGAGGCACCTGTCCTAAAGAAGGCGGTGAGCCCTGTACTCACGCCTGCCACTTCCACGAAACGCATGACAACGCCTCCAAAATGAAATCCCAGGTGCACTAGACCCAGGGGAACCTCGGCAATAGACGCGCAACTCCGGGAAATCACGGGCGACGGAGTGGCATGCGTGAGAGTGGGAGGCTGTGCAAGAGGAAGGGGTGAGCCTGGTACTCACGCCTGCTACTTTCACGAAACACATCACCACGCGGCCAAAACGGATTCCCGGGTGCACTAGATAGTCCCAAGGGAGTTGAAGAGTAGGCGCGCACCTCCTGCCAAATAACGGGAGCAGTAGTGGTACGCCTGCCAGTGAGAGGCTGTGCACTGTGAGGCACATGTGCTAAAGAAGGCGGTGAGTCTTGTACTCACGCCCGCCACTTCCTCGAAACACATCACCACGCGGTTAAAATGGATTCCCGCGTGCACTAGATAGTCCCAGGGGAGTTGGGGGGTAGGCGTGCACCTCCTGCAAGTCACGGGAGTCGTGGTGGCACGCCTCCGAGTGAGAGGCTGTGCACTATGAGGCACATGTGCTAAACAAGGCGGTGAGCCTTGTACTCACGCCTGCCACTTTTACGAAACGCATGACAACGCCTCCAAAATAAAATCCCAGGTGCACTAGACCCAAGGGAACCTCGGCAAGGGACGCACAACTCCTGGAAATCACGGGCCACAAAGTGGCATGCGTGAGAGTGGGAGGCTGTGCAAGAGGAAGGGGTGAGGCTTGTACTCACGCCTCCTACTTCCACGAAACACATCACCACGCGGCCAAAACGGATTTACGGGTGCACAAGATAGTCCCAGGGGAGTTGGAGAGTAGGCGCGCACCTCATGCCAAATCACGGGAGCCGTAGTGGCACGCCTGCCAGTGAGAGGCTGTGCACTGTGAGGCACATGTCCTAAAGACGGCGGTGAGCCTTGTACTCACGCCTGCCACTTCCACGAAACGCATGACAACGCCTCCAAAATGAAATCCCAGGTGCACTAGACCCAGGGGAACCTCGGCAATAGACGCGCAACTCCGGGAAATCACGGGCGACGGAGTGGCATGCGTGAGAGTGGGAGGCTGTGCAAGAGGAAGGGGTGAGGCTTGTACTCACGCCTGCTACTTCCACGAAACACATCACCACGCGGCCAAAACGGATTTACGGGTGCACAAGATAGTCCCAGGGGAGTTGGAGAGTAGGCGCGCACCTCATGCCAAATCACGGGAGCCGTAGTGGCACGCCTGCCAGTGAGAGGCTGTGCACTGTGAGGCACATGTCCTAAAGAAGGCGGTGAGCCTTGTACTCACGCCTGCCACTTCCACGACACGCATGACAACGCCTCCAAAATGAAATCCCAGGTGCACTAGACCCCGGGGAAGCTCGGCAATAGACGCGCAACTCCGGGAAATCACGGGCGACGGAGTGGCATGCGTGAGAGTGGGAGGCTGTGCAAGAGGAAGGGGTGAGCCTGGTACTCACGCCTGCTACTTCCACGAAACACATCACCACGCGGCCAAAACGGATTCCCGGGTGCACTAGATAGTCCCAGGGGAGTTGGAGAGTAGGCGCGCACCTCCTGCCAGATCACGGGAGCCGTAGTGGCACGCCTGCCAGTGAGAGGCTGTGCACTGTGAGGCACATGTGCTAAAGAAGGCGGTGAGTCTTGTACTGACGCCTGCCACTTTTACGAAACACATCGCCACGCGGCTAAAATGGATTCCCGCGTGCTCTAGACAGTCCCAGGGGAGTTGGGGGATACGTGCGCAACTCCTGCAAGTCACGGGAGGCGTGGTGGCACGCCTCCGAGTGAGAGTCTGTGCACTATGAGGCACACGTGCTAAAGAAGGCGGTGAGCCTTGTACTCACGCCTGCCACTTCCACGAAACGCATGACAACGCCTCCAGAATAAAATCCCAGGTGTACTAGACCCAGGGGAACCTCCGCAATAGACGCGCAACTCCGGGAAATCACGGGCAACGGAGTGGCATGCGTGAGAGTGGGAGGCTGTGCAAGAGGAAGGGGTGAGTCTTGTACTCACGCCTGCTACTTCCACGAAACACATCACCACGCGGCCAAATCGGATTCCCGGGTGCACTAGATAGTCCCAGGGGAGTTGGAGAGTAGGCGCGCACCTCCTGCCAAATCACGGGAGCCGTAGTGGCACGCCTGCAAGTGAGAGGCTGTCCACTGTGAGGCACCTGTCCTAAATAAGGCGGTGAGCCTTGTACTCACGCCTGCCACTTCCACGAAACGCATGACAATGCCTCCAAAATGAAATCCCAGGTGCACTAGACCCAGGGGAACCTCGGCAATAGACGCGCAACTCCGGGAAATCACGGGCGACGGAGTGGCATGCGTGAGAGTGGGAGGCTATGCAAGAGGAAGGGGTGAGCTTTGTACTCACGCCTGCTACTTTCACGAAACACATCACCACGCGGCCAAAACGGATTCCCCGGTGCACTAGATAGTCCCAAGGGAGTTGAAGAGTAGGCGCGCACCTCCTGCCAAATCACGGGAGCAGTAGTGGCACGCCTGCCAGTGAGAGGCTGTGCACTGTGAGGCACATGTGCTAAAGAAGGCGGTGAGTCTTGTACTCACGCCCGCCACTTCCTCGAAACACATCACCACGCGGTAAAAATGGATTCCCGCGTGCACTAGATAGTCCCAGGGGAGTTGGGGGGTAGGCGCGCACCTCCTGCAAGTCACGGGAGTCGTGGTGGCACGCCTCCGAGTGAGAGGCTGTGCACTATGAGGCACATGTCCTAAAGAAGGCGGTGAGCCTTGTACTCACGCCTGCCACTTCCACGAAACGCATGACAACGCCTCCAAAATGAAATCCCAGGTGCACTAGACCCAGGGGAACCTCGGCAATAGACGCGCAACTCTGGGAAATCACGGGCGACGGAGTGGCATGCGTGAGAGTGGGAGGCTGTGCAAGAGGAAGGGGTGAGTCTTGTACTCACGCCTGCTACTTCCACGAAACACATCACCACGCGGCCAAAACGGATTCCCGGGTGCACTAGATAGTCCCAGGGGAGTTGGAGAGTAGGCGCGCACCTCCTGCCAAATCACGGGAGCCGTAGTGGCACGCCTGCCAGTGAGAGGCTGTGCACTGTGAGGCACCTGTCCTAAAGAAGGCGGTGAGCCCTGTACTCACGCCTGCCACTTCCACGAAACGCATGACAACGCCTCCAAAATGAAATCCCAGGTGCACTAGACCCAGGGGAACCTCGGCAATAGACGCGCAACTCCGGGAAATCACGGGCGACGGAGTGGCATGCGTGAGAGTGGGAGGCTGTGCAAGAGGAAGGGGTGAGCCTTGTACTCACGCCTGCTACTTTCACGAAACACATCACCACGCGGCCAAAACGGATTCCCGGGTGCACTAGATAGTCCCAAGGGAGTTGAAGAGTAGGCGCGCACCTCCTGCCAAATAACGGGAGCAGTAGTGGTACGCCTGCCAGTGAGAGGCTGTGCACTGTGAGGCACATGTGCTAAAGAAGGCGGTGAGTCTTGTACTCACGCCCGCCACTTCCTCGAAACACATCACCACGCGGTTAAAATGGATTCCCGCGTGCACTAGATAGTCCCAGGGGAGTTGGGGGGTAGGCGTGCACCTCCTGCAAGTCACGGGAGTCGTGGTGGCACGCCTCCGAGTGAGAGGCTGTGCACTATGAGGCACATGTGCTAAAGAAGGCGGTGAGCCTTGTACTCACGCCTGCCACTTTTACGAAACGCATGACAACGCCTCCAAAATAAAATCCCAGGTGCACTAGACCCAAGGGAACCTCGGCAAGGGACGCACAACTCCTGGAAATCACGGGCCACAAAGTGGCATGCGTGAGAGTGGGAGGCTGTGCAAGAGGAAGGGGTGAGGCTTGTACTCACGCCTCCTACTTCCACGAAACACATCACCACGCGGCCAAAACGGATTTACGGGTGCACAAGATAGTCCCAAGGGAGTTGGAGAGTAGGCGCGCACCTCATGCCAAATCACGGGAGCCGTAGTGGCACGCCTGCCAGTGAGAGGCTGTGCACTGTGAGGCACATGTCCTAAAGAAGGCGGTGAGCCTTGTACTCACGCCTGCCACTTCCACGAAACGCATGACAACGCCTCCAAAATGAAATCCCAGGTGCACTAGACCCAGGGGAACCTCGGCAATAGACGCGCAACTCCGGGAAATCACGGGCGACGGAGTAGCATGCGTGAGAGTGGGAGGCTGTGCAAGAGGAAGGGGTGAGGCTTGTACTCACGCCTGCTACTTCCACGAAACACATCACCACGCGGCCAAAACGGATTTACGGGTGCACAAGATAGTCCCAGGGGAGTTGGAGAGTAGGCGCGCACCTCATGCCAAATCACGGGAGCCGTAGTGGCACGCCTGCCAGTGAGAGGCTGTGCACTGTGAGGCACATGTCCTAAAGAAGGCGGTGAGCCTTGTACTCACGCCTGCCACTTCCACGAAACGCATGACAACGCCTCCAAAATGAAATCCCAGGTGCACTAGACCCCGGGGAAGCTCGGCAATAGACGCGCAACTCCGGGAAATCACGGGCGACGGAGTGGCATGCGTGAGAGTGGGAGGCTGTGCAAGAGGAAGGGGTGAGCCTGGTACTCACGCCTGCTACTTCCACGAAACACATCACCACGCGGCCAAAACGGATTCCCGGGTGCACTAGATAGTCCCAGGGGAGTTGGAGAGTAGGCGCGCACCTCCTGCCAGATCACGGGAGCCGTAGTGGCACGCCTGCCAGTGAGAGGCTGTGCACTGTGAGGCACATGTGCTAAAGAAGGCGGTGAGTCTTGTACTGACGCCTGCCACTTTTACGAAACACATCGCCACGCGGCTAAAATGGATTCCCAAGTGCTCTAGACAGTCCCAGGGGAGTTGGGGGATACGTGCGCAACTCCTGCACGTCACGGGAGGCGTGGTGGCACGCCTCCGAGTGAGAGTCTGTGCACTATGAGGCACACGTGCTAAAGAAGGCGGTGAGCCTTGTACTCACGCCTGCCACTTCCACGAAACGCATGACAACGCCTCCAAAATGAAATCCCAGGTGCACTAGACCCAGGGGAACCTCGGCAATAGACAAGCAACTCTGGGAAATCACGGGCGACGGAGTGGCATGCGTGAGAGTGGGAGGCTGTGCAAGAGGAAGGGGTGAGTCTTGTACTCACGCCTGGTACTTCCACGAAACACATCACCACGCGGCCAAAACGGATTCCCGGGTGCACTAGATAGTCCCAGGGGAGTTGGAGAGTAGGCGCGCACCTCCTGCCAAATCACGGGAGCCGTAGTGGCACGCCTGCCAGTGAGAGGCTGTGCACTGTGAGGCACCTGTCCTAAAGAAGGCGGTGAGCCTTGTACTCACGCCTGCCACTTCCACGAAACGCATGACAACGCCTCCAAAATGAAATCCCAGGTGCACTAGACCCAGGGGAACCTCGGCAATAGACGCGCAACTCCGGGAAATCACGGGCGACGGAGTGGCATGCGTGAGAGTGGGAGGCTGTGCAAGAGGAAGGGGTGAGCCTTGTACTCACGCCTGCTACTTTCACGAAACACATCACCACGCGGCCAAAACGGATTCCCGGGTGCACTAGATAGTCCCAAGGGAGTTGAAGAGTAGGCGCGCACCTCCTGCCAAATAACGGGAGCAGTAGTTGTACGCCTGCCAGTGAGAGGCTGTGCACTGTGAGGCACATGTGCTAAAGAAGGCGGTGAGTCTTGTACTCACGCCCGCCACTTCCTCGAAACACATCACCACGCGGTTAAAATGGATTCCCGCGTGCACTAGATAGTCCCAGGGGAGTTGGGGGGTAGGCGTGCACCTCCTGCAAGTCACGGGAGTCGTGGTGGCACGCCTCCGAGTGAGAGGCTGTGCACTATGAGGCACATGTGCTAAAGAAGGCGGTGAGCCTTGTACTCACGCCTGCCACTTTTACGAAACGCATCACAACGCCTCCAAAATAAAATCCCAGGTGCACTAGACCCAAGGGAACCTCGGCAAGGGACGCACAACTCCTGGAAATCACGGGCCACAAAGTGGCATGCGTGAGAGTGGGAGGCTGTGCAAGAGGAAGGGGTGAGGCTTGTACTCACGCCTCCTACTTCCACGAAACACATCACCACGCGGCCAAAACGGATTTACGGGTGCACAAGATAGTCCCAGGGGAGTTGGAGAGTAGGCGCGCACCTCATGCCAAATCACGGGAGCCGTAGTGGCACGCCTGCCAGTGAGAGGCTGTGCACTGTGAGGCACATGTCCTAAAGACGGCGGTGAGCCTTGTACTCACGCCTGCCACTTCCACGAAACGCATGACAACGCCTCCAAAATGAAATCCCAGGTGCACTAGACCCAGGGGAACCTCGGCAATAGACGCGCAACTCCGGGAAATCACGGGCGACGGAGTGGCATGCGTGAGAGTGGGAGGCTGTGCAAGAGGAAGGGGTGAGGCTTGTACTCACGCCTGCTACTTCCACGAAACACATCACCACGCGGCCAAAACGGATTTACGGGTGCACAAGATAGTCCCAGGGGAGTTGGAGAGTAGGCGCGCACCTCATGCCAAATCACGGGAGCCGTAGTGGCACGCCTGCCAGTGAGAGGCTGTGCACTGTGAGGCACATGTCCTAAAGAAGGCGGTGAGCCTTGTACTCACGCCTGCCACTTCCACGAAACGCATGACAACGCCTCCAAAATGAAATCCCAGGTGCACTAGACCCCGGGGAAGCTCGGCAATAGACGCGCAACTCCGGGAAATCACGGGCGACGGAGTGGCATGCGTGAGAGTGGGAGGCTGTGCAAGAGGAAGGGGTGAGCCTGGTACTCACGCCTGCTACTTCCACGAAACACATCACCACGCGGCCAAAACGGATTCCCGGGTGCACTAGATAGTCCCAGGGGAGTTGGAGAGTAGGCGCGCACCTCCTGCCAGATCACGGGAGCCGTAGTGGCACGCCTGCCAGTGAGAGGCTGTGCACTGTGAGGCACATGTGCTAAAGAAGGCGGTGAGTCTTGTACTGACGCCTGCCACTTTTACGAAACACATCGCCACGCGGCTAAAATGGATTCCCGCGTGCTCTAAACAGTCCCAGGGGAGTTGGGGGATACGTGCGCAACTCCTGCAAGTCACGGGAGGCGTGGTGGCACGCCTCCGAGTGAGAGTCTGTGCACTATGAGGCACACGTGCTAAAGAAGGCGGTGAGCCTTGTACTCACGCCTGCCACTTCCACGAAACGCATGACAACGCCTCCAGAATAAAATCCCAGGTGTACTAGACCCAGGGGAACCTCCGCAATAGACGCGCAGCTCCGGGAAATCACGGGCAACGGAGTGGCATGCGTGAGAGTGGGAGGCTGTGCAAGAGGAAGGGGTGAGTCTTGTACTCACGCCTGCTACTTCCACGAAACACATCACCACGCGGCCAAATCGGATTCCCGGGTGCACTAGATAGTCCCAGGGGAGTTGGAGAGTAGGCGCGCACCTCCTGCCAAATCACGGGAGCCGTAGTGGCACGCCTGCAAGTGAGAGGCTGTCCACTGTGAGGCACCTGTCCTAAATAAGGCGGTGAGCCTTGTACTCACGCCTGCCACTTCCACGAGACGCATGACAATGCCTCCAAAATGAAATCCCAGGTGCACTAGACCCAGGGGAAGCTCGGCAATAGACGCGCAACTCTGGGAAATCACGGGCGACGGAGTGGCATGCGTGAGAGTGGGAGGCTGTGCAAGAGGAAGGGGTGAGCCTGGTACTCACGCCTGCTACTTCCACGAAACACATCACCACGCGGCCAAAACGGATTCCCGGGTGCACTAGATAGTCCCACGGGAGTTCGAGAGTAGGCGCGCACCTCCTGCCAGATCACGGGAGCCGTAGTGGCACGCCTGCCAGTGAGAGGCTGTGCACTGTGAGGCACATGTGCTAAAGAAGGCGGTGAGTCTTGTACTGACGCCTGCCACTTTTACGAAACACATCGCCACGCGGCTAAAATGGATTCCCGCGTGCTCTAGACAGTCCCAGGGGAGTTGGGGGATAGGCGCGCAACTCCTGCAAGTCACGGGAGGCGTGGTGGCACGCCTCCGAGTGAGAGTCTGTGCACTATGAGGCACACGTGCTAAAGAAGGCGGTGAGCCTTGTACTCACGCCTGCCACTTCCACGAAACGCATGACAACGCCTCCAAAATGAAATCCCAGGTGCACTAGACCCAGGGGAACCTCGACAATAGACGCGCAACTCTGGGAAATCACGGGCGACGGAGTGGCATGCGTGAGAGTGGGAGGCTGTGCAAGAGGAAGGGGTGAGTCTTGTACTCACGCCTGCTACTTCCACGAAACACATCACCACGCGGCCAAAACGGATTCCCGGGTGCACTAGATAGTCCCAGGGGAGTTGGAGAGTAGGCGCGCACCTCCTGCCAAATCACGGGAGCCGTAGTGGCACGCCTGCCAGTGAGAGGCTGTGCACTGTGAGGCACCTGTCCTAAAGAAGGCGGTGAGCCCTGTACTCACGCCTGCCACTTCCACGAAACGCATGACAACGCCTCCAAAATGAAATCCCAGGTGCACTAGACCCAGGGGAACCTCGGCAATAGACGCGCAACTCCGGGAAATCACGGGCGACGGAGTGGCATGCGTGAGAGTGGGAGGCTGTGCAAGAGGAAGGGGTGAGCCTGGTACTCACGCCTGCTACTTTCACGAAACACATCACCACGCGGCCAAAACGGATTCCCGGGTGCACTAGATAGTCCCAAGGGAGTTGAAGAGTAGGCGCGCACCTCCTGCCAAATAACGGGAGCAGTAGTGGTACGCCTGCCAGTGAGAGGCTGTGCACTGTGAGGCACATGTGCTAAAGAAGGCGGTGAGTCTTGTACTCACGCCCGCCACTTCCTCGAAACACATCACCACGCGGTTAAAATGGATTCCCGCGTGCACTAGATAGTCCCAGGGGAGTTGGGGGGTAGGCGTGCACCTCCTGCAAGTCACGGGAGTCGTGGTGGCACGCCTCCGAGTGAGAGGCTGTGCACTATGAGGCACATGTGCTAAAGAAGGCGGTGAGCCTTGTACTCACGCCTGCCACTTTTACGAAACGCATGACAACGCCTCCAAAATAAAATCCCAGGTGCACTAGACCCAAGGGAACCTCGGCAAGGGACGCACAACTCCTGGAAATCACGGGCCACAAAGTGGCATGCGTGAGAGTGGGAGGCTGTGCAAGAGGAAGGGGTGAGGCTTGTACTCACGCCTCCTACTTCCACGAAACACATCACCACGCGGCCAAAACGGATTTACGGGTGCACAAGATAGTCCCAGGGGAGTTGGAGAGTAGGCGCGCACCTCATGCCAAATCACGGGAGCCGTAGTGGCACGCCTGCCAGTGAGAGGCTGTGCACTGTGAGGCACATGTCCTAAAGACGGCGGTGAGCCTTGTACTCACGCCTGCCACTTCCACGAAACGCATGACAACGCCTCCAAAATGAAATCCCAGGTGCACTAGACCCAGGGGAACCTCGGCAATAGACGCGCAACTCCGGGAAATCACGGGCGACGGAGTGGCATGCGTGAGAGTGGGAGGCTGTGCAAGAGGAAGGGGTGAGGCTTGTACTCACGCCTGCTACTTCCACGAAACACATCACCACGCGGCCAAAACGGATTTACGGGTGCACAAGATAGTCCCAGGGGAGTTGGAGAGTAGGCGCGCACCTCATGCCAAATCACGGGAGCCGTAGTGGCACGCCTGCCAGTGAGAGGCTGTGCACTGTGAGGCACATGTCCTAAAGAAGGCGGTGAGCCTTGTACTCACGCCTGCCACTTCCACGAAACGCATGACAACGCCTCCAAAATGAAATCCCAGGTGCACTAGACCCCGGGGAAGCTCGGCAATAGACGCGCAACTCCGGGAAATCACGGGCGACGGAGTGGCATGCGTGAGAGTGGGAGGCTGTGCAAGAGGAAGGGGTGAGCCTGGTACTCACGCCTGCTACTTCCACGAAACACATCACCACGCGGCCAAAACGGATTCCCGGGTGCACTAGATAGTCCCAGGGGAGTTGGACAGTAGGCGCGCACCTCCTGCCAGATCACGGGAGCCGTAGTGGCACGCCTGCCAGTGAGAGGCTGTGCACTGTGAGGCACATGTGCTAAAGAAGGCGGTGAGTCTTGTACTGACGCCTGCCACTTTTACGAAACACATCGCCACGCGGCTAAAATGGATTCCCGCGTGCTCTAAACAGTCCCAGGGGAGTTGGGGGATACGTGCGCAACTCCTGCAAGTCACGGGAGGCGTGGTGGCACGCCTCCGAGTGAGAGTCTGTGCACTATGAGGCACACGTGCTAAAGAAGGCGGTGAGCCTTGTACTCACGCCTGCCACTTCCACGAAACGCATGACAACGCCTCCAGAATAAAATCCCAGGTGTACTAGACCCAGGGGAACCTCCGCAATAGACGCGCAGCTCCGGGAAATCACGGGCAACGGAGTGGCATGCGTGAGAGTGGGAGGCTGTGCAAGAGGAAGGGGTGAGTCTTGTACTCACGCCTGCTACTTCCACGAAACACATCACCACGCGGCCAAATCGGATTCCCGGGTGCACTAGATAGTCCCAGGGGAGTTGGAGAGTAGGCGCGCACCTCCTGCCAAATCACGGGAGCCGTAGTGGCACGCCTGCAAGTGAGAGGCTGTCCACTGTGAGGCACCTGTCCTAAATAAGGCGGTGAGCCTTGTACTCACGCCTGCCACTTCCACGAAACGCATGACAATGCCTCCAAAATGAAATCCCAGGTGCACTAGACCCAGGGGAAGCTCGGCAATAGACGCGCAACTCTGGGAAATCACGGGCGACGGAGTGGCATGCGTGAGAGTGGGAGGCTGTGCAAGAGGAAGGGGTGAGCCTGGTACTCACGCCTGCTACTTCCACGAAACACATCACCACGCGGCCAAAACGGATTCCCGGGTGCACTAGATAGTCCCACGGGAGTTCGAGAGTAGGCGCGCACCTCCTGCCAGATCACGGGAGCCGTAGTGGCACGCCTGCCAGTGAGAGGCTGTGCACTGTGAGGCACATGTGCTAAAGAAGGCGGTGAGTCTTGTACTGACGCCTGCCACTTTTACGAAACACATCGCCACGCGGCTAAAATGGATTCCCGCGTGCTCTAGACAGTCCCAGGGGAGTTGGGGGATAGGCGCGCAACTCCTGCAAGTCACGGGAGGCGTGGTGGCACGCCTCCGAGTGAGAGTCTGTGCACTATGAGGCACACGTGCTAAAGAAGGCGGTGAGCCTTGTACTCACGCCTGCCACTTCCACGAAACGCATGACAACGCCTCCAAAATGAAATCCCAGGTGCACTAGACCCAGGGGAACCTCGACAATAGACGCGCAACTCTGGGAAATCACGGGCGACGGAGTGGCATGCGTGAGAGTGGGAGGCTGTGCAAGAGGAAGGGGTGAGTCTTGTACTCACGCCTGCTACTTCCACGAAACACATCACCACGCGGCCAAAACGGATTCCCGGGTGCACTAGATAGTCCCAGGGGAGTTGGAGAGTAGGCGCGCACCTCCTGCCAAATCACGGGAGCCGTAGTGGCACGCCTGCCAGTGAGAGGCTGTGCACTGTGAGGCACCTGTCCTAAAGAAGGCGGTGAGCCCTGTACTCACGCCTGCCACTTCCACGAAACGCATGACAACGCCTCCAAAATGAAATCCCAGGTGCACTAGACCCAGGGGAACCTCGGCAATAGACGCGCAACTCCGGGAAATCACGGGCGACGGAGTGGCATGCGTGAGAGTGGGAGGCTGTGCAAGAGGAAGGGGTGAGCCTGGTACTCACGCCTGCTACTTTCACGAAACACATCACCACGCGGCCAAAACGGATTCCCGGGTGCACTAGATAGTCCCAAGGGAGTTGAAGAGTAGGCGCGCACCTCCTGCCAAATAACGGGAGCAGTAGTGGTACGCCTGCCAGTGAGAGGCTGTGCACTGTGAGGCACATGTGCTAAAGAAGGCGGTGAGTCTTGTACTCACGCCCGCCACTTCCTCGAAACACATCACCACGCGGTTAAAATGGATTCCCGCGTGCACTAGATAGTCCCAGGGGAGTTGGGGGGTAGGCGTGCACCTCCTGCAAGTCACGGGAGTCGTGGTGGCACGCCTCCGAGTGAGAGGCTGTGCACTATGAGGCACATGTGCTAAAGAAGGCGGTGAGCCTTGTACTCACGCCTGCCACTTTTACGAAACGCATGACAACGCCTCCAAAATAAAATCCCAGGTGCACTAGACCCAAGGGAACCTCGGCAAGGGACGCACAACTCCTGGAAATCACGGGCCACAAAGTGGCATGCGTGAGAGTGGGAGGCTGTGCAAGAGGAAGGGGTGAGGCTTGTACTCACGCCTCCTACTTCCACGAAACACATCACCACGCGGCCAAAACGGATTTACGGGTGCACAAGATAGTCCCAGGGGAGTTGGAGAGTAGGCGCGCACCTCATGCCAAATCACGGGAGCCGTAGTGGCACGCCTGCCAGTGAGAGGCTGTGCACTGTGAGGCACATGTCCTAAAGACGGCGGTGAGCCTTGTACTCACGCCTGCCACTTCCACGAAACGCATGACAACGCCTCCAAAATGAAATCCCAGGTGCACTAGACCCAGGGGAACCTCGGCAATAGACGCGCAACTCCGGGAAATCACGGGCGACGGAGTGGCATGCGTGAGAGTGGGAGGCTGTGCAAGAGGAAGGGGTGAGGCTTGTACTCACGCCTGCTACTTCCACGAAACACATCACCACGCGGCCAAAACGGATTTACGGGTGCACAAGATAGTCCCAGGGGAGTTGGAGAGTAGGCGCGCACCTCATGCCAAATCACGGGAGCCGTAGTGGCACGCCTGCCAGTGAGAGGCTGTGCACTGTGAGGCACATGTCCTAAAGAAGGCGGTGAGCCTTGTACTCACGCCTGCCACTTCCACGAAACGCATGACAACGCCTCCAAAATGAAATCCCAGGTGCACTAGACCCCGGGGAAGCTCGGCAATAGACGCGCAACTCCGGGAAATCACGGGCGACGGAGTGGCATGCGTGAGAGTGGGAGGCTGTGCAAGAGGAAGGGGTGAGCCTGGTACTCACGCCTGCTACTTCCACGAAACACATCACCACGCGGCCAAAACGGATTCCCGGGTGCACTAGATAGTCCCAGGGGAGTTGGAGAGTAGGCGCGCACCTCCTGCCAGATCACGGGAGCCGTAGTGGCACGCCTGCCAGTGAGAGGCTGTGCACTGTGAGGCACATGTGCTAAAGAAGGCGGTGAGTCTTGTACTGACGCCTGCCACTTTTACGAAACACATCGCCACGCGGCTAAAATGGATTCCCGCGTGCTCTAGACAGTCCCAGGGGAGTTGGGGGATACGTGCGCAACTCCTGCAAGTCACGGGAGGCGTGGTGGCACGCCTCCGAGTGAGAGTCTGTGCACTATGAGGCACACGTGCTAAAGAAGGCGGTGAGCCTTGTACTCACGCCTGCCACTTCCACGAAACGCATGACAACGCCTCCAGAATAAAATCCCAGGTGTACTAGACCCAGGGGAACCTCCGCAATAGACGCGCAACTCCGGGAAATCACGGGCAACGGAGTGGCATGCGTGAGAGTGGGAGGCTGTGCAAGAGGAAGGGGTGAGTCTTGTACTCACGCCTGCTACTTCCACGAAACACATCACCACGCGGCCAAATCGGATTCCCGGGTGCACTAGATAGTCCCAGGGGAGTTGGAGAGTAGGCGCGCACCTCCTGCCAAATCACGGGAGCCGTAGTGGCACGCCTGCAAGTGAGAGGCTGTCCACTGTGAGGCACCTGTCCTAAATAAGGCGGTGAGCCTTGTACTCACGCCTGCCACTTCCACGAAACGCATGACAATGCCTCCAAAATGAAATCCCAGGTGCACTAGACCCAGGGGAACCTCGGCAATAGACGCGCAACTCCGGGAAATCACGGGCGACGGAGTGGCATGCGTGAGAGTGGGAGGCTATGCAAGAGGAAGGGGTGAGCTTTGTACTCACGCCTGCTACTTTCACGAAACACATCACCACGCGGCCAAAACGGATTCCCCGGTGCACTAGATAGTCCCAAGGGAGTTGAAGAGTAGGCGCACACCTCCTGCCAAATCACGGGAGCAGTAGTGGCACGCCTGCCAGTGAGAGGCTGTGCACTGTGAGGCACATGTGCTAAAGAAGGCGGTGAGTCTTGTACTCACGCCCGCCACTTCCTCGAAACACATCACCACGCGGTAAAAATGGATTCCCGCGTGCACTAGATAGTCCCAGGGGAGTTGGGGGGTAGGCGCGCACCTCCTGCAAGTCACGGGAGTCGTGGTGGCACGCCTCCGAGTGAGAGGCTGTGCACTATGAGGCACATGTCCTAAAGAAGGCGGTGAGCCTTGTACTCACGCCTGCCACTTCCACGAAACGCATGACAACGCCTCCAAAATGAAATCCCAGGTGCACTAGACCCAGGGGAACCTCGGCAATAGACGCGCAACTCTGGGAAATCACGGGCGACGGAGTGGCATGCGTGAGAGTGGGAGGCTGTGCAAGAGGAAGGGGTGAGTCTTGTACTCACGCCTGCTACTTCCACGAAACACATCACCACGCGGCCAAAACGGATTCCCGGGTGCACTAGATAGTCCCAGGGGAGTTGGAGAGTAGGCGCGCACCTCCTGCCAAATCACGGGAGCCGTAGTGGCACGCCTGCCAGTGAGAGGCTGTGCACTGTGAGGCACCTGTCCTAAAGAAGGCGGTGAGCCCTGTACTCACGCCTGCCACTTCCACGAAACGCATGACAACGCCTCCAAAATGAAATCCCAGGTGCACTAGACCCAGGGGAACCTCGGCAATAGACGCGCAACTCCGGGAAATCACGGGCGACGGAGTGGCATGCGTGAGAGTGGGAGGCTGTGCAAGAGGAAGGGGTGAGCCTTGTACTCACGCCTGCTACTTTCACGAAACACATCACCACGCGGCCAAAACGGATTCCCGGGTGCACTAGATAGTCCCAAGGGAGTTGAAGAGTAGGCGCGCACCTCCTGCCAAATAACGGGAGCAGTAGTGGTACGCCTGCCAGTGAGAGGCTGTGCACTGTGAGGCACATGTGCTAAAGAAGGCGGTGAGTCTTGTACTCACGCCCGCCACTTCCTCGAAACACATCACCACGCGGTTAAAATGGATTCCCGCGTGCACTAGATAGTCCCAGGGGAGTTGGGGGGTAGGCGTGCACCTCCTGCAAGTCACGGGAGTCGTGGTGGCACGCCTCCGAGTGAGAGGCTGTGCACTATGAGGCACATGTGCTAAAGAAGGCGGTGAGCCTTGTACTCACGCCTGCCACTTTTACGAAACGCATGACAACGCCTCCAAAATAAAATCCCAGGTGCACTAGACCCAAGGGAACCTCGGCAAGGGACGCACAACTCCTGGAAATCACGGGCCACAAAGTGGCATGCGTGAGAGTGGGAGGCTGTGCAAGAGGAAGGGGTGAGGCTTGTACTCACGCCTCCTACTTCCACGAAACACATCACCACGCGGCCAAAACGGATTTACGGGTGCACAAGATAGTCCCAAGGGAGTTGGAGAGTAGGCGCGCACCTCATGCCAAATCACGGGAGCCGTAGTGGCACGCCTGCCAGTGAGAGGCTGTGCACTGTGAGGCACATGTCCTAAAGAAGGCGGTGAGCCTTGTACTCACGCCTGCCACTTCCACGAAACGCATGACAACGCCTCCAAAATGAAATCCCAGGTGCACTAGACCCAGGGGAACCTCGGCAATAGACGCGCAACTCCGGGAAATCACGGGCGACGGAGTAGCATGCGTGAGAGTGGGAGGCTGTGCAAGAGGAAGGGGTGAGGCTTGTACTCACGCCTGCTACTTCCACGAAACACATCACCACGCGGCCAAAACGGATTTACGGGTGCACAAGATAGTCCCAGGGGAGTTGGAGAGTAGGCGCGCACCTCATGCCAAATCACGGGAGCCGTAGTGGCACGCCTGCCAGTGAGAGGCTGTGCACTGTGAGGCACATGTCCTAAAGAAGGCGGTGAGCCTTGTACTCACGCCTGCCACTTCCACGAAACGCATGACAACGCCTCCAAAATGAAATCCCAGGTGCACTAGACCCCGGGGAAGCTCGGCAATAGACGCGCAACTCCGGGAAATCACGGGCGACGGAGTGGCATGCGTGAGAGTGGGAGGCTGTGCAAGAGGAAGGGGTGAGCCTGGTACTCACGCCTGCTACTTCCACGAAACACATCACCACGCGGCCAAAACGGATTCCCGGGTGCACTAGATAGTCCCAGGGGAGTTGGAGAGTAGGCGCGCACCTCCTGCCAGATCACGGGAGCCGTAGTGGCACGCCTGCCAGTGAGAGGCTGTGCACTGTGAGGCACATGTGCTAAAGAAGGCGGTGAGTCTTGTACTGACGCCTGCCACTTTTACGAAACACATCGCCACGCGGCTAAAATGGATTCCCAAGTGCTCTAGACAGTCCCAGGGGAGTTGGGGGATACGTGCGCAACTCCTGCACGTCACGGGAGGCGTGGTGGCACGCCTCCGAGTGAGAGTCTGTGCACTATGAGGCACACGTGCTAAAGAAGGCGGTGAGCCTTGTACTCACGCCTGCCACTTCCACGAAACGCATGACAACGCCTCCAAAATGAAATCCCAGGTGCACTAGACCCAGGGGAACCTCGGCAATAGACAAGCAACTCTGGGAAATCACGGGCGACGGAGTGGCATGCGTGAGAGTGGGAGGCTGTGCAAGAGGAAGGGGTGAGTCTTGTACTCACGCCTGGTACTTCCACGAAACACATCACCACGCGGCCAAAACGGATTCCCGGGTGCACTAGATAGTCCCAGGGGAGTTGGAGAGTAGGCGCGCACCTCCTGCCAAATCACGGGAGCCGTAGTGGCACGCCTGCCAGTGAGAGGCTGTGCACTGTGAGGCACCTGTCCTAAAGAAGGCGGTGAGCCTTGTACTCACGCCTGCCACTTCCACGAAACGCATGACAACGCCTCCAAAATGAAATCCCAGGTGCACTAGACCCAGGGGAACCTCGGCAATAGACGCGCAACTCCGGGAAATCACGGGCGACGGAGTGGCATGCGTGAGAGTGGGAGGCTGTGCAAGAGGAAGGGGTGAGCCTTGTACTCACGCCTGCTACTTTCACGAAACACATCACCACGCGGCCAAAACGGATTCCCGGGTGCACTAGATAGTCCCAAGGGAGTTGAAGAGTAGGCGCGCACCTCCTGCCAAATAACGGGAGCAGTAGTGGTACGCCTGCCAGTGAGAGGCTGTGCACTGTGAGGCACATGTGCTAAAGAAGGCGGTGAGTCTTGTACTCACGCCCGCCACTTCCTCGAAACACATCACCACGCGGTTAAAATGGATTCCCGCGTGCACTAGATAGTCCCAGGGGAGTTGGGGGGTAGGCGTGCACCTCCTGCAAGTCACGGGAGTCGTGGTGGCACGCCTCCGAGTGAGAGGCTGTGCACTATGAGGCACATGTGCTAAAGAAGGCGGTGAGCCTTGTACTCACGCCTGCCACTTTTACGAAACGCATCACAACGCCTCCAAAATAAAATCCCAGGTGCACTAGACCCAAGGGAACCTCGGCAAGGGACGCACAACTCCTGGAAATCACGGGCCACAAAGTGGCATGCGTGAGAGTGGGAGGCTGTGCAAGAGGAAGAGGTGAGGCTTGTACTCACGCCTCCTACTTCCACGAAACACATCACCACGCGACCAAAACGGATTTACGGGTGCACAAGATAGTCCCAGGGGAGTTGGAGAGTAGGCGCGCACCTCATGCCAAATCACGGGAGCCGTAGTGGCACGCCTGCCAGTGAGAGGCTGTGCACTGTGAGGCACATGTCCTAAAGACGGCGGTGAGCCTTGTACTCACGCCTGCCACTTCCACGAAACGCATGACAACGCCTCCAAAATGAAATCCCAGGTGCACTAGACCCAGGGGAACCTCGGCAATAGACGCGCAACTCCGGGAAATCACGGGCGACGGAGTGGCATGCGTGAGAGTGGGAGGCTGTGCAAGAGGAAGGGGTGAGGCTTGTACTCACGCCTGCTACTTCCACGAAACACATCACCACGCGGCCAAAACGGATTTACGGGTGCACAAGATAGTCCCAGGGGAGTTGGAGAGTAGGCGCGCACCTCATGCCAAATCACGGGAGCCGTAGTGGCACGCCTGCCAGTGAGAGGCTGTGCACTGTGAGGCACATGTCCTAAAGAAGGCGGTGAGCCTTGTACTCACGCCTGCCACTTCCACGAAACGCATGACAACGCCTCCAAAATGAAATCCCAGGTGCACTAGACCCCGGGGAAGCTCGGCAATAGACGCGCAACTCCGGGAAATCACGGGCGACGGAGTGGCATGCGTGAGAGTGGGAGGCTGTGCAAGAGGAAGGGGTGAGCCTGGTACTCACGCCTGCTACTTCCACGAAACACATCACCACGCGGCCAAAACGGATTCCCGGGTGCACTAGATAGTCCCAGGGGAGTTGGAGAGTAGGCGCGCACCTCCTGCCAGATCACGGGAGCCGTAGTGGCACGCCTGCCAGTGAGAGGCTGTGCACTGTGAGGCACATGTGCTAAAGAAGGCGGTGAGTCTTGTACTGACGCCTGCCACTTTTACGAAACACATCGCCACGCGGCTAAAATGGATTCCCGCGTGCTCTAAACAGTCCCAGGGGAGTTGGGGGATACGTGCGCAACTCCTGCAAGTCACGGGAGGCGTGGTGGCACGCCTCCGAGTGAGAGTCTGTGCACTATGAGGCACACGTGCTAAAGAAGGCGGTGAGCCTTGTACTCACGCCTGCCACTTCCACGAAACGCATGATAACGCCTCCAGAATAAAATCCCAGGTGTACTAGACCCAGGGGAACCTCCGCAATAGACGCGCAGCTCCGGGAAATCACGGGCAACGGAGTGGCATGCGTGAGAGTGGGAGGCTGTGCAAGAGGAAGGGGTGAGTCTTGTACTCACGCCTGCTACTTCCACGAAACACATCACCACGCGGCCAAATCGGATTCCCGGGTGCACTAGATAGTCCCAGGGGAGTTGGAGAGTAGGCGCGCACCTCCTGCCAAATCACGGGAGCCGTAGTGGCACGCCTGCAAGTGAGAGGCTGTCCACTGTGAGGCACCTGTCCTAAATAAGGCGGTGAGCCTTGTACTCACGCCTGCCACTTCCACGAAACGCATGACAATGCCTCCAAAATGAAATCCCAGGTGCACTAGACCCAGGGGAAGCTCGGCAATAGACGCGCAACTCTGGGAAATCACGGGCGACGGAGTGGCATGCGTGAGAGTGGGAGGCTGTGCAAGAGGAAGGGGTGAGCCTGGTACTCACGCCTGCTACTTCCACGAAACACATCACCACGCGGCCAAAACGGATTCCCGGGTGCACTAGATAGTCCCACGGGAGTTCGAGAGTAGGCGCGCACCTCCTGCCAGATCACGGGAGCCGTAGTGGCACGCCTGCCAGTGAGAGGCTGTGCACTGTGAGGCACATGTGCTAAAGAAGGCGGTGAGTCTTGTACTGACGCCTGCCACTTTTACGAAACACATCGCCACGCGGCTAAAATGGATTCCCGCGTGCTCTAGACAGTCCCAGGGGAGTTGGGGGATAGGCGCGCAACTCCTGCAAGTCACGGGAGGCGTGGTGGCACGCCTCCGAGTGAGAGTCTGTGCACTATGAGGCACACGTGCTAAAGAAGGCGGTGAGCCTTGTACTCACGCCTGCCACTTCCACGAAACGCATGACAACGCCTCCAAAATGAAATCCCAGGTGCACTAGACCCAGGGGAACCTCGACAATAGACGCGCAACTCTGGGAAATCACGGGCGACGGAGTGGCATGCGTGAGAGTGGGAGGCTGTGCAAGAGGAAGGGGTGAGTCTTGTACTCACGCCTGCTACTTCCACGAAACACATCACCACGCGGCCAAAACGGATTCCCGGGTGCACTAGATAGTCCCAGGGGAGTTGGAGAGTAGGCGCGCACCTCCTGCCAAATCACGGGAGCCGTAGTGGCACGCCTGCCAGTGAGAGGCTGTGCACTGTGAGGCACCTGTCCTAAAGAAGGCGGTGAGCCCTGTACTCACGCCTGCCACTTCCACGAAACGCATGACAACGCCTCCAAAATGAAATCCCAGGTGCACTAGACCCAGGGGAACCTCGGCAATAGACGCGCAACTCCGGGAAATCACGGGCGACGGAGTGGCATGCGTGAGAGTGGGAGGCTGTGCAAGAGGAAGGGGTGAGCCTGGTACTCACGCCTGCTACTTTCACGAAACACATCACCACGCGGCCAAAACGGATTCCCGGGTGCACTAGATAGTCCCAAGGGAGTTGAAGAGTAGGCGCGCACCTCCTGCCAAATAACGGGAGCAGTAGTGGTACGCCTGCCAGTGAGAGGCTGTGCACTGTGAGGCACATGTGCTAAAGAAGGCGGTGAGTCTTGTACTCACGCCCGCCACTTCCTCGAAACACATCACCACGCGGTTAAAATGGATTCCCGCGTGCACTAGATAGTCCCAGGGGAGTTGGGGGGTAGGCGTGCACCTCCTGCAAGTCACGGGAGTCGTGGTGGCACGCCTCCGAGTGAGAGGCTGTGCACTATGAGGCACATGTGCTAAAGAAGGCGGTGAGCCTTGTACTCACGCCTGCCACTTTTACGAAACGCATGACAACGCCTCCAAAATAAAATCCCAGGTGCACTAGACCCAAGGGAACCTCGGCAAGGGACGCACAACTCCTGGAAATCACGGGCCACAAAGTGGCATGCGTGAGAGTGGGAGGCTGTGCAAGAGGAAGGGGTGAGGCTTGTACTCACGCCTCCTACTTCCACGAAACACATCACCACGCGGCCAAAACGGATTTACGGGTGCACAAGATAGTCCCAGGGGAGTTGGAGAGTAGGCGCGCACCTCATGCCAAATCACGGGAGCCGTAGTGGCACGCCTGCCAGTGAGAGGCTGTGCACTGTGAGGCACATGTCCTAAAGACGGCGGTGAGCCTTGTACTCACGCCTGCCACTTCCACGAAACGCATGACAACGCCTCCAAAATGAAATCCCAGGTGCACTAGACCCAGGGGAACCTCGGCAATAGACGCGCAACTCCGGGAAATCACGGGCGACGGAGTGGCATGCGTGAGAGTGGGAGGCTGTGCAAGAGGAAGGGGTGAGGCTTGTACTCACGCCTGCTACTTCCACGAAACACATCACCACGCGGCCAAAACGGATTTACGGGTGCACAAGATAGTCCCAGGGGAGTTGGAGAGTAGGCGCGCACCTCATGCCAAATCACGGGAGCCGTAGTGGCACGCCTGCCAGTGAGAGGCTGTGCACTGTGAGGCACATGTCCTAAAGAAGGCGGTGAGCCTTGTACTCACGCCTGCCACTTCCACGAAACGCATGACAACGCCTCCAAAATGAAATCCCAGGTGCACTAGACCCCGGGGAAGCTCGGCAATAGACGCGCAACTCCGGGAAATCACGGGCGACGGAGTGGCATGCGTGAGAGTGGGAGGCTGTGCAAGAGGAAGGGGTGAGCCTGGTACTCACGCCTGCTACTTCCACGAAACACATCACCACGCGGCCAAAACGGATTCCCGGGTGCACTAGATAGTCCCAGGGGAGTTGGAGAGTAGGCGCGCACCTCCTGCCAGATCACGGGAGCCGTAGTGGCACGCCTGCCAGTGAGAGGCTGTGCACTGTGAGGCACATGTGCTAAAGAAGGCGGTGAGTCTTGTACTGACGCCTGCCACTTTTACGAAACACATCGCCACGCGGCTAAAATGGATTCCCGCGTGCTCTAGACAGTCCCAGGGGAGTTGGGGGATACGTGCGCAACTCCTGCAAGTCACGGGAGGCGTGGTGGCACGCCTCCGAGTGAGAGTCTGTGCACTATGAGGCACACGTGCTAAAGAAGGCGGTGAGCCTTGTACTCACGCCTGCCACTTCCACGAAACGCATGACAACGCCTCCAGAATAAAATCCCAGGTGTACTAGACCCAGGGGAACCTCCGCAATAGACGCGCAACTCCGGGAAATCACGGGCAACGGAGTGGCATGCGTGAGAGTGGGAGGCTGTGCAAGAGGAAGGGGTGAGTCTTGTACTCACGCCTGCTACTTCCACGAAACACATCACCACGCGGCCAAATCGGATTCCCGGGTGCACTAGATAGTCCCAGGGGAGTTGGAGAGTAGGCGCGCACCTCCTGCCAAATCACGGGAGCCGTAGTGGCACGCCTGCAAGTGAGAGGCTGTCCACTGTGAGGCACCTGTCCTAAATAAGGCGGTGAGCCTTGTACTCACGCCTGCCACTTCCACGAAACGCATGACAATGCCTCCAAAATGAAATCCCAGGTGCACTAGACCCAGGGGAACCTCGGCAATAGACGCGCAACTCCGGGAAATCACGGGCGACGGAGTGGCATGCGTGAGAGTGGGAGGCTATGCAAGAGGAAGGGGTGAGCTTTGTACTCACGCCTGCTACTTTCACGAAACACATCACCACGCGGCCAAAACGGATTCCCCGGTGCACTAGATAGTCCCAAGGGAGTTGAAGAGTAGGCGCGCACCTCCTGCCAAATCACGGGAGCAGTAGTGGCACGCCTGCCAGTGAGAGGCTGTGCACTGTGAGGCACATGTGCTAAAGAAGGCGGTGAGTCTTGTACTCACGCCCGCCACTTCCTCGAAACACATCACCACGCGGTAGAAATGGATTCCCGCGTGCACTAGATAGTCCCAGGGGAGTTGGGGGGTAGGCGCGCACCTCCTGCAAGTCACGGGAGTCGTGGTGGCACGCCTCCGAGTGAGAGGCTGTGCACTATGAGGCACATGTCCTAAAGAAGGCGGTGAGCCTTGTACTCACGCCTGCCACTTCCACGAAACGCATGACAACGCCTCCAAAATGAAATCCCAGGTGCACTAGACCCAGGGGAACCTCGGCAATAGACGCGCAACTCTGGGAAATCACGGGCGACGGAGTGGCATGCGTGAGAGTGGGAGGCTGTGCAAGAGGAAGGGGTGAGTCTTGTACTCACGCCTGCTACTTCCACGAAACACATCACCACGCGGCCAAAACGGATTCCCGGGTGCACTAGATAGTCCCAGGGGAGTTGGAGAGTAGGCGCGCACCTCCTGCCAAATCACGGGAGCCGTAGTGGCACGCCTGCCAGTGAGAGGCTGTGCACTGTGAGGCACCTGTCCTAAAGAAGGCGGTGAGCCCTGTACTCACGCCTGCCACTTCCACGAAACGCATGACAACGCCTCCAAAATGAAATCCCAGGTGCACTAGACCCAGGGGAACCTCGGCAATAGACGCGCAACTCCGGGAAATCACGGGCGACGGAGTGGCATGCGTGAGAGTGGGAGGCTGTGCAAGAGGAAGGGGTGAGCCTTGTACTCACGCCTGCTACTTTCACGAAACACATCACCACGCGGCCAAAACGGATTCCCGGGTGCACTAGATAGTCCCAAGGGAGTTGAAGAGTAGGCGCGCACCTCCTGCCAAATAACGGGAGCAGTAGTGGTACGCCTGCCAGTGAGAGGCTGTGCACTGTGAGGCACATGTGCTAAAGAAGGCGGTGAGTCTTGTACTCACGCCCGCCACTTCCTCGAAACACATCACCACGCGGTTAAAATGGATTCCCGCGTGCACTAGATAGTCCCAGGGGAGTTGGGGGGTAGGCGTGCACCTCCTGCAAGTCACGGGAGTCGTGGTGGCACGCCTCCGAGTGAGAGGCTGTGCACTATGAGGCACATGTGCTAAAGAAGGCGGTGAGCCTTGTACTCACGCCTGCCACTTTTACGAAACGCATGACAACGCCTCCAAAATAAAATCCCAGGTGCACTAGACCCAAGGGAACCTCGGCAAGGGACGCACAACTCCTGGAAATCACGGGCCACAAAGTGGCATGCGTGAGAGTGGGAGGCTGTGCAAGAGGAAGGGGTGAGGCTTGTACTCACGCCTCCTACTTCCACGAAACACATCACCACGCGGCCAAAACGGATTTACGGGTGCACAAGATAGTCCCAAGGGAGTTGGAGAGTAGGCGCGCACCTCATGCCAAATCACGGGAGCCGTAGTGGCACGCCTGCCAGTGAGAGGCTGTGCACTGTGAGGCACATGTCCTAAAGAAGGCGGTGAGCCTTGTACTCACGCCTGCCACTTCCACGAAACGCATGACAACGCCTCCAAAATGAAATCCCAGGTGCACTAGACCCAGGGGAACCTCGGCAATAGACGCGCAACTCCGGGAAATCACGGGCGACGGAGTAGCATGCGTGAGAGTGGGAGGCTGTGCAAGAGGAAGGGGTGAGGCTTGTACTCACGCCTGCTACTTCCACGAAACACATCACCACGCGGCCAAAACGGATTTACGGGTGCACAAGATAGTCCCAGGGGAGTTGGAGAGTAGGCGCGCACCTCATGCCAAATCACGGGAGCCGTAGTGGCACGCCTGCCAGTGAGAGGCTGTGCACTGTGAGGCACATGTCCTAAAGAAGGCGGTGAGCCTTGTACTCACGCCTGCCACTTCCACGAAACGCATGACAACGCCTCCAAAATGAAATCCCAGGTGCACTAGACCCCGGGGAAGCTCGGCAATAGACGCGCAACTCCGGGAAATCACGGGCGACGGAGTGGCATGCGTGAGAGTGGGAGGCTGTGCAAGAGGAAGGGGTGAGCCTGGTACTCACGCCTGCTACTTCCACGAAACACATCACCACGCGGCCAAAACGGATTCCCGGGTGCACTAGATAGTCCCACGGGAGTTCGAGAGTAGGCGCGCACCTCCTGCCAGATCACGGGAGCCGTAGTGGCACGCCTGCCAGTGAGAGGCTGTGCACTGTGAGGCACATGTGCTAAAGAAGGCGGTGAGTCTTGTACTGACGCCTGCCACTTTTACGAAACACATCGCCACGCGGCTAAAATGGATTCCCGCGTGCTCTAGACAGTCCCAGGGGAGTTGGGGGATACGTGCGCAACTCCTGCAAGTCACGGGAGGCGTGGTGGCACGCCTCCGAGTGAGAGTCTGTGCACTATGAGGCACACGTGCTAAAGAAGGCGGTGAGCCTTGTACTCACGCCTGCCACTTCCACGAAACGCATGACAACGCCTCCAGAATAAAATCCCAGGTGTACTAGACCCAGGGGAACCTCCGCAATAGACGCGCAACTCCGGGAAATCACGGGCAACGGAGTGGCATGCGTGAGAGTGGGAGGCTGTGCAAGAGGAAGGGGTGAGTCTTGTACTCACGCCTGCTACTTCCACGAAACACATCACCACGCGGCCAAATCGGATTCCCGGGTGCACTAGATAGTCCCAGGGGAGTTGGAGAGTAGGCGCGCACCTCCTGCCAAATCACGGGAGCCGTAGTGGCACGCCTGCAAGTGAGAGGCTGTCCACTGTGAGGCACCTGTCCTAAATAAGGCGGTGAGCCTTGTACTCACGCCTGCCACTTCCACGAAACGCATGACAATGCCTCCAAAATGAAATCCCAGGTGCACTAGACCCAGGGGAACCTCGGCAATAGACGCGCAACTCCGGGAAATCACGGGCGACGGAGTGGCATGCGTGAGAGTGGGAGGCTATGCAAGAGGAAGGGGTGAGCTTTGTACTCACGCCTGCTACTTTCACGAAACACATCACCACGCGGCCAAAACGGATTCCCCGGTGCACTAGATAGTCCCAAGGGAGTTGAAGAGTAGGCGCGCACCTCCTGCCAAATCACGGGAGCAGTAGTGGCACGCCTGCCAGTGAGAGGCTGTGCACTGTGAGGCACATGTGCTAAAGAAGGCGGTGAGTCTTGTACTCACGCCCGCCACTTCCTCGAAACACATCACCACGCGGTAAAAATGGATTCCCGCGTGCACTAGATAGTCCCAGGGGAGTTGGGGGGTAGGCGCGCACCTCCTGCAAGTCACGGGAGTCGTGGTGGCACGCCTCCGAGTGAGAGGCTGTGCACTATGAGGCACATGTCCTAAAGAAGGCGGTGAGCCTTGTACTCACGCCTGCCACTTCCACGAAACGCATGACAACGCCTCCAAAATGAAATCCCAGGTGCACTAGACCCAGGGGAACCTCGGCAATAGACGCGCAACTCTGGGAAATCACGGGCGACGGAGTGGCATGCGTGAGAGTGGGAGGCTGTGCAAGAGGAAGGGGTGAGTCTTGTACTCACGCCTGCTACTTCCACGAAACACATCACCACGCGGCCAAAACGGATTCCCGGGTGCACTAGATAGTCCCAGGGGAGTTGGAGAGTAGGCGCGCACCTCCTGCCAAATCACGGGAGCCGTAGTGGCACGCCTGCCAGTGAGAGGCTGTGCACTGTGAGGCACCTGTCCTAAAGAAGGCGGTGAGCCCTGTACTCACGCCTGCCACTTCCACGAAACGCATGACAACGCCTCCAAAATGAAATCCCAGGTGCACTAGACCCAGGGGAACCTCGGCAATAGACGCGCAACTCCGGGAAATCACGGGCGACGGAGTGGCATGCGTGAGAGTGGGAGGCTGTGCAAGAGGAAGGGGTGAGCCTTGTACTCACGCCTGCTACTTTCACGAAACACATCACCACGCGGCCAAAACGGATTCCCGGGTGCACTAGATAGTCCCAAGGGAGTTGAAGAGTAGGCGCGCACCTCCTGCCAAATAACGGGAGCAGTAGTGGTACGCCTGCCAGTGAGAGGCTGTGCACTGTGAGGCACATGTGCTAAAGAAGGCGGTGAGTCTTGTACTCACGCCCGCCACTTCCTCGAAACACATCACCACGCGGTTTTAAATGGATTCCCGCGTGCACTAGATAGTCCCAGGGGAGTTGGGGGGTAGGCGTGCACCTCCTGCAAGTCACGGGAGTCGTGGTGGCACGCCTCCGAGTGAGAGGCTGTGCACTATGAGGCACATGTGCTAAAGAAGGCGGTGAGCCTTGTACTCACGCCTGCCACTTTTACGAAACGCATGACAACGCCTCCAAAATAAAATCCCAGGTGCACTAGACCCAAGGGAACCTCGGCAAGGGACGCACAACTCCTGGAAATCACGGGCCACAAAGTGGCATGCGTGAGAGTGGGAGGCTGTGCAAGAGGAAGGGGTGAGGCTTGTACTCACGCCTCCTACTTCCACGAAACACATCACCACGCGGCCAAAACGGATTTACGGGTGCACAAGATAGTCCCAAGGGAGTTGGAGAGTAGGCGCGCACCTCATGCCAAATCACGGGAGCCGTAGTGGCACGCCTGCCAGTGAGAGGCTGTGCACTGTGAGGCACATGTCCTAAAGAAGGCGGTGAGCCTTGTACTCACGCCTGCCACTTCCACGAAACGCATGACAACGCCTCCAAAATGAAATCCCAGGTGCACTAGACCCAGGGGAACCTCGGCAATAGACGCGCAACTCCGGGAAATCACGGGCGACGGAGTAGCATGCGTGAGAGTGGGAGGCTGTGCAAGAGGAAGGGGTGAGGCTTGTACTCACGCCTGCTACTTCCACGAAACACATCACCACGCGGCCAAAACGGATTTACGGGTGCACAAGATAGTCCCAGGGGAGTTGGAGAGTAGGCGCGCACCTCATGCCAAATCACGGGAGCCGTAGTGGCACGCCTGCCAGTGAGAGGCTGTGCACTGTGAGGCACATGTCCTAAAGAAGGCGGTGAGCCTTGTACTCACGCCTGCCACTTCCACGAAACGCATGACAACGCCTCCAAAATGAAATCCCAGGTGCACTAGACCCCGGGGAAGCTCGGCAATAGACGCGCAACTCCGGGAAATCACGGGCGACGGAGTGGCATGCGTGAGAGTGGGAGGCTGTGCAAGAGGAAGGGGTGAGCCTGGTACTCACGCCTGCTACTTCCACGAAACACATCACCACGCGGCCAAAACGGATTCCCGGGTGCACTAGATAGTCCCAGGGGAGTTGGAGAGTAGGCGCGCACCTCCTGCCAGATCACGGGAGCCGTAGTGGCACGCCTGCCAGTGAGAGGCTGTGCACTGTGAGGCACATGTGCTAAAGAAGGCGGTGAGTCTTGTACTGACGCCTGCCACTTTTACGAAACACATCGCCACGCGGCTAAAATGGATTCCCAAGTGCTCTAGACAGTCCCAGGGGAGTTGGGGGATACGTGCGCAACTCCTGCACGTCACGGGAGGCGTGGTGGCACGCCTCCGAGTGAGAGTCTGTGCACTATGAGGCACACGTGCTAAAGAAGGCGGTGAGCCTTGTACTCACGCCTGCCACTTCCACGAAACGCATGACAACGCCTCCAAAATGAAATCCCAGGTGCACTAGACCCAGGGGAACCTCGGCAATAGACAAGCAACTCTGGGAAATCACGGGCGACGGAGTGGCATGCGTGAGAGTGGGAGGCTGTGCAAGAGGAAGGGGTGAGTCTTGTACTCACGCCTGGTACTTCCACGAAACACATCACCACGCGGCCAAAACGGATTCCCGGGTGCACTAGATAGTCCCAGGGGAGTTGGAGAGTAGGCGCGCACCTCCTGCCAAATCACGGGAGCCGTAGTGGCACGCCTGCCAGTGAGAGGCTGTGCACTGTGAGGCACCTGTCCTAAAGAAGGCGGTGAGCCTTGTACTCACGCCTGCCACTTCCACGAAACGCATGACAACGCCTCCAAAATGAAATCCCAGGTGCACTAGACCCAGGGGAACCTCGGCAATAGACGCGCAACTCCGGGAAATCACGGGCGACGGAGTGGCATGCGTGAGAGTGGGAGGCTGTGCAAGAGGAAGGGGTGAGCCTTGTACTCACGCCTGCTACTTTCACGAAACACATCACCACGCGGCCAAAACGGATTCCCGGGTGCACTAGATAGTCCCAAGGGAGTTGAAGAGTAGGCGCGCACCTCCTGCCAAATAACGGGAGCAGTAGTGGTACGCCTGCCAGTGAGAGGCTGTGCACTGTGAGGCACATGTGCTAAAGAAGGCGGTGAGTCTTGTACTCACGCCCGCCACTTCCTCGAAACACATCACCACGCGGTTAAAATGGATTCCCGCGTGCACTAGATAGTCCCAGGGGAGTTGGGGGGTAGGCGTGCACCTCCTGCAAGTCACGGGAGTCGTGGTGGCACGCCTCCGAGTGAGAGGCTGTGCACTATGAGGCACATGTGCTAAAGAAGGCGGTGAGCCTTGTACTCACGCCTGCCACTTTTACGAAACGCATCACAACGCCTCCAAAATAAAATCCCAGGTGCACTAGACCCAAGGGAACCTCGGCAAGGGACGCACAACTCCTGGAAATCACGGGCCACAAAGTGGCATGCGTGAGAGTGGGAGGCTGTGCAAGAGGAAGGGGTGAGGCTTGTACTCACGCCTCCTACTTCCACGAAACACATCACCACGCGGCCAAAACGGATTTACGGGTGCACAAGATAGTCCCAGGGGAGTTGGAGAGTAGGCGCGCACCTCATGCCAAATCACGGGAGCCGTAGTGGCACGCCTGCCAGTGAGAGGCTGTGCACTGTGAGGCACATGTCCTAAAGACGGCGGTGAGCCTTGTACTCACGCCTGCCACTTCCACGAAACGCATGACAACGCCTCCAAAATGAAATCCCAGGTGCACTAGACCCAGGGGAACCTCGGCAATAGACGCGCAACTCCGGGAAATCACGGGCGACGGAGTGGCATGCGTGAGAGTGGGAGGCTGTGCAAGAGGAAGGGGTGAGGCTTGTACTCACGCCTGCTACTTCCACGAAACACATCACCACGCGGCCAAAACGGATTTACGGGTGCACAAGATAGTCCCAGGGGAGTTGGAGAGTAGGCGCGCACCTCATGCCAAATCACGGGAGCCGTAGTGGCACGCCTGCCAGTGAGAGGCTGTGCACTGTGAGGCACATGTCCTAAAGAAGGCGGTGAGCCTTGTACTCACGCCTGCCACTTCCACGAAACGCATGACAACGCCTCCAAAATGAAATCCCAGGTGCACTAGACCCCGGGGAAGCTCGGCAATAGACGCGCAACTCCGGGAAATCACGGGCGACGGAGTGGCATGCGTGAGAGTGGGAGGCTGTGCAAGAGGAAGGGGTGAGCCTGGTACTCACGCCTGCTACTTCCACGAAACACATCACCACGCGGCCAAAACGGATTCCCGGGTGCACTAGATAGTCCCAGGGGAGTTGGAGAGTAGGCGCGCACCTCCTGCCAGATCACGGGAGCCGTAGTGGCACGCCTGCCAGTGAGAGGCTGTGCACTGTGAGGCACATGTGCTAAAGAAGGCGGTGAGTCTTGTACTGACGCCTGCCACTTTTACGAAACACATCGCCACGCGGCTAAAATGGATTCCCGCGTGCTCTAAACAGTCCCAGGGGAGTTGGGGGATACGTGCGCAACTCCTGCAAGTCACGGGAGGCGTGGTGGCACGCCTCCGAGTGAGAGTCTGTGCACTATGAGGCACACGTGCTAAAGAAGGCGGTGAGCCTTGTACTCACGCCTGCCACTTCCACGAAACGCATGACAACGCCTCCAGAATAAAATCCCAGGTGTACTAGACCCAGGGGAACCTCCGCAATAGACGCGCAGCTCCGGGAAATCACGGGCAACGGAGTGGCATGCGTGAGAGTGGGAGGCTGTGCAAGAGGAAGGGGTGAGTCTTGTACTCACGCCTGCTACTTCCACGAAACACATCACCACGCGGCCAAATCGGATTCCCGGGTGCACTAGATAGTCCCAGGGGAGTTGGAGAGTAGGCGCGCAACTCCTGCCAAATCACGGGAGCCGTAGTGGCACGCCTGCAAGTGAGAGGCTGTCCACTGTGAGGCACCTGTCCTAAATAAGGCGGTGAGCCTTGTACTCACGCCTGCCACTTCCACGAAACGCATGACAATGCCTCCAAAATGAAATCCCAGGTGCACTAGACCCAGGGGAAGCTCGGCAATAGACGCGCAACTCTGGGAAATCACGGGCGACGGAGTGGCATGCGTGAGAGTGGGAGGCTGTGCAAGAGGAAGGGGTGAGCCTGGTACTCACGCCTGCTACTTCCAAAAAACACATCACCACGCGGCCAAAACGGATTCCCGGGTGCACTAGATAGTCCCACGGGAGTTCGAGAGTAGGCGCGCACCTCCTGCCAGATCACGGGAGCCGTAGTGGCACGCCTGCCAGTGAGAGGCTGTGCACTGTGAGGCACATGTGCTAAAGAAGGCGGTGAGTCTTGTACTGACGCCTGCCACTTTTACGAAACACATCGCCACGCGGCTAAAATGGATTCCCGCGTGCTCTAGACAGTCCCAGGGGAGTTGGGGGATAGGCGCGCAACTCCTGCAAGTCACGGGAGGCGTGGTGGCACGCCTCCGAGTGAGAGTCTGTGCACTATGAGGCACACGTGCTAAAGAAGGCGGTGAGCCTTGTACTCACGCCTGCCACTTCCACGAAACGCATGACAACGCCTCCAAAATGAAATCCCAGGTGCACTAGACCCAGGGGAACCTCGACAATAGACGCGCAACTCTGGGAAATCACGGGCGACGGAGTGGCATGCGTGAGAGTGGGAGGCTGTGCAAGAGGAAGGGGTGAGTCTTGTACTCACGCCTGCTACTTCCACGAAACACATCACCACGCGGCCAAAACGGATTCCCGGGTGCACTAGATAGTCCCAGGGGAGTTGGAGAGTAGGCGCGCACCTCCTGCCAAATCACGGGAGCCGTAGTGGCACGCCTGCCAGTGAGAGGCTGTGCACTGTGAGGCACCTGTCCTAAAGAAGGCGGTGAGCCCTGTACTCACGCCTGCCACTTCCACGAAACGCATGACAACGCCTCCAAAATGAAATCCCAGGTGCACTAGACCCAGGGGAACCTCGGCAATAGACGCGCAACTCCGGGAAATCACGGGCGACGGAGTGGCATGCGTGAGAGTGGGAGGCTGTGCAAGAGGAAGGGGTGAGCCTGGTACTCACGCCTGCTACTTTCACGAAACACATCACCACGCGGCCAAAACGGATTCCCGGGTGCACTAGATAGTCCCAAGGGAGTTGAAGAGTAGGCGCGCACCTCCTGCCAAATAACGGGAGCAGTAGTGGTACGCCTGCCAGTGAGAGGCTGTGCACTGTGAGGCACATGTGCTAAAGAAGGCGGTGAGTCTTGTACTCACGCCCGCCACTTCCTCGAAACACATCACCACGCGGTTAAAATGGATTCCCGCGTGCACTAGATAGTCACAGGGGAGTTGGGGGGTAGGCGTGCACCTCCTGCAAGTCACGGGAGTCGTGGTGGCACGCCTCCGAGTGAGAGGCTGTGCACTATGAGGCACATGTGCTAAAGAAGGCGGTGAGCCTTGTACTCACGCCTGCCACTTTTACGAAACGCATGACAACGCCTCCAAAATAAAATCCCAGGTGCACTAGACCCAAGGGAACCTCGGCAAGGGACGCACAACTCCTGGAAATCACGGGCCACAAAGTGGCATGCGTGAGAGTGGGAGGCTGTGCAAGAGGAAGGGGTGAGGCTTGTACTCACGCCTCCTACTTCCACGAAACACATCACCACGCGGCCAAAACGGATTTACGGGTGCACAAGATAGTCCCAGGGGAGTTGGAGAGTAGGCGCGCACCTCATGCCAAATCACGGGAGCCGTAGTGGCACGCCTGCCAGTGAGAGGCTGTGCACTGTGAGGCACATGTCCTAAAGACGGCGGTGAGCCTTGTACTCACGCCTGCCACTTCCACGAAACGCATGACAACGCCTCCAAAATGAAATCCCAGGTGCACTAGACCCAGGGGAACCTCGGCAATAGACGCGCAACTCCGGGAAATCACGGGCGACGGAGTGGCATGCGTGAGAGTGGGAGGCTGTGCAAGAGGAAGGGGTGAGGCTTGTACTCACGCCTGCTACTTCCACGAAACACATCACCACGCGGCCAAAACGGATTTACGGGTGCACAAGATAGTCCCAGGGGAGTTGGAGAGTAGGCGCGCACCTCATGCCAAATCACGGGAGCCGTAGTGGCACGCCTGCCAGTGAGAGGCTGTGCACTGTGAGGCACATGTCCTAAAGAAGGCGGTGAGCCTTGTACTCACGCCTGCCACTTCCACGAAACGCATGACAACGCCTCCAAAATGAAATCCCAGGTGCACTAGACCCCGGGGAAGCTCGGCAATAGACGCGCAACTCCGGGAAATCACGGGCGACGGAGTGGCATGCGTGAGAGTGGGAGGCTGTGCAAGAGGAAGGGGTGAGCCTGGTACTCACGCCTGCTACTTCCACGAAACACATCACCACGCGGCCAAAACGGATTCCCGGGTGCACTAGATAGTCCCAGGGGAGTTGGAGAGTAGGCGCGCACCTCCTGCCAGATCACGGGAGCCGTAGTGGCACGCCTGCCAGTGAGAGGCTGTGCACTGTGAGGCACATGTGCTAAAGAAGGCGGTGAGTCTTGTACTGACGCCTGCCACTTTTACGAAACACATCGCCACGCGGCTAAAATGGATTCCCGCGTGCTCTAGACAGTCCCAGGGGAATTGGGGGATACGTGCGCAACTCCTGCAAGTCACGGGAGGCGTGGTGGCACGCCTCCGAGTGAGAGTCTGTGCACTATGAGGCACACGTGCTAAAGAAGGCGGTGAGCCTTGTACTCACGCCTGCCACTTCCACGAAACGCATGACAACGCCTCCAGAATAAAATCCCAGGTGTACTAGACCCAGGGGAACCTCCGCAATAGACGCGCAACTCCGGGAAATCACGGGCAACGGAGTGGCATGCGTGAGAGTGGGAGGCTGTGCAAGAGGAAGGGGTGAGTCTTGTACTCACGCCTGCTACTTCCACGAAACACATCACCACGCGGCCAAATCGGATTCCCGGGTGCACTAGATAGTCCCAGGGGAGTTGGAGAGTAGGCGCGCACCTCCTGCCAAATCACGGGAGCCGTAGTGGCACGCCTGCAAGTGAGAGGCTGTCCACTGTGAGGCACCTGTCCTAAATAAGGCGGTGAGCCTTGTACTCACGCCTGCCACTTCCACGAAACGCATGACAATGCCTCCAAAATGAAATCCCAGGTGCACTAGACCCAGGGGAACCTCGGCAATAGACGCGCAACTCCGGGAAATCACGGGCGACGGAGTGGCATGCGTGAGAGTGGGAGGCTATGCAAGAGGAAGGGGTGAGCTTTGTACTCACGCCTGCTACTTTCACGAAACACATCACCACGCGGCCAAAACGGATTCCCCGGTGCACTAGATAGTCCCAAGGGAGTTGAAGAGTAGGCGCGCACCTCCTGCCAAATCACGGGAGCAGTAGTGGCACGCCTGCCAGTTAGAGGCTGTGCACTGTGAGGCACATGTGCTAAAGAAGGCGGTGAGTCTTGTACTCACGCCCGCCACTTCCTCGAAACACATCACCACGCGGTAAAAATGGATTCCCGCGTGCACTAGATAGTCCCAGGGGAGTTGGGGGGTAGGCGCGCACCTCCTGCAAGTCACGGGAGTCGTGGTGGCACGCCTCCGAGTGAGAGGCTGTGCACTATGAGGCACATGTCCTAAAGAAGGCGGTGAGCCTTGTACTCACGCCTGCCACTTCCACGAAACGCATGACAACGCCTCCAAAATGAAATCCCAGGTGCACTAGACCCAGGGGAACCTCGGCAATAGACGCGCAACTCTGGGAAATCACGGGCGACGGAGTGGCATGCGTGAGAGTGGGAGGCTGTGCAAGAGGAAGGGGTGAGTCTTGTACTCACGCCTGCTACTTCCACGAAACACATCACCACGCGGCCAAAACGGATTCCCGGGTGCACTAGATAGTCCCAGGGGAGTTGGAGAGTAGGCGCGCACCTCCTGCCAAATCACGGGAGCCGTAGTGGCACGCCTGCCAGTGAGAGGCTGTGCACTGTGAGGCACCTGTCCTAAAGAAGGCGGTGAGCCCTGTACTCACGCCTGCCACTTCCACGAAACGCATGACAACGCCTCCAAAATGAAATCCCAGGTGCACTAGACCCAGGGGAACCTCGGCAATAGACGCGCAACTCCGGGAAATCACGGGCGACGGAGTGGCATGCGTGAGAGTGGGAGGCTGTGCAAGAGGAAGGGGTGAGCCTTGTACTCACGCCTGCTACTTTCACGAAACACATCACCACGCGGCCAAAACGGATTCCCGGGTGCACTAGATAGTCCCAAGGGAGTTGAAGAGTAGGCGCGCACCTCCTGCCAAATAACGGGAGCAGTAGTGGTACGCCTGCCAGTGAGAGGCTGTGCACTGTGAGGCACATGTGCTAAAGAAGGCGGTGAGTCTTGTACTCACGCCCGCCACTTCCTCGAAACACATCACCACGCGGTTAAAATGGATTCCCGCGTGCACTAGATAGTCCCAGGGGAGTTGGGGGGTAGGCGTGCACCTCCTGCAAGTCACGGGAGTCGTGGTGGCACGCCTCCGAGTGAGAGGCTGTGCACTATGAGGCACATGTGCTAAAGAAGGCGGTGAGCCTTGTACTCACGCCTGCCACTTTTACGAAACGCATGACAACGCCTCCAAAATAAAATCCCAGGTGCACTAGACCCAAGGGAACCTCGGCAAGGGACGCACAACTCCTGGAAATCACGGGCCACAAAGTGGCATGCGTGAGAGTGGGAGGCTGTGCAAGAGGAAGGGGTGAGGCTTGTACTCACGCCTCCTACTTCCACGAAACACATCACCACGCGGCCAAAACGGATTTACGGGTGCACAAGATAGTCCCAAGGGAGTTGGAGAGTAGGCGCGCACCTCATGCCAAATCACGGGAGCCGTAGTGGCACGCCTGCCAGTGAGAGGCTGTGCACTGTGAGGCACATGTCCTAAAGAAGGCGGTGAGCCTTGTACTCACGCCTGCCACTTCCACGAAACGCATGACAACGCCTCCAAAATGAAATCCCAGGTGCACTAGACCCAGGGGAACCTCGGCAATAGACGCGCAACTCCGGGAAATCACGGGCGACGGAGTAGCATGCGTGAGAGTGGGAGGCTGTGCAAGAGGAAGGGGTGAGGCTTGTACTCACGCCTGCTACTTCCACGAAACACATCACCACGCGGCCAAAACGGATTTACGGGTGCACAAGATAGTCCCAGGGGAGTTGGAGAGTAGGCGCGCACCTCATGCCAAATCACGGGAGCCGTAGTGGCACGCCTGCCAGTGAGAGGCTGTGCACTGTGAGGCACATGTCCTAAAGAAGGCGGTGAGCCTTGTACTCACGCCTGCCACTTCCACGAAACGCATGACAACGCCTCCAAAATGAAATCCCAGGTGCACTAGACCCCGGGGAAGCTCGGCAATAGACGCGCAACTCCGGGAAATCACGGGCGACGGAGTGGCATGCGTGAGAGTGGGAGGCTGTGCAAGAGGAAGGGGTGAGCCTGGTACTCACGCCTGCTACTTCCACGAAACACATCACCACGCGGCCAAAACGGATTCCCGGGTGCACTAGATAGTCCCAGGGGAGTTGGAGAGTAGGCGCGCACCTCCTGCCAGATCACGGGAGCCGTAGTGGCACGCCTGCCAGTGAGAGGCTGTGCACTGTGAGGCACATGTGCTAAAGAAGGCGGTGAGTCTTGTACTGACGCCTGCCACTTTTACGAAACACATCGCCACGCGGCTAAAATGGATTCCCAAGTGCTCTAGACAGTCCCAGGGGAGTTGGGGGATACGTGCGCAACTCCTGCACGTCACGGGAGGCGTGGTGGCACGCCTCCGAGTGAGAGTCTGTGCACTATGAGGCACACGTGCTAAAGAAGGCGGTGAGCCTTGTACTCACGCCTGCCACTTCCACGAAACGCATGACAACGCCTCCAAAATGAAATCCCAGGTGCACTAGACCCAGGGGAACCTCGGCAATAGACAAGCAACTCTGGGAAATCACGGGCGACGGAGTGGCATGCGTGAGAGTGGGAGGCTGTGCAAGAGGAAGGGGTGAGTCTTGTACTCACGCCTGGTACTTCCACGAAACACATCACCACGCGGCCAAAACGGATTCCCGGGTGCACTAGATAGTCCCAGGGGAGTTGGAGAGTAGGCGCGCACCTCCTGCCAAATCACGGGAGCCGTAGTGGCACGCCTGCCAGTGAGAGGCTGTGCACTGTGAGGCACCTGTCCTAAAGAAGGCGGTGAGCCTTGTACTCACGCCTGCCACTTCCACGAAACGCATGACAACGCCTCCAAAATGAAATCCCAGGTGCACTAGACCCAGGGGAACCTCGGCAATAGACGCGCAACTCCGGGAAATCACGGGCGACGGAGTGGCATGCGTGAGAGTGGGAGGCTGTGCAAGAGGAAGGGGTGAGCCTTGTACTCACGCCTGCTACTTTCACGAAACACATCACCACGCGGCCAAAACGGATTCCCGGGTGCACTAGATAGTCCCAAGGGAGTTGAAGAGTAGGCGCGCACCTCCTGCCAAATAACGGGAGCAGTAGTGGTACGCCTGCCAGTGAGAGGCTGTGCACTGTGAGGCACATGTGCTAAAGAAGGCGGTGAGTCTTGTACTCACGCCCGCCACTTCCTCGAAACACATCACCACGCGGTTAAAATGGATTCCCGCGTGCACTAGATAGTCCCAGGGGAGTTGGGGGGTAGGCGTGCACCTCCTGCAAGTCACGGGAGTCGTGGTGGCACGCCTCCGAGTGAGAGGCTGTGCACTATGAGGCACATGTGCTAAAGAAGGCGGTGAGCCTTGTACTCACGCCTGCCACTTTTACGAAACGCATCACAACGCCTCCAAAATAAAATCCCAGGTGCACTAGACCCAAGGGAACCTCGGCAAGGGACGCACAACTCCTGGAAATCACGGGCCACAAAGTGGCATGCGTGAGAGTGGGAGGCTGTGCAAGAGGAAGGGGTGAGGCTTGTACTCACGCCTCCTACTTCCACGAAACACATCACCACGCGGCCAAAACGGATTTACGGGTGCACAAGATAGTCCCAGGGGAGTTGGAGAGTAGGCGCGCACCTCATGCCAAATCACGGGAGCCGTAGTGGCACGCCTGCCAGTGAGAGGCTGTGCACTGTGAGGCACATGTCCTAAAGACGGCGGTGAGCCTTGTACTCACGCCTGCCACTTCCACGAAACGCATGACAACGCCTCCAAAATGAAATCCCAGGTGCACTAGACCCAGGGGAACCTCGGCAATAGACGCGCAACTCCGGGAAATCACGGGCGACGGAGTGGCATGCGTGAGAGTGGGAGGCTGTGCAAGAGGAAGGGGTGAGGCTTGTACTCACGCCTGCTACTTCCACGAAACACATCACCACGCGGCCAAAACGGATTTACGGGTGCACAAGATAGTCCCAGGGGAGTTGGAGAGTAGGCGCGCACCTCATGCCAAATCACGGGAGCCGTAGTGGCACGCCTGCCAGTGAGAGGCTGTGCACTGTGAGGCACATGTCCTAAAGAAGGCGGTGAGCCTTGTACTCACGCCTGCCACTTCCACGAAACGCATGACAACGCCTCCAAAATGAAATCCCAGGTGCACTAGACCCCGGGGAAGCTCGGCAATAGACGCGCAACTCCGGGAAATCACGGGCGACGGAGTGGCATGCGTGAGAGTGGGAGGCTGTGCAAGAGGAAGGGGTGAGCCTGGTACTCACGCCTGCTACTTCCACGAAACACATCACCACGCGGCCAAAACGGATTCCCGGGTGCACTAGATAGTCCCAGGGGAGTTGGAGAGTAGGCGCGCACCTCCTGCCAGATCACGGGAGCCGTAGTGGCACGCCTGCCAGTGAGAGGCTGTGCACTGTGAGGCACATGTGCTAAAGAAGGCGGTGAGTCTTGTACTGACGCCTGCCACTTTTACGAAACACATCGCCACGCGGCTAAAATGGATTCCCGCGTGCTCTAAACAGTCCCAGGGGAGTTGGGGGATACGTGCGCAACTCCTGCAAGTCACGGGAGGCGTGGTGGCACGCCTCCGAGTGAGAGTCTGTGCACTATGAGGCACACGTGCTAAAGAAGGCGGTGAGCCTTGTACTCACGCCTGCCACTTCCACGAAACGCATGACAACGCCTCCAGAATAAAATCCCAGGTGTACTAGACCCAGGGGAACCTCCGCAATAGACGCGCAGCTCCGGGAAATCACGGGCAACGGAGTGGCATGCGTGAGAGTGGGAGGCTGTGCAAGAGGAAGGGGTGAGTCTTGTACTCACGCCTGCTACTTCCACGAAACACATCACCACGCGGCCAAATCGGATTCCCGGGTGCACTAGATAGTCCCAGGGGAGTTGGAGAGTAGGCGCGCAACTCCTGCCAAATCACGGGAGCCGTAGTGGCACGCCTGCAAGTGAGAGGCTGTCCACTGTGAGGCACCTGTCCTAAATAAGGCGGTGAGCCTTGTACTCACGCCTGCCACTTCCACGAAACGCATGACAATGCCTCCAAAATGAAATCCCAGGTGCACTAGACCCAGGGGAAGCTCGGCAATAGACGCGCAACTCTGGGAAATCACGGGCGACGGAGTGGCATGCGTGAGAGTGGGAGGCTGTGCAAGAGGAAGGGGTGAGCCTGGTACTCACGCCTGCTACTTCCAAAAAACACATCACCACGCGGCCAAAACGGATTCCCGGGTGCACTAGATAGTCCCACGGGAGTTCGAGAGTAGGCGCGCACCTCCTGCCAGATCACGGGAGCCGTAGTGGCACGCCTGCCAGTGAGAGGCTGTGCACTGTGAGGCACATGTGCTAAAGAAGGCGGTGAGTCTTGTACTGACGCCTGCCACTTTTACGAAACACATCGCCACGCGGCTAAAATGGATTCCCGCGTGCTCTAGACAGTCCCAGGGGAGTTGGGGGATAGGCGCGCAACTCCTGCAAGTCACGGGAGGCGTGGTGGCACGCCTCCGAGTGAGAGTCTGTGCACTATGAGGCACACGTGCTAAAGAAGGCGGTGAGCCTTGTACTCACGCCTGCCACTTCCACGAAACGCATGACAACGCCTCCAAAATGAAATCCCAGGTGCACTAGACCCAGGGGAACCTCGACAATAGACGCGCAACTCTGGGAAATCACGGGCGACGGAGTGGCATGCGTGAGAGTGGGAGGCTGTGCAAGAGGAAGGGGTGAGTCTTGTACTCACGCCTGCTACTTCCACGAAACACATCACCACGCGGCCAAAACGGATTCCCGGGTGCACTAGATAGTCCCAGGGGAGTTGGAGAGTAGGCGCGCACCTCCTGCCAAATCACGGGAGCCGTAGTGGCACGCCTGCCAGTGAGAGGCTGTGCACTGTGAGGCACCTGTCCTAAAGAAGGCGGTGAGCCCTGTACTCACGCCTGCCACTTCCACGAAACGCATGACAACGCCTCCAAAATGAAATCCCAGGTGCACTAGACCCAGGGGAACCTCGGCAATAGACGCGCAACTCCGGGAAATCACGGGCGACGGAGTGGCATGCGTGAGAGTGGGAGGCTGTGCAAGAGGAAGGGGTGAGCCTGGTACTCACGCCTGCTACTTTCACGAAACACATCACCACGCGGCCAAAACGGATTCCCGGGTGCACTAGATAGTCCCAAGGGAGTTGAAGAGTAGGCGCGCACCTCCTGCCAAATAACGGGAGCAGTAGTGGTACGCCTGCCAGTGAGAGGCTGTGCACTGTGAGGCACATGTGCTAAAGAAGGCGGTGAGTCTTGTACTCACGCCCGCCACTTCCTCGAAACACATCACCACGCGGTTAAAATGGATTCCCGCGTGCACTAGATAGTCACAGGGGAGTTGGGGGGTAGGCGTGCACCTCCTGCAAGTCACGGGAGTCGTGGTGGCACGCCTCCGAGTGAGAGGCTGTGCACTATGAGGCACATGTGCTAAAGAAGGCGGTGAGCCTTGTACTCACGCCTGCCACTTTTACGAAACGCATGACAACGCCTCCAAAATAAAATCCCAGGTGCACTAGACCCAAGGGAACCTCGGCAAGGGACGCACAACTCCTGGAAATCACGGGCCACAAAGTGGCATGCGTGAGAGTGGGAGGCTGTGCAAGAGGAAGGGGTGAGGCTTGTACTCACGCCTCCTACTTCCACGAAACACATCACCACGCGGCCAAAACGGATTTACGGGTGCACAAGATAGTCCCAGGGGAGTTGGAGAGTAGGCGCGCACCTCATGCCAAATCACGGGAGCCGTAGTGGCACGCCTGCCAGTGAGAGGCTGTGCACTGTGAGGCACATGTCCTAAAGACGGCGGTGAGCCTTGTACTCACGCCTGCCACTTCCACGAAACGCATGACAACGCCTCCAAAATGAAATCCCAGGTGCACTAGACCCAGGGGAACCTCGGCAATAGACGCGCAACTCCGGGAAATCACGGGCGACGGAGTGGCATGCGTGAGAGTGGGAGGCTGTGCAAGAGGAAGGGGTGAGGCTTGTACTCACGCCTGCTACTTCCACGAAACACATCACCACGCGGCCAAAACGGATTTACGGGTGCACAAGATAGTCCCAGGGGAGTTGGAGAGTAGGCGCGCACCTCATGCCAAATCACGGGAGCCGTAGTGGCACGCCTGCCAGTGAGAGGCTGTGCACTGTGAGGCACATGTCCTAAAGAAGGCGGTGAGCCTTGTACTCACGCCTGCCACTTCCACGAAACGCATGACAACGCCTCCAAAATGAAATCCCAGGTGCACTAGACCCCGGGGAAGCTCGGCAATAGACGCGCAACTCCGGGAAATCACGGGCGACGGAGTGGCATGCGTGAGAGTGGGAGGCTGTGCAAGAGGAAGGGGTGAGCCTGGTACTCACGCCTGCTACTTCCACGAAACACATCACCACGCGGCCAAAACGGATTCCCGGGTGCACTAGATAGTCCCAGGGGAGTTGGAGAGTAGGCGCGCACCTCCTGCCAGATCACGGGAGCCGTAGTGGCACGCCTGCCAGTGAGAGGCTGTGCACTGTGAGGCACATGTGCTAAAGAAGGCGGTGAGTCTTGTACTGACGCCTGCCACTTTTACGAAACACATCGCCACGCGGCTAAAATGGATTCCCGCGTGCTCTAGACAGTCCCAGGGGAATTGGGGGATACGTGCGCAACTCCTGCAAGTCACGGGAGGCGTGGTGGCACGCCTCCGAGTGAGAGTCTGTGCACTATGAGGCACACGTGCTAAAGAAGGCGGTGAGCCTTGTACTCACGCCTGCCACTTCCACGAAACGCATGACAACGCCTCCAGAATAAAATCCCAGGTGTACTAGACCCAGGGGAACCTCCGCAATAGACGCGCAACTCCGGGAAATCACGGGCAACGGAGTGGCATGCGTGAGAGTGGGAGGCTGTGCAAGAGGAAGGGGTGAGTCTTGTACTCACGCCTGCTACTTCCACGAAACACATCACCACGCGGCCAAATCGGATTCCCGGGTGCACTAGATAGTCCCAGGGGAGTTGGAGAGTAGGCGCGCACCTCCTGCCAAATCACGGGAGCCGTAGTGGCACGCCTGCAAGTGAGAGGCTGTCCACTGTGAGGCACCTGTCCTAAATAAGGCGGTGAGCCTTGTACTCACGCCTGCCACTTCCACGAAACGCATGACAATGCCTCCAAAATGAAATCCCAGGTGCACTAGACCCAGGGGAACCTCGGCAATAGACGCGCAACTCCGGGAAATCACGGGCGACGGAGTGGCATGCGTGAGAGTGGGAGGCTATGCAAGAGGAAGGGGTGAGCTTTGTACTCACGCCTGCTACTTTCACGAAACACATCACCACGCGGCCAAAACGGATTCCCCGGTGCACTAGATAGTCCCAAGGGAGTTGAAGAGTAGGCGCGCACCTCCTGCCAAATCACGGGAGCAGTAGTGGCACGCCTGCCAGTTAGAGGCTGTGCACTGTGAGGCACATGTGCTAAAGAAGGCGGTGAGTCTTGTACTCACGCCCGCCACTTCCTCGAAACACATCACCACGCGGTAAAAATGGATTCCCGCGTGCACTAGATAGTCCCAGGGGAGTTGGGGGGTAGGCGCGCACCTCCTGCAAGTCACGGGAGTCGTGGTGGCACGCCTCCGAGTGAGAGGCTGTGCACTATGAGGCACATGTCCTAAAGAAGGCGGTGAGCCTTGTACTCACGCCTGCCACTTCCACGAAACGCATGACAACGCCTCCAAAATGAAATCCCAGGTGCACTAGACCCAGGGGAACCTCGGCAATAGACGCGCAACTCTGGGAAATCACGGGCGACGGAGTGGCATGCGTGAGAGTGGGAGGCTGTGCAAGAGGAAGGGGTGAGTCTTGTACTCACGCCTGCTACTTCCACGAAACACATCACCACGCGGCCAAAACGGATTCCCGGGTGCACTAGATAGTCCCAGGGGAGTTGGAGAGTAGGCGCGCACCTCCTGCCAAATCACGGGAGCCGTAGTGGCACGCCTGCCAGTGAGAGGCTGTGCACTGTGAGGCACCTGTCCTAAAGAAGGCGGTGAGCCCTGTACTCACGCCTGCCACTTCCACGAAACGCATGACAACGCCTCCAAAATGAAATCCCAGGTGCACTAGACCCAGGGGAACCTCGGCAATAGACGCGCAACTCCGGGAAATCACGGGCGACGGAGTGGCATGCGTGAGAGTGGGAGGCTGTGCAAGAGGAAGGGGTGAGCCTTGTACTCACGCCTGCTACTTTCACGAAACACATCACCACGCGGCCAAAACGGATTCCCGGGTGCACTAGATAGTCCCAAGGGAGTTGAAGAGTAGGCGCGCACCTCCTGCCAAATAACGGGAGCAGTAGTGGTACGCCTGCCAGTGAGAGGCTGTGCACTGTGAGGCACATGTGCTAAAGAAGGCGGTGAGTCTTGTACTCACGCCCGCCACTTCCTCGAAACACATCACCACGCGGTTAAAATGGATTCCCGCGTGCACTAGATAGTCCCAGGGGAGTTGGGGGGTAGGCGTGCACCTCCTGCAAGTCACGGGAGTCGTGGTGGCACGCCTCCGAGTGAGAGGCTGTGCACTATGAGGCACATGTGCTAAAGAAGGCGGTGAGCCTTGTACTCACGCCTGCCACTTTTACGAAACGCATGACAACGCCTCCAAAATAAAATCCCAGGTGCACTAGACCCAAGGGAACCTCGGCAAGGGACGCACAACTCCTGGAAATCACGGGCCACAAAGTGGCATGCGTGAGAGTGGGAGGCTGTGCAAGAGGAAGGGGTGAGGCTTGTACTCACGCCTCCTACTTCCACGAAACACATCACCACGCGGCCAAAACGGATTTACGGGTGCACAAGATAGTCCCAAGGGAGTTGGAGAGTAGGCGCGCACCTCATGCCAAATCACGGGAGCCGTAGTGGCACGCCTGCCAGTGAGAGGCTGTGCACTGTGAGGCACATGTCCTAAAGAAGGCGGTGAGCCTTGTACTCACGCCTGCCACTTCCACGAAACGCATGACAACGCCTCCAAAATGAAATCCCAGGTGCACTAGACCCAGGGGAACCTCGGCAATAGACGCGCAACTCCGGGAAATCACGGGCGACGGAGTAGCATGCGTGAGAGTGGGAGGCTGTGCAAGAGGAAGGGGTGAGGCTTGTACTCACGCCTGCTACTTCCACGAAACACATCACCACGCGGCCAAAACGGATTTACGGGTGCACAAGATAGTCCCAGGGGAGTTGGAGAGTAGGCGCGCACCTCATGCCAAATCACGGGAGCCGTAGTGGCACGCCTGCCAGTGAGAGGCTGTGCACTGTGAGGCACATGTCCTAAAGAAGGCGGTGAGCCTTGTACTCACGCCTGCCACTTCCACGAAACGCATGACAACGCCTCCAAAATGAAATCCCAGGTGCACTAGACCCCGGGGAAGCTCGGCAATAGACGCGCAACTCCGGGAAATCACGGGCGACGGAGTGGCATGCGTGAGAGTGGGAGGCTGTGCAAGAGGAAGGGGTGAGCCTGGTACTCACGCCTGCTACTTCCACGAAACACATCACCACGCGGCCAAAACGGATTCCCGGGTGCACTAGATAGTCCCAGGGGAGTTGGAGAGTAGGCGCGCACCTCCTGCCAGATCACGGGAGCCGTAGTGGCACGCCTGCCAGTGAGAGGCTGTGCACTGTGAGGCACATGTGCTAAAGAAGGCGGTGAGTCTTGTACTGACGCCTGCCACTTTTACGAAACACATCGCCACGCGGCTAAAATGGATTCCCAAGTGCTCTAGACAGTCCCAGGGGAGTTGGGGGATACGTGCGCAACTCCTGCACGTCACGGGAGGCGTGGTGGCACGCCTCCGAGTGAGAGTCTGTGCACTATGAGGCACACGTGCTAAAGAAGGCGGTGAGCCTTGTACTCACGCCTGCCACTTCCACGAAACGCATGACAACGCCTCCAAAATGAAATCCCAGGTGCACTAGACCCAGGGGAACCTCGGCAATAGACAAGCAACTCTGGGAAATCACGGGCGACGGAGTGGCATGCGTGAGAGTGGGAGGCTGTGCAAGAGGAAGGGGTGAGTCTTGTACTCACGCCTGGTACTTCCACGAAACACATCACCACGCGGCCAAAACGGATTCCCGGGTGCACTAGATAGTCCCAGGGGAGTTGGAGAGTAGGCGCGCACCTCCTGCCAAATCACGGGAGCCGTAGTGGCACGCCTGCCAGTGAGAGGCTGTGCACTGTGAGGCACCTGTCCTAAAGAAGGCGGTGAGCCTTGTACTCACGCCTGCCACTTCCACGAAACGCATGACAACGCCTCCAAAATGAAATCCCAGGTGCACTAGACCCAGGGGAACCTCGGCAATAGACGCGCAACTCCGGGAAATCATGGGCGACGGAGTGGCATGCGTGAGAGTGGGAGGCTGTGCAAGAGGAAGGGGTGAGCCTTGTACTCACGCCTGCTACTTTCACGAAACACATCACCACGCGGCCAAAACGGATTCCCGGGTGCACTAGATAGTCCCAAGGGAGTTGAAGAGTAGGCGCGCACCTCCTGCCAAATAACGGGAGCAGTAGTGGTACGCCTGCCAGTGAGAGGCTGTGCACTGTGAGGCACATGTGCTAAAGAAGGCGGTGAGTCTTGTACTCACGCCCGCCACTTCCTCGAAACACATCACCACGCGGTTAAAATGGATTCCCGCGTGCACTAGATAGTCCCAGGGGAGTTGGGGGGTAGGCGTGCACCTCCTGCAAGTCACGGGAGTCGTGGTGGCACGCCTCCGAGTGAGAGGCTGTGCACTATGAGGCACATGTGCTAAAGAAGGCGGTGAGCCTTGTACTCACGCCTGCCACTTTTACGAAACGCATGACAACGCCTCCAAAATAAAATCCCAGGTGCACTAGACCCAAGGGAACCTCGGCAAGGGACGCACAACTCCTGGAAATCACGGGCCACAAAGTGGCATGCGTGAGAGTGGGAGGCTGTGCAAGAGGAAGGGGTGAGGCTTGTACTCACGCCTCCTACTTCCACGAAACACATCACCACGCGGCCAAAACGGATTTACGGGTGCACAAGATAGTCCCAGGGGAGTTGGAGAGTAGGCGCGCACCTCATGCCAAATCACGGGAGCCGTAGTGGCACGCCTGCCAGTGAGAGGCTGTGCACTGTGAGGCACATGTCCTAAAGACGGCGGTGAGCCTTGTACTCACGCCTGCCACTTCCACGAAACGCATGACAACGCCTCCAAAATGAAATCCCAGGTGCACTAGACCCAGGGGAACCTCGGCAATAGACGCGCAACTCCGGGAAATCACGGGCGACGGAGTGGCATGCGTGAGAGTGGGAGGCTGTGCAAGAGGAAGGGGTGAGGCTTGTACTCACGCCTGCTACTTCCACGAAACACATCACCACGCGGCCAAAACGGATTTACGGGTGCACAAGATAGTCCCAGGGGAGTTGGAGAGTAGGCGCGCACCTCATGCCAAATCACGGGAGCCGTAGTGGCACGCCTGCCAGTGAGAGGCTGTGCACTGTGAGGCACATGTCCTAAAGAAGGCGGTGAGCCTTGTACTCACGCCTGCCACTTCCACGAAACGCATGACAACGCCTCCAAAATGAAATCCCAGGTGCACTAGACCCCGGGGAAGCTCGGCAATAGACGCGCAACTCCGGGAAATCACGGGCGACGGAGTGGCATGCGTGAGAGTGGGAGGCTGTGCAAGAGGAAGGGGTGAGCCTGGTACTCACGCCTGCTACTTCCACGAAACACATCACCACGCGGCCAAAACGGATTCCCGGGTGCACTAGATAGTCCCAGGGGAGTTGGAGAGTAGGCGCGCACCTCCTGCCAGATCACGGGAGCCGTAGTGGCACGCCTGCCAGTGAGAGGCTGTGCACTGTGAGGCACATGTGCTAAAGAAGGCGGTGAGTCTTGTACTGACGCCTGCCACTTTTACGAAACACATCGCCACGCGGCTAAAATGGATTCCCGCGTGCTCTAAACAGTCCCAGGGGAGTTGGGGGATACGTGCGCAACTCCTGCAAGTCACGGGAGGCGTGGTGGCACGCCTCCGAGTGAGAGTCTGTGCACTATGAGGCACACGTGCTAAAGAAGGCGGTGAGCCTTGTACTCACGCCTGCCACTTCCACGAAACGCATGACAACGCCTCCAGAATAAAATCCCAGGTGTACTAGACCCAGGGGAACCTCCGCAATAGACGCGCAGCTCCGGGAAATCACGGGCAACGGAGTGGCATGCGTGAGAGTGGGAGGCTGTGCAAGAGGAAGGGGTGAGTCTTGTACTCACGCCTGCTACTTCCACGAAACACATCACCACGCGGCCAAATCGGATTCCCGGGTGCACTAGATAGTCCCAGGGGAGTTGGAGAGTAGGCGCGCACCTCCTGCCAAATCACGGGAGCCGTAGTGGCACGCCTGCAAGTGAGAGGCTGTCCACTGTGAGGCACCTGTCCTAAATAAGGCGGTGAGCCTTGTACTCACGCCTGCCACTTCCACGAAACGCATGACAATGCCTCCAAAATGAAATCCCAGGTGCACTAGACCCAGGGGAAGCTCGGCAATAGACGCGCAACTCTGGGAAATCACGGGCGACGGAGTGGCATGCGTGAGAGTGGGAGGCTGTGCAAGAGGAAGGGGTGAGCCTGGTACTCACGCCTGCTACTTCCACGAAACACATCACCACGCGGCCAAAACGGATTCCCGGGTGCACTAGATAGTCCCACGGGAGTTCGAGAGTAGGCGCGCACCTCCTGCCAGATCACGGGAGCCGTAGTGGCACGCCTGCCAGTGAGAGGCTGTGCACTGTGAGGCACATGTGCTAAAGAAGGCGGTGAGTCTTGTACTGACGCCTGCCACTTTTACGAAACACATCGCCACGCGGCTAAAATGGATTCCCGCGTGCTCTAGACAGTCCCAGGGGAGTTGGGGGATAGGCGCGCAACTCCTGCAAGTCACGGGAGGCGTGGTGGCACGCCTCCGAGTGAGAGTCTGTGCACTATGAGGCACACGTGCTAAAGAAGGCGGTGAGCCTTGTACTCACGCCTGCCACTTCCACGAAACGCATGACAACGCCTCCAAAATGAAATCCCAGGTGCACTAGACCCAGGGGAACCTCGACAATAGACGCGCAACTCTGGGAAATCACGGGCGACGGAGTGGCATGCGTGAGAGTGGGAGGCTGTGCAAGAGGAAGGGGTGAGTCTTGTACTCACGCCTGCTACTTCCACGAAACACATCACCACGCGGCCAAAACGGATTCCCGGGTGCACTAGATAGTCCCAGGGGAGTTGGAGAGTAGGCGCGCACCTCCTGCCAAATCACGGGAGCCGTAGTGGCACGCCTGCCAGTGAGAGGCTGTGCACTGTGAGGCACCTGTCCTAAAGAAGGCGGTGAGCCCTGTACTCACGCCTGCCACTTCCACGAAACGCATGACAACGCCTCCAAAATGAAATCCCAGGTGCACTAGACCCAGGGGAACCTCGGCAATAGACGCGCAACTCCGGGAAATCACGGGCGACGGAGTGGCATGCGTGAGAGTGGGAGGCTGTGCAAGAGGAAGGGGTGAGCCTGGTACTCACGCCTGCTACTTTCACGAAACACATCACCACGCGGCCAAAACGGATTCCCGGGTGCACTAGATAGTCCCAAGGGAGTTGAAGAGTAGGCGCGCACCTCCTGCCAAATAACGGGAGCAGTAGTGGTACGCCTGCCAGTGAGAGGCTGTGCACTGTGAGGCACATGTGCTAAAGAAGGCGGTGAGTCTTGTACTCACGCCCGCCACTTCCTCGAAACACATCACCACGCGGTTAAAATGGATTCCCGCGTGCACTAGATAGTCCCAGGGGAGTTGGGGGGTAGGCGTGCACCTCCTGCAAGTCACGGGAGTCGTGGTGGCACGCCTCCGAGTGAGAGGCTGTGCACTATGAGGCACATGTGCTAAAGAAGGCGGTGAGCCTTGTACTCACGCCTGCCACTTTTACGAAACGCATGACAACGCCTCCAAAATAAAATCCCAGGTGCACTAGACCCAAGGGAACCTCGGCAAGGGACGCACAACTCCTGGAAATCACGGGCCACAAAGTGGCATGCGTGAGAGTGGGAGGCTGTGCAAGAGGAAGGGGTGAGGCTTGTACTCACGCCTCCTACTTCCACGAAACACATCACCACGCGGCCAAAACGGATTTACGGGTGCACAAGATAGTCCCAGGGGAGTTGGAGAGTAGGCGCGCACCTCATGCCAAATCACGGGAGCCGTAGTGGCACGCCTGCCAGTGAGAGGCTGTGCACTGTGAGGCACATGTCCTAAAGACGGCGGTGAGCCTTGTACTCACGCCTGCCACTTCCACGAAACGCATGACAACGCCTCCAAAATGAAATCCCAGGTGCACTAGACCCAGGGGAACCTCGGCAATAGACGCGCAACTCCGGGAAATCACGGGCGACGGAGTGGCATGCGTGAGAGTGGGAGGCTGTGCAAGAGGAAGGGGTGAGGCTTGTACTCACGCCTGCTACTTCCACGAAACACATCACCACGCGGCCAAAACGGATTTACGGGTGCACAAGATAGTCCCAGGGGAGTTGGAGAGTAGGCGCGCACCTCATGCCAAATCACGGGAGCCGTAGTGGCACGCCTGCCAGTGAGAGGCTGTGCACTGTGAGGCACATGTCCTAAAGAAGGCGGTGAGCCTTGTACTCACGCCTGCCACTTCCACGAAACGCATGACAACGCCTCCAAAATGAAATCCCAGGTGCACTAGACCCCGGGGAAGCTCGGCAATAGACGCGCAACTCCGGGAAATCACGGGCGACGGAGTGGCATGCGTGAGAGTGGGAGGCTGTGCAAGAGGAAGGGGTGAGCCTGGTACTCACGCCTGCTACTTCCACGAAACACATCACCACGCGGCCAAAACGGATTCCCGGGTGCACTAGATAGTCCCAGGGGAGTTGGAGAGTAGGCGCGCACCTCCTGCCAGATCGCGGGAGCCGTAGTGGCACGCCTGCCAGTGAGAGGCTGTGCACTGTGAGGCACATGTGCTAAAGAAGGCGGTGAGTCTTGTACTGACGCCTGCCACTTTTACGAAACACATCGCCACGCGGCTAAAATGGATTCCCGCGTGCTCTAGACAGTCCCAGGGGAGTTGGGGGATACGTGCGCAACTCCTGCAAGTCACGGGAGGCGTGGTGGCACGCCTCCGAGTGAGAGTCTGTGCACTATGAGGCACACGTGCTAAAGAAGGCGGTGAGCCTTGTACTCACGCCTGCCACTTCCACGAAACGCATGACAACGCCTCCAGAATAAAATCCCAGGTGTACTAGACCCAGGGGAACCTCCGCAATAGACGCGCAACTCCGGGAAATCACGGGCAACGGAGTGGCATGCGTGAGAGTGGGAGGCTGTGCAAGAGGAAGGGGTGAGTCTTGTACTCACGCCTGCTACTTCCACGAAACACATCACCACGCGGCCAAATCGGATTCCCGGGTGCACTAGATAGTCCCAGGGGAGTTGGAGAGTAGGCGCGCACCTCCTGCCAAATCACGGGAGCCGTAGTGGCACGCCTGCAAGTGAGAGGCTGTCCACTGTGAGGCACCTGTCCTAAATAAGGCGGTGAGCCTTGTACTCACGCCTGCCACTTCCACGAAACGCATGACAATGCCTCCAAAATGAAATCCCAGGTGCACTAGACCCAGGGGAACCTCGGCAATAGACGCGCAACTCCGGGAAATCACGGGCGACGGAGTGGCATGCGTGAGAGTGGGAGGCTATGCAAGAGGAAGGGGTGAGCTTTGTACTCACGCCTGCTACTTTCACGAAACACATCACCACGCGGCCAAAACGGATTCCCCGGTGCACTAGATAGTCCCAAGGGAGTTGAAGAGTAGGCGCGCACCTCCTGCCAAATCACGGGAGCAGTAGTGGCACGCCTGCCAGTGAGAGGCTGTGCACTGTGAGGCACATGTGCTAAAGAAGGCGGTGAGTCTTGTACTCACGCCCGCCACTTCCTCGAAACACATCACCACGCGGTAAAAATGGATTCCCGCGTGCACTAGATAGTCCCAGGGGAGTTGGGGGGTAGGCGCGCACCTCCTGCAAGTCACGGGAGTCGTGGTGGCACGCCTCCGAGTGAGAGGCTGTGCACTATGAGGCACATGTCCTAAAGAAGGCGGTGAGCCTTGTACTCACGCCTGCCACTTCCACGAAACGCATGACAACGCCTCCAAAATGAAATCCCAGGTGCACTAGACCCAGGGGAACCTCGGCAATAGACGCGCAACTCTGGGAAATCACGGGCGACGGAGTGGCATGCGTGAGAGTGGGAGGCTGTGCAGGAGGAAGGGGTGAGTCTTGTACTCACGCCTGCTACTTCCACGAAACACATCACCACGCGGCCAAAACGGATTCCCGGGTGCACTAGATAGTCCCAGGGGAGTTGGAGAGTAGGCGCGCACCTCCTGCCAAATCACGGGAGCCGTAGTGGCACGCCTGCCAGTGAGAGGCTGTGCACTGTGAGGCACCTGTCCTAAAGAAGGCGGTGAGCCCTGTACTCACGCCTGCCACTTCCACGAAACGCATGACAACGCCTCCAAAATGAAATCCCAGGTGCACTAGACCCAGGGGAACCTCGGCAATAGACGCGCAACTCCGGGAAATCACGGGCGACGGAGTGGCATGCGTGAGAGTGGGAGGCTGTGCAAGAGGAAGGGGTGAGCCTTGTACTCACGCCTGCTACTTTCACGAAACACATCACCACGCGGCCAAAACGGATTCCCGGGTGCACTAGATAGTCCCAAGGGAGTTGAAGAGTAGGCGCGCACCTCCTGCCAAATAACGGGAGCAGTAGTGGTACGCCTGCCAGTGAGAGGCTGTGCACTGTGAGGCACATGTGCTAAAGAAGGCGGTGAGTCTTGTACTCACGCCCGCCACTTCCTCGAAACACATCACCACGCGGTTAAAATGGATTCCCGCGTGCACTAGATAGTCCCAGGGGAGTTGGGGGGTAGGCGTGCACCTCCTGCAAGTCACGGGAGTCGTGGTGGCACGCCTCCGAGTGAGAGGCTGTGCACTATGAGGCACATGTGCTAAAGAAGGCGGTGAGCCTTGTACTCACGCCTGCCACTTTTACGAAACGCATGACAACGCCTCCAAAATAAAATCCCAGGTGCACTAGACCCAAGGGAACCTCGGCAAGGGACGCACAACTCCTGGAAATCACGGGCCACAAAGTGGCATGCGTGAGAGTGGGAGGCTGTGCAAGAGGAAGGGGTGAGGCTTGTACTCACGCCTCCTACTTCCACGAAACACATCACCACGCGGCCAAAACGGATTTACGGGTGCACAAGATAGTCCCAAGGGAGTTGGAGAGTAGGCGCGCACCTCATGCCAAATCACGGGAGCCGTAGTGGCACGCCTGCCAGTGAGAGGCTGTGCACTGTGAGGCACATGTCCTAAAGAAGGCGGTGAGCCTTGTACTCACGCCTGCCACTTCCACGAAACGCATGACAACGCCTCCAAAATGAAATCCCAGGTGCACTAGACCCAGGGGAACCTCGGCAATAGACGCGCAACTCCGGGAAATCACGGGCGACGGAGTAGCATGCGTGAGAGTGGGAGGCTGTGCAAGAGGAAGGGGTGAGGCTTGTACTCACGCCTGCTACTTCCACGAAACACATCACCACGCGGCCAAAACGGATTTACGGGTGCACAAGATAGTCCCAGGGGAGTTGGAGAGTAGGCGCGCACCTCATGCCAAATCACGGGAGCCGTAGTGGCACGCCTGCCAGTGAGAGGCTGTGCCCTGTGAGGCACATGTCCTAAAGAAGGCGGTGAGCCTTGTACTCACGCCTGCCACTTCCACGAAACGCATGACAACGCCTCCAAAATGAAATCCCAGGTGCACTAGACCCCGGGGAAGCTCGGCAATAGACGCGCAACTCCGGGAAATCACGGGCGACGGAGTGGCATGCGTGAGAGTGGGAGGCTGTGCAAGAGGAAGGGGTGAGCCTGGTACTCACGCCTGCTACTTCCACGAAACACATCACCACGCGGCCAAAACGGATTCCCGGGTGCACTAGATAGTCCCAGGGGAGTTGGAGAGTAGGCGCGCACCTCCTGCCAGATCACGGGAGCCGTAGTGGCACGCCTGCCAGTGAGAGGCTGTGCACTGTGAGGCACATGTGCTAAAGAAGGCGGTGAGTCTTGTACTGACGCCTGCCACTTTTACGAAACACATCGCCACGCGGCTAAAATGGATTCCCAAGTGCTCTAGACAGTCCCAGGGGAGTTGGGGGATACGTGCGCAACTCCTGCACGTCACGGGAGGCGTGGTGGCACGCCTCCGAGTGAGAGTCTGTGCACTATGAGGCACACGTGCTAAAGAAGGCGGTGAGCCTTGTACTCACGCCTGCCACTTCCACGAAACGCATTACAACGCCTCCAAAATGAAATCCCAGGTGCACTAGACCCAGGGGAACCTCGACAATAGACGCGCAACTCTGGGAAATCACGGGCGACGGAGTGGCATGCGTGAGAGTGGGAGGCTGTGCAAGAGGAAGGGGTGAGGCTTGTACTCACGCCTGCTACTTCCACGAAACACATCACCACGCGGCCAAAACGGATTTACGGGTGCACAAGATAGTCCCAGGGGAGTTGGAGAGTAGGCGCGCACCTCATGCCAAATCACGGGAGCCGTAGTGGCACGCCTGCCAGTGAGAGGCTGTGCACTGTGAGGCACATGTCCTAAAGAAGGCGGTGAGCCTTGTACTCACGCCTGCCACTTCCACGAAACGCATGACAACGCCTCCAAAATGAAATCCCAGGTGCACTAGACCCCGGGGAAGCTCGGCAATAGACGCGCAACTCCGGGAAATCACGGGCGACGGAGTGGCATGCGTGAGAGTGGGAGGCTGTGCAAGAGGAAGGGGTGAGCCTGGTACTCACGCCTGCTACTTCCACGAAACACATCACCACGCGGCCAAAACGGATTCCCGGGTGCACTAGATAGTCCCAGGGGAGTTGGAGAGTAGGCGCGCACCTCCTGCCAGATCACGGGAGCCGTAGTGGCACGCCTGCCAGTGAGAGGCTGTGCACTGTGAGGCACATGTGCTAAAGAAGGCGGTGAGTCTTGTACTGACGCCTGCCACTTTTACGAAACACATCGCCACGCGGCTAAAATGGATTCCCGCGTGCTCTAGACAGTCCCAGGGGAGTTGGGGGATACGTGCGCAACTCCTGCACGTCACGGGAGGCGTGGTGGCACGCCTCCGAGTGAGAGTCTGTGCACTATGAGGCACACGTGCTAAAGAAGGCGGTGAGCCTTGTACTCACGCCTGCCACTTCCACGAAACGCATGACAACGCCTCCAAAATGAAATCCCAGGTGCACTAGACCCAGGGGAACCTCGGCAATAGACAAGCAACTCTGGGAAATCACGGGCGACGGAGTGGCATGCGTGAGAGTGGGAGGCTGTGCAAGAGGAAGGGGTGAGTCTTGTACTCACGCCTGGTACTTCCACGAAACACATCACCACGCGGCCAAAACGGATTCCCGGGTGCACTAGATAGTCCCAGGGGAGTTGGAGAGTAGGCGCGCACCTCCTGCCAAATCACGGGAGCCGTAGTGGCACGCCTGCCAGTGAGAGGCTGTGCACTGTGAGGCACCTGTCCTAAAGAAGGCGGTGAGCCTTGTACTCACGCCTGCCACTTCCACGAAACGCATGACAACGCCTCCAAAATGAAATCCCAGGTGCACTAGACCCAGGGGAACCTCGGCAATAGACGCGCAACTCCGGGAAATCACGGGCGACGGAGTGGCATGCGTGAGAGGGGGAGGCTGTGCAAGAGGAAGGGGTGAGCCTTGTACTCACGCCTGCTACTTTCACGAAACACATCACCACGCGGCCAAAACGGATTCCCGGGTGCACTAGATAGTCCCAAGGGAGTTGAAGAGTAGGCGCGCACCTCCTGCCAAATAACGGGAGCAGTAGTGGTACGCCTGCCAGTGAGAGGCTGTGCACTGTGAGGCACATGTGCTAAAGAAGGCGGTGAGTCTTGTACTCACGCCCGCCACTTCCTCGAAACACATCACCACGCGGTTAAAATGGATTCCCGCGTGCACTAGATAGTCCCAGGGGAGTTGGGGGGTAGGCGTGCACCTCCTGCAAGTCACGGGAGTCGTGGTGGCACGCCTCCGAGTGAGAGGCTGTGCACTATGAGGCACATGTGCTAAAGAAGGCGGTGAGCCTTGTACTCACGCCTGCCACTTTTACGAAACGCATGACAACGCCTCCAAAATAAAATCCCAGGTGCACTAGACCCAAGGGAACCTCGGCAAGGGACGCACAACTCCTAGAAATCACGGGCCACAAAGTGGCATGCGTGAGAGTTGGAGGCTGTGCAAGAGGAAGGGGTGAGGCTTGTACTCACGCCTCCTACTTCCACGAAACACATCACTACGCGGCCAAAACGGATTTACGGGTGCACAAGATAGTCCCAGGGGAGTTGGAGAGTAGGCGCGCACCTCATGCCAAATCACGGGAGCCGTAGTGGCACGCCTGCCAGTGAGAGGCTGTGCACTGTGAGGCACATGTCCTAAAGACGGCGGTGAGCCTTGTACTCACGCCTGCCACTTCCACGAAACGCATGACAACGCCTCCAAAATGAAATCCCAGGTGCACTAGACCCAGGGGAACCTCGGCAATAGACGCGCAACTCCGGGAAATCACGGGCGACGGAGTGGCATGCGTGAGAGTGGGAGGCTGTGCAAGAGGAAGGGGTGAGGCTTGTACTCACGCCTGCTACTTCCACGAAACACATCACCACGCGGCCAAAACGGATTTACGGGTGCACAAGATAGTCCCAGGGGAGTTGGAGAGTAGGCGCGCACCTCATGCCAAATCACGGGAGCCGTAGTGGCACGCCTGCCAGTGAGAGGCTGTGCACTGTGAGGCACATGTCCTAAAGAAGGCGGTGAGCCTTGTACTCACGCCTGCCACTTCCACGAAACGCATGACAACGCCTCCAAAATGAAATCCCAGGTGCACTAGACCCCGGGGAAGCTCGGCAATAGACGCGCAACTCCGGGAAATCACGGGCGACGGAGTGGCATGCGTGAGAGTGGGAGGCTGTGCAAGAGGAAGGGGTGAGCCTGGTACTCACGCCTGCTACTTCCACGAAACACATCACCACGCGGCCAAAACGGATTCCCGGGTGCACTAGATAGTCCCAAGGGAGTTGGAGAGTAGGCGCGCACCTCCTGCCAGATCACGGGAGCCGTAGTGGCACGCCTGCCAGTGAGAGGCTGTGCACTGTGAGGCACATGTGCTAAAGAAGGCGGTGAGTCTTGTACTGACGCCTGCCACTTTTACGAAACACATCGCCACGCGGCTAAAATGGATTCCCGCGTGCTCTAAACAGTCCCAGGGGAGTTGGGGGATACGTGCGCAACTCCTGCAAGTCACGGGAGGCGTGGTGGCACGCCTCCGAGTGAGAGTCTGTGCACTATGAGGCACACGTGCTAAAGAAGGCTGTGAGCCTTGTACTCACGCCTGCCACTTCCACGAAACGCATGACAACGCCTCCAGAATAAAATCCCAGGTGTACTAGACCCAGGGGAACCTCCGCAATAGACGCGCAGCTCCGGGAAATCACGGGCAACGGAGTGGCATGCGTGAGAGTGGGAGGCTGTGCAAGAGGAAGGGGTGAGTCTTGTACTCACGCCTGCTACTTCCACGAAACACATCACCACGCGGCCAAATCGGATTCCCGGGTGCACTAGATAGTCCCAGGGGAGTTGGAGAGTAGGCGCGCACCTCCTGCCAAATCACGGGAGCCGTAGTGGCACGCCTGCAAGTGAGAGGCTGTCCACTGTGAGGCACCTGTCCTAAATAAGGCGGTGAGCCTTGTACTCACGCCTGCCACTTCCACGAAACGCATGACAATGCCTCCAAAATGAAATCCCAGGTGCACTAGACCCAGGGGAAGCTCGGCAATAGACGCGCAACTCTGGGAAATCACGGGCGACGGAGTGGCATGCGTGAGAGTGGGAGGCTGTGCAAGAGGAAGGGGTGAGCCTGGTACTCACGCCTGCTACTTCCACGAAACACATCACCACGCGGCCAAAACGGATTCCCGGGTGCACTAGATAGTCCCACGGGAGTTGGAGAGTAGGCGCGCACCTCCTGCCAGATCACGGGAGCCGTAGTGGCACGCCTGCCAGTGAGAGGCTTTGCACTGTGAGGCACATGTGCTAAAGAAGGCGGTGAGTCTTGTACTGACGCCTGCCACTTTTACGAAACACATCGCCACGCGGCTAAAATGGATTCCCGCGTGCTCTAGACAGTCCCAGGGGAGTTGGGGGATAGGCGCGCAACTCCTGCAAGTCACGGGAGGCGTGGTGGCACGCCTCCGAGTGAGAGTCTGTGCACTATGAGGCACACGTGCTAAAGAAGGCGGTGAGCCTTGTACTCACGCCTGCCACTTCCACGAAACGCATGACAACGCCTCCAAAATCAAATCCCAGGTGCACTAGACCCAGGGGAACCTCGACAATAGACGCGCAACTCTGGGAAATCACGGGCGACGGAGTGGCATGCGTGAGAGTGGGAGGCTGTGCAAGAGGAAGGGGTGAGTCTTGTACTCACGCCTGCTACTTCCACGAAACACATCACCACGCGGCCAAAACGGATTCCCGGGTGCACTAGATAGTCCCAGGGGAGTTGGAGAGTAGGCGCGCACCTCCTGCCAAATCACGGGAGCCGTAGTGGCACGCCTGCCAGTGAGAGGCTGTGCACTGTGAGGCACCTGTCCTAAAGAAGGCGGTGAGCCCTGTACTCACGCCTGCCACTTCCACGAAACGCATGACAACGCCTCCAAAATGAAATCCCAGGTGCACTAGACCCAGGGGAACCTCGGCAATAGACGCGCAACTCCGGGAAATCACGGGCGACGGAGTGGCATGCGTGAGAGTGGGAGGCTGTGCAAGAGGAAGGGGTGAGCCTGGTACTCACGCCTGCTACTTTCACGAAACACATCACCACGCGGCCAAAACGGATTCCCGGGTGCACTAGATAGTCCCAAGGGAGTTGAAGAGTAGGCGCGCACCTCCTGCCAAATAACGGGAGCAGTAGTGGTACGCCTGCCAGTGAGAGGCTGTGCACTGTGAGGCACATGTGCTAAAGAAGGCGGTGAGTCTTGTACTCACGCCCGCCACTTCCTCGAAACACATCACCACGCGGTTAAAATGGATTCCCGCGTGCACTAGATAGTCCCAGGGCAGTTGGGGGGTAGGCGTGCACCTCCTGCAAGTCACGGGAGTCGTGGTGGCACGCCTCCGAGTGAGAGGCTGTGCACTATGAGGCACATGTGCTAAAGAAGGCGGTGAGCCTTGTACTCACGCCTGCCACTTTTACGAAACGCATGACAACGCCTCCAAAATAAAATCCCAGGTGCACTAGACCCAAGGGAACCTCGGCAAGGGACGCACAACTCCTGGAAATCACGGGCCACAAAGTGGCATGCGTGAGAGTGGGAGGCTGTGCAAGAGGAAGGGGTGAGGCTTGTACTCACGCCTCCTACTTCCACGAAACACATCACCACGCGGCCAAAACGGATTTACGGGTGCACAAGATAGTCCCAGGGGAGTTGGAGAGTAGGCGCGCACCTCATGCCAAATCACGGGAGCCGTAGTGGCACGCCTGCCAGTGAGAGGCTGTGCACTGTGAGGCACATGTCCTAAAGACGGCGGTGAGCCTTGTACTCACGCCTGCCACTTCCACGAAACGCATGACAACGCCTCCAAAATGAAATCCCAGGTGCACTAGACCCAGGGGAACCTCGGCAATAGACGCGCAACTCCGGGAAATCACGGGCGACGGAGTGGCATGCGTGAGAGTGGGAGGCTGTGCAAGAGGAAGGGGTGAGGCTTGTACTCACGCCTGCTACTTCCACGAAACACATCACCACGCGGCCAAAACGGATTTACGGGTGCACAAGATAGTCCCAGGGGAGTTGGAGAGTAGGCGCGCACCTCATGCCAAATCACGGGAGCCGTAGTGGCACGCCTGCCAGTGAGAGGCTGTGCACTGTGAGGCACATGTCCTAAAGAAGGCGGTGAGCCTTGTACTCACGCCTGCCACTTCCACGAAACGCATGACAACGCCTCCAAAATGAAATCCCAGGTGCACTAGACCCCGGGGAAGCTCGGCAATAGACGCGCAACTCCGGGAAATCACGGGCGACGGAGTGGCATGCGTGAGAGTGGGAGGCTGTGCAAGAGGAAGGGGTGAGCCTGGTACTCACGCCTGCTACTTCCACGAAACACATCACCACGCGGCCAAAACGGATTCCCGGGTGCACTAGATAGTCCCAGGGGAGTTGGAGAGTAGGCGCGCACCTCCTGCCAGATCACGGGAGCCGTAGTGGCACGCCTGCCAGTGAGAGGCTGTGCACTGTGAGGCACATGTGCTAAAGAAGGCGGTGAGTCTTGTACTGACGCCTGCCACTTTTACGAAACACATCGCCACGCGGCTAAAATGGATTCCCGCGTGCTCTAGACAGTCCCAGGGGAGTTGGGGGATACGTGCGCAACTCCTGCAAGTCACGGGAGGCGTGGTGGCACGCCTCCGAGTGAGAGTCTGTGCACTATGAGGCACACGTGCTAAAGAAGGCGGTGAGCCTTGTACTCACGCCTGCCACTTCCACGAAACGCATGACAACGCCTCCAGAATAAAATCCCAGGTGTACTAGACCCAGGGGAACCTCCGCAATAGACGCGCAGCTCCGGGAAATCACGGGCAACGGAGTGGCATGCGTGAGAGTGGGAGGCTGTGCAAGAGGAAGGGGTGAGTCTTGTACTCACGCCTGCTACTTCCACGAAACACATCACCACGCGGCCAAATCGGATTCCCGGGTGCACTAGATAGTCCCAGGGGAGTTGGAGAGTAGGCGCGCACCTCCTGCCAAATCACGGGAGCCGTAGTGGCACGCCTGCAAGTGAGAGGCTGTCCACTGTGAGGCACCTGTCCTAAATAAGGCGGTGAGCCTTGTACTCACGCCTGCCACTTCCACGAAACGCATGACAATGCCTCCAAAATGAAATCCCAGGTGCACTAGACCCAGGGGAAGCTCGGCAATAGACGCGCAACTCTGGGAAATCACGGGCGACGGAGTGGCATGCGTGAGAGTGGGAGGCTGTGCAAGAGGAAGGGGTGAGCCTGGTACTCACGCCTGCTACTTCCACGAAACACATCACCACGCGGCCAAAACGGATTCCCGGGTGCACTAGATAGTCCCACGGGAGTTGGAGAGTAGGCGCGCACCTCCTGCCAGATCACGGGAGCCGTAGTGGCACGCCTGCCAGTGAGAGGCTGTGCACTGTGAGGCACATGTGCTAAAGAAGGCGGTGAGTCTTGTACTGACGCCTGCCACTTTTACGAAACACATCGCCACGCGGCTAAAATGGATTCCCGCGTGCTCTAGACAGTCCCAGGGGAGTTGGGGGATAGGCGCGCAACTCCTGCAAGTCACGGGAGGCGTGGTGGCACGCCTCCGAGTGAGAGTCTGTGCACTATGAGGCACACGTGCTAAAGAAGGCGGTGAGCCTTGTACTCACGCCTGCCACTTCCACGAAACGCATTACAACGCCTCCAAAATGAAATCCCAGGTGCACTAGACCCAGGGGAACCTCGACAATAGACGCGCAACTCTGGGAAATCACGGGCGACGGAGTGGCATGCGTGAGAGTGGGAGGCTGTGCAAGAGGAAGGGGTGAGTCTTGTACTCACGCCTGCTACTTCCACGAAACACATCACCACGCGGCCAAAACGGATTCCCGGGTGCACTAGATAGTCCCAGGGGAGTTGGAGAGTAGGCGCGCACCTCCTGCCAAATCACGGGAGCCGTAGTGGCACGCCTGCCAGTGAGAGGCTGTGCACTGTGAGGCACCTGTCCTAAAGAAGGCGGTGAGCCCTGTACTCACGCCTGCCACTTCCACGAAACGCATGACAACGCCTCCAAAATGAAATCCCAGGTGCACTAGACCCAGGGGAACCTCGGCAATAGACGCGCAACTCCGGGAAATCACGGGCGACGGAGTGGCATGCGTGAGAGTGGGAGGCTGTGCAAGAGGAAGGGGTGAGCCTGGTACTCACGCCTGCTACTTTCACGAAACACATCACCACGCGGCCAAAACGGATTCCCGGGTGCACTAGATAGTCCCAAGGGAGTTGAAGAGTAGGCGCGCACCTCCTGCCAAATAACGGGAGCAGTAGTGGTACGCCTGCCAGTGAGAGGCTGTGCACTGTGAGGCACATGTGCTAAAGAAGGCGGTGAGTCTTGTACTCACGCCCGCCACTTCCTCGAAACACATCACCACGCGGTTAAAATGGATTCCCGCGTGCACTAGATAGTCCCAGGGGAGTTGGGGGGTAGGCGTGCACCTCCTGCAAGTCACGGGAGTCGTGGTGGCACGCCTCCGAGTGAGAGGCTGTGCACTATGAGGCACATGTGCTAAAGAAGGCGGTGAGCCTTGTACTCACGCCTGCCACTTTTACGAAACGCATGACAACGCCTCCAAAATAAAATCCCAGGTGCACTAGACCCAAGGGAACCTCGGCAAGGGACGCACAACTCCTGGAAATCACGGGCCACAAAGTGGCATGCGTGAGAGTGGGAGGCTGTGCAAGAGGAAGGGGTGAGGCTTGTACTCACGCCTCCTACTTCCACGAAACACATCACCACGCGGCCAAAACGGATTTACGGGTGCACAAGATAGTCCCAGGGGAGTTGGAGAGTAGGCGCGCACCTCATGCCAAATCACGGGAGCCGTAGTGGCACGCCTGCCAGTGAGAGGCTGTGCACTGTGAGGCACATGTCCTAAAGACGGCGGTGAGCCTTGTACTCACGCCTGCCACTTCCACGAAACGCATGACAACGCCTCCAAAATGAAATCCCAGGTGCACTAGACCCAGGGGAACCTCGGCAATAGACGCGCAACTCCGGGAAATCACGGGCGACGGAGTGGCATGCGTGAGAGTGGGAGGCTGTGCAAGAGGAAGGGGTGAGGCTTGTACTCACGCCTGCTACTTCCACGAAACACATCACCACGCGGCCAAAACGGATTTACGGGTGCACAAGATAGTCCCAGGGGAGTTGGAGAGTAGGCGCGCACCTCATGCCAAATCACGGGAGCCGTAGTGGCACGCCTGCCAGTGAGAGGCTGTGCACTGTGAGGCACATGTCCTAAAGAAGGCGGTGAGCCTTGTACTCACGCCTGCCACTTCCACGAAACGCATGACAACGCCTCCAAAATGAAATCCCAGGTGCACTAGACCCCGGGGAAGCTCGGCAATAGACGCGCAACTCCGGGAAATCACGGGCGACGGAGTGGCATGCGTGAGAGTGGGAGGCTGTGCAAGAGGAAGGGGTGAGCCTGGTACTCACGCCTGCTACTTCCACGAAACACATCACCACGCGGCCAAAACGGATTCCCGGGTGCACTAGATAGTCCCAGGGGAGTTGGAGAGTAGGCGCGCACCTCCTGCCAGATCACGGGAGCCGTAGTGGCACGCCTGCCAGTGAGAGGCTGTGCACTGTGAGGCACATGTGCTAAAGAAGGCGGTGAGTCTTGTACTGACGCCTGCCACTTTTACGAAACACATCGCCACGCGGCTAAAATGGATTCCCGCGTGCTCTAGACAGTCCCAGGGGAGTTGGGGGATACGTGCGCAACTCCTGCAAGTCACGGGAGGCGTGGTGGCACGCCTCCGAGTGAGAGTCTGTGCACTATGAGGCACACGTGCTAAAGAAGGCGGTGAGCCTTGTACTCACGCCTGCCACTTCCACGAAACGCATGACAACGCCTCCAGAATAAAATCCCAGGTGTACTAGACCCAGGGGAACCTCCGCAATAGACGCGCAACTCCGGGAAATCACGGGCAACGGAGTGGCATGCGTGAGAGTGGGAGGCTGTGCAAGAGGAAGGGGTGAGTCTTGTACTCACGCCTGCTACTTCCACGAAACACATCACCACGCGGCCAAATCGGATTCCCGGGTGCACTAGATAGTCCCAGGGGAGTTGGAGAGTAGGTGCGCACCTCCTGCCAAATCACGGGAGCCGTAGTGGCACGCCTGCAAGTGAGAGGCTGTCCACTGTGAGGCACCTGTCCTAAATAAGGCGGTGAGCCTTGTACTCACGCCTGCCACTTCCACGAAACGCATGACAATGCCTCCAAAATGAAATCCCAGGTGCACTAGACCCAGGGGAACCTCGGCAATAGACGCGCAACTCCGGGAAATCACGGGCGACGGAGTGGCATGCGTGAGAGTGGGAGGCTATGCAAGAGGAAGGGGTGAGCTTTGTACTCACGCCTGCTACTTTCACGAAACACATCACCACGCGGCCAAAACGGATTCCCCGGTGCACTAGATAGTCCCAAGGGAGTTGAAGAGTAGGCGCGCACCTCCTGCCAAATCACGGGAGCAGTAGTGGCACGCCTGCCAGTGAGAGGCTGTGCACTGTGAGGCACATGTGCTAAAGAAGGCGGTGAGTCTTGTACTCACGCCCGCCACTTCCTCGAAACACATCACCACGCGGTAAAAATGGATTCCCGCGTGCACTAGATAGTCCCAGGGGAGTTGGGGGGTAGGCGCGCACCTCCTGCAAGTCACGGGAGTCGTGGTGGCACGCCTCCGAGTGAGAGGCTGTGCACTATGAGGCACATGTCCTAAAGAAGGCGGTGAGCCTTGTACTCACGCCTGCCACTTCCACGAAACGCATGACAACGCCTCCAAAATGAAATCCCAGGTGCACTAGACCCAGGGGAACCTCGGCAATAGACGCGCAACTCTGGGAAATCACGGGCGACGGAGTGGCATGCGTGAGAGTGGGAGGCTGTGCAAGAGGAAGGGGTGAGTCTTGTACTCACGCCTGCTACTTCCACGAAACACATCACCACGCGGCCAAAACGGATTCCCGGGTGCACTAGATAGTCCCAGGGGAGTTGGAGAGTAGGCGCGCACCTCCTGCCAAATCACGGGAGCCGTAGTGGCACGCCTGCCAGTGAGAGGCTGTGCACTGTGAGGCACCTGTCCTAAAGAAGGCGGTGAGCCCTGTACTCACGCCTGCCACTTCCACGAAACGCATGACAACGCCTCCAAAATGAAATCCCAGGTGCACTAGACCCAGGGGAACCTCGGCAATAGACGCGCAACTCCGGGAAATCACGGGCGACGGAGTGGCATGCGTGAGAGTGGGAGGCTGTGCAAGAGGAAGGGGTGAGCCTTGTACTCACGCCTGCTACTTTCACGAAACACATCACCACGCGGCCAAAACGGATTCCCGGGTGCACTAGATAGTCCCAAGGGAGTTGAAGAGTAGGCGCGCACCTCCTGCCAAATAACGGGAGCAGTAGTGGTACGCCTGCCAGTGAGAGGCTGTGCACTGTGAGGCACATGTGCTAAAGAAGGCGGTGAGTCTTGTACTCACGCCCGCCACTTCCTCGAAACACATCACCACGCGGTTAAAATGGATTCCCGCGTGCACTAGATAGTCCCAGGGGAGTTGGGGGGTAGGCGTGCACCTCCTGCAAGTCACGGGAGTCGTGGTGGCACGCCTCCGAGTGAGAGGCTGTGCACTATGAGGCACATGTGCTAAAGAAGGCGGTGAGCCTTGTACTCACGCCTGCCACTTTTACGAAACGCATGACAACGCCTCCAAAATAAAATCCCAGGTGCACTAGACCCAAGGGAACCTCGGCAAGGGACGCACAACTCCTGGAAATCACGGGCCACAAAGTGGCATGCGTGAGAGTGGGAGGCTGTGCAAGAGGAAGGGGTGAGGCTTGTACTCACGCCTCCTACTTCCACGAAACACATCACCACGCGGCCAAAACGGATTTACGGGTGCACAAGATAGTCCCAAGGGAGTTGGAGAGTAGGCGCGCACCTCATGCCAAATCACGGGAGCCGTAGTGGCACGCCTGCCAGTGAGAGGCTGTGCACTGTGAGGCACATGTCCTAAAGAAGGCGGTGAGCCTTGTACTCACGCCTGCCACTTCCACGAAACGCATGACAACGCCTCCAAAATGAAATCCCAGGTGCACTAGACCCAGGGGAACCTCGGCAATAGACGCGCAACTCCGGGAAATCACGGGCGACGGAGTGGCATGCGTGAGAGTGGGAGGCTGTGCAAGAGGAAGGGGTGAGGCTTGTACTCACGCCTGCTACTTCCACGAAACACATCACCACGCGGCCAAAACGGATTTACGGGTGCACAAGATAGTCCCAGGGGAGTTGGAGAGTAGGCGCGCACCTCATGCCAAATCACGGGAGCCGTAGTGGCACGCCTGCCAGTGAGAGGCTGTGCACTGTGAGGCACATGTCCTAAAGAAGGCGGTGAGCCTTGTACTCACGCCTGCCACTTCCACGAAACGCATGACAACGCCTCCAAAATGAAATCCCAGGTGCACTAGACCCCGAGGAAGCTCGGCAATAGACGCGCAACTCCGGGAAATCACGGGCGACGGAGTGGCATGCGTGAGAGTGGGAGGCTGTGCAAGAGGAAGGGGTGAGCCTGGTACTCACGCCTGCTACTTCCACGAAACACATCACCACGCGGCCAAAACGGATTCCCGGGTGCACTAGATAGTCCCAGGGGAGTTGGAGAGTAGGCGCGCACCTCCTGCCAGATCACGGGAGCCGTAGTGGCACGCCTGCCAGTGAGAGGCTGTGCACTGTGAGGCACATGTGCTAAAGAAGGCGGTGAGTCTTGTACTGACGCCTGCCACTTTTACGAAACACATCGCCACGCGGCTAAAATGGATTCCCGCGTGCTCTAGACAGTCCCAGGGGAGTTGGGGGATACGTGCGCAACTCCTGCACGTCACGGGAGGCGTGGTGGCACGCCTCCGAGTGAGAGTCTGTGCACTATGAGGCACACGTGCTAAAGAAGGCGGTGAGCCTTGTACTCACGCCTGCCACTTCCACGAAACGCATGACAACGCCTCCAAAATGAAATCCCAGGTGCACTAGACCCAGGGGAACCTCGGCAATAGACAAGCAACTCTGGGAAATCACGGGCGACGGAGTGGCATGCGTGAGAGTGGGAGGCTGTGCAAGAGGAAGGGGTGAGTCTTGTACTCACGCCTGGTACTTCCACGAAACATCACCACGCGGCCAAAACGGATTCCCGGGTGCACTAGATAGTCCCAGGGGAGTTGGAGAGTAGGCGCGCACCTCCTGCCAAATCACGGGAGCCGTAGTGGCACGCCTGCCAGTGAGAGGCTGTGCACTGTGAGGCACCTGTCCTAAAGAAGGCGGTGAGCCTTGTACTCACGCCTGCCACTTCCACGAAACGCATGACAACGCCTCCAAAATGAAATCCCAGGTGCACTAGACCCAGGGGAACCTCGGCAATAGACGCGCAACTCCGGGAAATCACGGGCGACGGAGTGGCATGCGTGAGAGTGGGAGGCTGTGCAAGAGGAAGGGGTGAGCCTTGTACTCACGCCTGCTACTTTCACGAAACACATCACCACGCGGCCAAAACGGATTCCCGGGTGCACTAGATAGTCCCAAGGGAGTTGAAGAGTAGGCGCGCACCTCCTGCCAAATAACGGGAGCAGTAGTGGTACGCCTGCCAGTGAGAGGCTGTGCACTGTGAGGCACATGTGCTAAAGAAGGCGGTGAGTCTTGTACTCACGCCCGCCACTTCCTCGAAACACATCACCACGCGGTTAAAATGGATTCCCGCGTGCACTAGATAGTCCCAGGGGAGTTGGGGGGTAGGCGTGCACCTCCTGCAAGTCACGGGAGTCGTGGTGGCACGCCTCCGAGTGAGAGGCTGTGCACTATGAGGCACATGTGCTAAAGAAGGCGGTGAGCCTTGTACTCACGCCTGCCACTTTTACGAAACGCATGACAACGCCTCCAAAATAAAATCCCAGGTGCACTAGACCCAAGGGAACCTCGGCAAGGGACGCACAACTCCTGGAAATCACGGGCCACAAAGTGGCATGCGTGAGAGTGGGAGGCTGTGCAAGAGGAAGGGGTGAGGCTTGTACTCACGCCTCCTACTTCCACGAAACACATCACCACGCGGCCAAAACGGATTTACGGGTGCACAAGATAGTCCCAGGGGAGTTGGAGAGTAGGCGCGCACCTCATGCCAAATCACGGGAGCCGTAGTGGCACGCCTGCCAGTGAGAGGCTGTGCACTGTGAGGCACATGTCCTAAAGACGGCGGTGAGCCTTGTACTCACGCCTGCCACTTCCACGAAACGCATGACAACGCCTCCAAAATGAAATCCCAGGTGCACTAGACCCAGGGGAACCTCGGCAATAGACGCGCAACTCCGGGAAATCACGGGCGACGGAGTGGCATGCGTGAGAGTGGGAGGCTGTGCAAGAGGAAGGGGTGAGGCTTGTACTCACGCCTGCTACTTCCACGAAACACATCACCACGCGGCCAAAACGGATTTACGGGTGCACAAGATAGTCCCAGGGGAGTTGGAGAGTAGGCGCGCACCTCATGCCAAATCACGGGAGCCGTAGTGGCACGCCTGCCAGTGAGAGGCTGTGCACTGTGAGGCACATGTCCTAAAGAAGGCGGTGAGCCTTGTACTCACGCCTGCCACTTCCACGAAACGCATGACAACGCCTCCAAAATGAAATCCCAGGTGCACTAGACCCCGGGGAAGCTCGGCAATAGACGCGCAACTCCGGGAAATCACGGGCGACGGAGTGGCATGCGTGAGAGTGGGAGGCTGTGCAAGAGGAAGGGGTGAGCCTGGTACTCACGCCTGCTACTTCCACGAAACACATCACCACGCGGCCAAAACGGATTCCCGGGTGCACTAGATAGTCCCAGGGGAGTTGGAGAGTAGGCGCGCACCTCCTGCCAGATCACGGGAGCCGTAGTGGCACGCCTGCCAGTGAGAGGCTGTGCACTGTGAGGCACATGTGCTAAAGAAGGCGGTGAGTCTTGTACTGACGCCTGCCACTTTTACGAAACACATCGCCACGCGGCTAAAATGGATTCCCGCGTGCTCTAAACAGTCCCAGGGGAGTTGGGGGATACGTGCGCAACTCCTGCAAGTCACGGGAGGCGTGGTGGCACGCCTCCGAGTGAGAGTCTGTGCACTATGAGGCACACGTGCTAAAGAAGGCGGTGAGCCTTGTACTCACGCCTGCCACTTCCACGAAACGCATGACAACGCCTCCAGAATAAAATCCCAGGTGTACTAGACCCAGGGGAACCTCCGCAATAGACGCGCAGCTCCGGGAAATCACGGGCAACGGAGTGGCATGCGTGAGAGTGGGAGGCTGTGCAAGAGGAAGGGGTGAGTCTTGTACTCACGCCTGCTACTTCCACGAAACACATCACCACGCGGCCAAATCGGATTCCCGGGTGCACTAGATAGTCCCAGGGGAGTTGGAGAGTAGGCGCGCACCTCCTGCCAAATCACGGGAGCCGTAGTGGCACGCCTGCAAGTGAGAGGCTGTCCACTGTGAGGCACCTGTCCTAAATAAGGCGGTGAGCCTTGTACTCACGCCTGCCACTTCCACGAAACGCATGACAATGCCTCCAAAATGAAATCCCAGGTGCACTAGACCCAGGGGAAGCTCGGCAATAGACGCGCAACTCTGGGAAATCACGGGCGACGGAGTGGCATGCGTGAGAGTGGGAGGCTGTGCAAGAGGAAGGGGTGAGCCTGGTACTCACGCCTGCTACTTCCACGAAACACATCACCACGCGGCCAAAACGGATTCCCGGGTGCACTAGATAGTCCCACGGGAGTTGGAGAGTAGGCGCGCACCTCCTGCCAGATCACGGGAGCCGTAGTGGCACGCCTGCCAGTGAGAGGCTGTGCACTGTGAGGCACATGTGCTAAAGAAGGCGGTGAGTCTTGTACTGACGCCTGCAACTTTTACGAAACACATCGCCACGCGGCTAAAATGGATTCCCGCGTGCTCTAGACAGTCCCAGGGGAGTTGGGGGATAGGCGCGCAACTCCTGCAAGTCACGGGAGGCGTGGTGGCACGCCTCCGAGTGAGAGTCTGTGCACTATGAGGCACACGTGCTAAAGAAGGCGGTGAGCCTTGTACTCACGCCTGCCACTTCCACGAAACGCATGACAACGCCTCCAAAATGAAATCCCAGGTGCACTAGACCCAGGGGAACCTCGACAATAGACGCGCAACTCTGGGAAATCACGGGCGACGGAGTGGCATGCGTGAGAGTGGGAGGCTGTGCAAGAGGAAGGGGTGAGTCTTGTACTCACGCCTGCTACTTCCACGAAACACATCACCACGCGGCCAAAACGGATTCCCGGGTGCACTAGATAGTCCCAGGGGAGTTGGAGAGTAGGCGCGCACCTCCTGCCAAATCACGGGAGCCGTAGTGGCACGCCTGCCAGTGAGAGGCTGTGCACTGTGAGGCACCTGTCCTAAAGAAGGCGGTGAGCCCTGTACTCACGCCTGCCACTTCCACGAAACGCATGACAACGCCTCCAAAATGAAATCCCAGGTGCACTAGACCCAGGGGAACCTCGGCAATAGACGCGCAACTCCGGGAAATCACGGGCGACGGAGTGGCATGCGTGAGAGTGGGAGGCTGTGCAAGAGGAAGGGGTGAGCCTGGTACTCACGCCTGCTACTTTCACGAAACACATCACCACGCGGCCAAAACGGATTCCCGGGTGCACTAGATAGTCCCAAGGGAGTTGAAGAGTAGGCGCGCACCTCCTGCCAAATAACGGGAGCAGTAGTGGTACGCCTGCCAGTGAGAGGCTGTGCACTGTGAGGCACATGTGCTAAAGAAGGCGGTGAGTCTTGTACTCACGCCCGCCACTTCCTCGAAACACATCACCACGCGGTTAAAATGGATTCCCGCGTGCACTAGATAGTCCCAGGGGAGTTGGGGGGTAGGCGTGCACCTCCTGCAAGTCACGGGAGTCGTGGTGGCACGCCTCCGAGTGAGAGGCTGTGCACTATGAGGCACATGTGCTAAAGAAGGCGGTGAGCCTTGTACTCACGCCTGCCACTTTTACGAAACGCATGACAACGCCTCCAAAATAAAATCCCAGGTGCACTAGACCCAAGGGAACCTCGGCAAGGGACGCACAACTCCTGGAAATCACGGGCCACAAAGTGGCATGCGTGAGAGTGGGAGGCTGTGCAAGAGGAAGGGGTGAGGCTTGTACTCACGCCTCCTACTTCCACGAAACACATCACCACGCGGCCAAAACGGATTTACGGGTGCACAAGATAGTCCCAGGGGAGTTGGAGAGTAGGCGCGCACCTCATGCCAAATCACGGGAGCCGTAGTGGCACGCCTGCCAGTGAGAGGCTGTGCACTGTGAGGCACATGTCCTAAAGACGGCGGTGAGCCTTGTACTCACGCCTGCCACTTCCACGAAACGCATGACAACGCCTCCAAAATGAAATCCCAGGTGCACTAGACCCAGGGGAACCTCGGCAATAGACGCGCAACTCCGGGAAATCACGGGCGACGGAGTGGCATGCGTGAGAGTGGGAGGCTGTGCAAGAGGAAGGGGTGAGGCTTGTACTCACGCCTGCTACTTCCACGAAACACATCACCACGCGGCCAAAACGGATTTACGAGTGCACAAGATAGTCCCAGGGGAGTTGGAGAGTAGGCGCGCACCTCATGCCAAATCACGGGAGCCGTAGTGGCACGCCTGCCAGTGAGAGGCTGTGCACTGTGAGGCACATGTCCTAAAGAAGGCGGTGAGCCTTGTACTCACGCCTGCCACTTCCACGAAACGCATGACAACGCCTCCAAAATGAAATCCCAGGTGCACTAGACCCCGGGGAAGCTCGGAAATAGACGCGCAACTCCGGGAAATCACGGGCGACGGAGTGGCATGCGTGAGAGTGGGAGGCTGTGCAAGAGGAAGGGGTGAGCCTGGTACTCACGCCTGCTACTTCCACGAAACACATCACCACGCGGCCAAAACGGATTCCCGGGTGCACTAGATAGTCCCAGGGGAGTTGGAGAGTAGGCGCGCACCTCCTGCCAGATCACGGGAGCCGTAGTGGCACGCCTGCCAGTGAGAGGCTGTGCACTGTGAGGCACATGTGCTAAAGAAGGCGGTGAGTCTTGTACTGACGCCTGCCACTTTTACGAAACACATCGCCACGCGGCTAAAATGGATTCCCGCGTGCTCTAGACAGTCCCAGGGGAGTTGGGGGATACGTGCGCAACTCCTGCAAGTCACGGGAGGCGTGGTGGCACGCCTCCGAGTGAGAGTCTGTGCACTATGAGGCACACGTGCTAAAGAAGGCGGTGAGCCTTGTACTCACGCCTGCCACTTCCACGAAACGCATGACAACGCCTCCAGAATAAAATCCCAGGTGTACTAGACCCAGGGGAACCTCCGCAATAGACGCGCAACTCCGGGAAATCACGGGCAACGGAGTGGCATGCGTGAGAGTGGGAGGCTGTGCAAGAGGAAGGGGTGAGTCTTGTACTCACGCCTGCTACTTCCACGAAACACATCACCACGCGGCCAAATCGGATTCCCGGGTGCACTAGATAGTCCCAGGGGAGTTGGAGAGTAGGCGCGCACCTCCTGCCAAATCACGGGAGCCGTAGTGGCACGCCTGCAAGTGAGAGGCTGTCCACTGTGAGGCACCTGTCCTAAATAAGGCGGTGAGCCTTGTACTCACGCCTGCCACTTCCACGAAACGCATGACAATGCCTCCAAAATGAAATCCCAGGTGCACTAGACCCAGGGGAACCTCGGCAATAGACGCGCAACTCCGGGAAATCACGGGCGACGGAGTGGCATGCGTGAGAGTGGGAGGCTATGCAAGAGGAAGGGGTGAGCTTTGTACTCACGCCTGCTACTTTCACGAAACACATCACCACGCGGCCAAAACGGATTCCCCGGTGCACTAGATAGTCCCAAGGGAGTTGAAGAGTAGGCGCGCACCTCCTGCCAAATCACGGGAGCAGTAGTGGCACGCCTGCCAGTGAGAGGCTGTGCACTGTGAGGCACATGTGCTAAAGAAGGCGGTGAGTCTTGTACTCACGCCCGCCACTTCCTCGAAACACATCACCACGCGGTAAAAATGGATTCCCGCGTGCACTAGATAGTCCCAGGGGAGTTGGGGGGTAGGCGCGCACCTCCTGCAAGTCACGGGAGTCGTGGTGGCACGCCTCCGAGTGAGAGGCTGTGCACTATGAGGCACATGTCCTAAAGAAGGCGGTGAGCCTTGTACTCACGCCTGCCACTTCCACGAAACGCATGACAACGCCTCCAAAATGAAATCCCAGGTGCACTAGACCCAGGGGAACCTCGGCAATAGACGCGCAACTCTGGGAAATCACGGGCGACGGAGTGGCATGCGTGAGAGTGGGAGGCTGTGCAAGAGGAAGGGGTGAGTCTTGTACTCACGCCTGCTACTTCCACGAAACACATCACCACGCGGCCAAAACGGATTCCCGGGTGCACTAGATAGTCCCAGGGGAGTTGGAGAGTAGGCGCGCACCTCCTGCCAAATCACGGGAGCCGTAGTGGCACGCCTGCCAGTGAGAGGCTGTGCACTGTGAGGCACCTGTCCTAAAGAAGGCGGTGAGCCCTGTACTCACGCCTGCCACTTCCACGAAACGCATGACAACGCCTCCAAAATGAAATCCCAGGTGCACTAGACCCAGGGGAACCTCGGCAATAGACGCGCAACTCCGGGAAATCACGGGCGACGGAGTGGCATGCGTGAGAGTGGGAGGCTGTGCAAGAGGAAGGGGTGAGCCTTGTACTCACGCCTGCTACTTTCACGAAACACATCACCACGCGGCCAAAACGGATTCCCGGGTGCACTAGATAGTCCCAAGGGAGTTGAAGAGTAGGCGCGCACCTCCTGCCAAATAACGGGAGCAGTAGTGGTACGCCTGCCAGTGAGAGGCTGTGCACTGTGAGGCACATGTGCTAAAGAAGGCGGTGAGTCTTGTACTCACGCCCGCCACTTCCTCGAAACACATCACCACGCGGTTAAAATGGATTCCCGCGTGCACTAGATAGTCCCAGGGGAGTTGGGGGGTAGGCGTGCACCTCCTGCAAGTCACGGGAGTCGTGGTGGCACGCCTCCGAGTGAGAGGCTGTGCACTATGAGGCACATGTGCTAAAGAAGGCGGTGAGCCTTGTACTCACGCCTGCCACTTTTACGAAACGCATGACAACGCCTCCAAAATAAAATCCCAGGTGCACTAGACCCAAGGGAACCTCGGCAAGGGACGCACAACTCCTGGAAATCACGGGCCACAAAGTGGCATGCGTGAGAGTGGGAGGCTGTGCAAGAGGAAGGGGTGAGGCTTGTACTCACGCCTCCTACTTCCACGAAACACATCACCACGCGGCCAAAACGGATTTACGGGTGCACAAGATAGTCCCAAGGGAGTTGGAGAGTAGGCGCGCACCTCATGCCAAATCACGGGAGCCGTAGTGGCACGCCTGCCAGTGAGAGGCTGTGCACTGTGAGGCACATGTCCTAAAGAAGGCGGTGAGCCTTGTACTCACGCCTGCCACTTCCACGAAACGCATGACAACGCCTCCAAACTGAAATCCCAGGTGCACTAGACCCAGGGGAACCTCGGCAATAGACGCGCAACTCCGGGAAATCACGGGCGACGGAGTGGCATGCGTGAGAGTGGGAGGCTGTGCAAGAGGAAGGGGTGAGGCTTGTACTCACGCCTGCTACTTCCACGAAACACATCACCACGCGGCCAAAACGGATTTACGGGTGCACAAGATAGTCCCAGGGGAGTTGGAGAGTAGGCGCGCACCTCATGCCAAATCACGGGAGCCGTAGTTGCACGCCTGCCAGTGAGAGGCTGTGCACTGTGAGGCACATGTCCTAAAGAAGGCGGTGAGCCTTGTACTCACGCCTGCCACTTCCACGAAACGCATGACAACGCCTCCAAAATGAAATCCCAGGTGCACTAGACCCCGGGGAAGCTCGGCAATAGACGCGCAACTCCGGGAAATCACGGGCGACGGAGTGGCATGCGTGAGAGTGGGAGGCTGTGCAAGAGGAAGGGGTGAGCCTGGTACTCACGCCTGCTACTTCCACGAAACACATCACCACGCGGCCAAAACGGATTCCCGGGTGCACTAGATAGTCCCAGGGGAGTTGGAGAGTAGGCGCGCACCTCCTGCCAGATCACGGGAGCCGTAGTGGCACGCCTGCCAGTGAGAGGCTGTGCACTGTGAGGCACATGTGCTAAAGAAGGCGGTGAGTCTTGTACTGACGACTGCCACTTTTACGAAACACATCGCCACGCGGCTAAAATGGATTCCCGCGTGCTCTAGACAGTCCCAGGGGAGTTGGGGGATACGTGCGCAACTCCTGCACGTCACGGGAGGCGTGGTGGCACGCCTCCGAGTGAGAGTCTGTGCACTATGAGGCACACGTGCTAAAGAAGGCGGTGAGCCTTGTACTCACGCCTGCCACTTCCACGAAACGCATGACAACGCCTCCAAAATGAAATCCCAGGTGCACTAGACCCAGGGGAACCTCGGCAATAGACAAGCAACTCTGGGAAATCACGGGCGACGGAGTGGCATGCGTGAGAGTGGGAGGCTGTGCAAGAGGAAGGGGTGAGTCTTGTACTCACGCCTGGTACTTCCACGAAACACATCACCACGCGGCCAAAACGGATTCCCGGGTGCACTAGATAGTCCCAGGGGAGTTGGAGAGTAGGCGCGCACCTCCTGCCAAATCACGGGAGCCGTAGTGGCACGCCTGCCAGTGAGAGGCTGTGCACTGTGAAGCACCTGTCCTAAAGAAGGCGGTGAGCCTTGTACTCACGCCTGCCACTTCCACGAAACGCATGACAACGCCTCCAAAATGAAATCCCAGGTGCACTAGACCCAGGGGAACCTCGGCAATAGACGCGCAACTCCGGGAAATCACGGGCGACGGAGTGGCATGCGTGAGAGTGGGAGGCTGTGCAAGAGGAAGGGGTGAGCCTTGTACTCACGCCTGCTACTTTCACGAAACACATCACCACGCGGCCAAAACGGATTCCCGGGTGCACTAGATAGTCCCAAGGGAGTTGAAGAGTAGGCGCGCACCTCCTGCCAAATAACGGGAGCAGTAGTGGTACGCCTGCCAGTGAGAGGCTGTGCACTGTGAGGCACATGTGCTAAAGAAGGCGGTGAGTCTTGTACTCACGCCCGCCACTTCCTCGAAACACATCACCACGCGGTTAAAATGGATTCCCGCGTGCACTAGATAGTCCCAGGGGAGTTGGGGGGTAGGCGTGCACCTCCTGCAAGTCACGGGAGTCGTGGTGGCACGCCTCCGAGTGAGAGGCTGTGCACTATGAGGCACATGTGCTAAAGAAGGCGGTGAGCCTTGTACTCACGCCTGCCACTTTTACGAAACGCATGACAACGCCTCCAAAATAAAATCCCAGGTGCACTAGACCCAAGGGAACCTCGGCAAGGGACGCACAACTCCTGGAAATCACGGGCCACAAAGTGGCATGCGTGAGAGTGGGAGGCTGTGCAAGAGGAAGGGGTGAGGCTTGTACTCACGCCTCCTACTTCCACGAAACACATCACCACGCGGCCAAAACGGATTTACGGGTGCACAAGATAGTCCCAGGGGAGTTGGAGAGTAGGCGCGCACCTCATGCCAAATCACGGGAGCCGTAGTGGCACGCCTGCCAGTGAGAGGCTGTGCACTGTGAGGCACATGTCCTAAAGACGGCGGTGAGCCTTGTACTCACGCCTGCCACTTCCACGAAACGCATGACAACGCCTCCAAAATGAAATCCCAGGTGCACTAGACCCAGGGGAACCTCGGCAATAGACGCGCAACTCCGGGAAATCTCGGGCGACGGAGTGGCATGCGTGAGAGTGGGAGGCTGTGCAAGAGGAAGGGGTGAGGCTTGTACTCACGCCTGCTACTTCCACGAAACACATCACCACGCGGCCAAAACGGATTTACGGGTGCACAAGATAGTCCCAGGGGAGTTGGAGAGTAGGCGCGCACCTCATGCCAAATCACGGGAGCCGTAGTGGCACGCCTGCCAGTGAGAGGCTGTGCACTGTGAGGCACATGTCCTAAAGAAGGCGGTGAGCCTTGTACTCACGCCTGCCACTTCCACGAAACGCATGACAACGCCTCCAAAATGAAATCCCAGGTGCACTAGACCCCGGGGAAGCTCGGCAATAGACGCGCAACTCCGGGAAATCACGGGCGACGGAGTGGCATGCGTGAGAGTGGGAGGCTGTGCAAGAGGAAGGGGTGAGCCTGGTACTCACGCCTGCTACTTCCACGAAACACATCACCACGCGGCCAAAACGGATTCCCGGGTGCACTAGATAGTCCCAGGGGAGTTGGAGAGTAGGCGCGCACCTCCTGCCAGATCACGGGAGCCGTAGTGGCACGCCTGCCAGTGAGAGGCTGTGCACTGTGAGGCACATGTGCTAAAGAAGGCGGTGAGTCTTGTACTGACGCCTGCCACTTTTACGAAACACATCGCCACGCGGCTAAAATGGATTCCCGCGTGCTCTAGACAGTCCCAGGGGAGTTGGGGGATAGGCGCGCAACTCCTGCAAGTCACGGGAGGCGTGGTGGCACGCCTCCGAGTGAGAGTCTGTGCACTATGAGGCACACGTGCTAAAGAAGGCGGTGAGCCTTGTACTCACGCCTGCCACTTCCACGAAACGCATGACAACGCCTCCAAAATGAAATCCCAGGTGCACTAGACCCAGGGGAACCTCGACAATAGACGCGCAACTCTGGGAAATCACGGGCGACGGAGTGGCATGCGTGAGAGTGGGAGGCTGTGCAAGAGGAAGGGGTGAGTCTTGTACTCACGCCTGCTACTTCCACGAAACACATCACCACGCGGCCAAAACGGATTCCCGGGTGCACTAGATAGTCCCAGGGGAGTTGGAGAGTAGGCGCGCACCTCCTGCCAAATCACGGGAGCCGTAGTGGCACGCCTGCCAGTGAGAGGCTGTGCACTGTGAGGCACCTGTCCTAAAGAAGGCGGTGAGCCCTGTACTCACGCCTGCCACTTCCACGAAACGCATGACAACGCCTCCAAAATGAAATCCCAGGTGCACTAGACCCAGGGGAACCTCGGCAATAGACGCGCAACTCCGGGAAATCACGGGCGACGGAGTGGCATGCGTGAGAGTGGGAGGCTGTGCAAGAGGAAGGGGTGAGCCTGGTACTCACGCCTGCTACTTTCACGAAACACATCACCACGCGGCCAAAACGGATTCCCGGGTGCACTAGATAGTCCCAAGGGAGTTGAAGAGTAGGCGCGCACCTCCTGCCAAATAACGGGAGCAGTAGTGGTACGCCTGCCAGTGAGAGGCTGTGCACTGTGAGGCACATGTGCTAAAGAAGGCGGTGAGTCTTGTACTCACGCCCGCCACTTCCTCGAAACACATCACCACGCGGTTAAAATGGATTCCCGCGTGCACTAGATAGTCCCAGGGGAGTTGGGGGGTAGGCGTGCACCTCCTGCAAGTCACGGGAGTCGTGGTGGCACGCCTCCGAGTGAGAGGCTGTGCACTATGAGGCACATGTGCTAAAGAAGGCGGTGAGCCTTGTACTCACGCCTGCCACTTTTACGAAACGCATGACAACGCCTCCAAAATAAAATCCCAGGTGCACTAGACCCAAGGGAACCTCGGCAAGGGACGCACAACTCCTGGAAATCACGGGCCACAAAGTGGCATGCGTGAGAGTGGGAGGCTGTGCAAGAGGAAGGGGTGAGGCTTGTACTCACGCCTCCTACTTCCACGAAACACATCACCACGCGGCCAAAACGGATTTACGGGTGCACAAGATAGTCCCAGGGGAGTTGGAGAGTAGGCGCGCACCTCATGCCAAATCACGGGAGCCGTAGTGGCACGCCTGCCAGTGAGAGGCTGTGCACTGTGAGGCACATGTCCTAAAGACGGCGGTGAGCCTTGTACTCACGCCTGCGACTTCCACGAAACGCATGACAACGCCTCCAAAATGAAATCCCAGGTGCACTAGACCCAGGGGAACCTCGGCAATAGACGCGCAACTCCGGGAAATCACGGGCGACGGAGTGGCATGCGTGAGAGTGGGAGGCTGTGCAAGAGGAAGGGGTGAGGCTTGTACTCACGCCTGCTACTTCCACGAAACACATCACCACGCGGCCAAAACGGATTTACGGGTGCACAAGATAGTCCCAGGGGAGTTGGAGAGTAGGCGCGCACCTCATGCCAAATCACGGGAGCCGTAGTGGCACGCCTGCCAGTGAGAGGCTGTGCACTGTGAGGCACATGTCCTAAAGAAGGCGGTGAGCCTTGTACTCACGCCTGCCACTTCCACGAAACGCATGACAACGCCTCCAAAATGAAATCCCAGGTGCACTAGACCCCGGGGAAGCTCGGCAATAGACGCGCAACTCCGGGAAATCACGGGCGACGGAGTGGCATGCGTGAGAGTGGGAGGCTGTGCAAGAGGAAGGGGTGAGCCTGGTACTCACGCCTGCTACTTCCACGAAACACATCACCACGCGGCCAAAACGGATTCCCGGGTGCACTAGATAGTCCCAGGGGAGTTGGAGAGTAGGCGCGCACCTCCTGCCAGATCACGGGAGCCGTAGTGGCACGCCTGCCAGTGAGAGGCTGTGCACTGTGAGGCACATGTGCTAAAGAAGGCGGTGAGTCTTGTACTGACGCCTGCCACTTTTACGAAACACATCGCCACGCGGCTAAAATGGATTCCCGCGTGCTCTAGACAGTCCCAGGGGAGTTGGGGGATACGTGCGCAACTCCTGCAAGTCACGGGAGGCGTGGTGGCACGCCTCCGAGTGAGAGTCTGTGCACTATGAGGCACACGTGCTAAAGAAGGCGGTGAGCCTTGTACTCACGCCTGCCACTTCCACGAAACGCATGACAACGCCTCCAGAATAAAATCCCAGGTGTACTAGACCCAGGGGAACCTCCGCAATAGACGCGCAACTCCGGGAAATCACGGGCAACGGAGTGGCATGCGTGAGAGTGGGAGGCTGTGCAAGAGGAAGGGGTGAGTCTTGTACTCACGCCTGCTACTTCCACGAAACACATCACCACGCGGCCAAATCGGATTCCCGGGTGCACTAGATAGTCCCAGGGGAGTTGGAGAGTAGGCGCGCACCTCCTGCCAAATCACGGGAGCCGTAGTGGCACGCCTGCAAGTGAGAGGCTGTCCACTGTGAGGCACCTGTCCTAAATAAGGCGGTGAGCCTTGTACTCACGCCTGCCACTTCCACGAAACGCATGACAATGCCTCCAAAATGAAATCCCAGGTGCACTAGACCCAGGGGAACCTCGGCAATAGACGCGCAACTCCGGGAAATCACGGGCGACGGAGTGGCATGCGTGAGAGTGGGAGGCTATGCAAGAGGAAGGGGTGAGCTTTGTACTCACGCCTGCTACTTTCACGAAACACATCACCACGCGGCCAAAACGGATTCCCCGGTGCACTAGATAGTCCCAAGGGAGTTGAAGAGTAGGCGCGCACCTCCTGCCAAATCACGGGAGCAGTAGTGGCACGCCTGCCAGTGAGAGGCTGTGCACTGTGAGGCACATGTGCTAAAGAAGGCGGTGAGTCTTGTACTCACGCCCGCCACTTCCTCGAAACACATCACCACGCGGTAAAAATGGATTCCCGCGTGCACTAGATAGTCCCAGGGGAGTTGGGGGGTAGGCGCGCACCTCCTGCAAGTCACGGGAGTCGTGGTGGCACGCCTCCGAGTGAGAGGCTGTGCACTATGAGGCACATGTCCTAAAGAAGGCGGTGAGCCTTGTACTCACGCCTGCCACTTCCACGAAACGCATGACAACGCCTCCAAAATGAAATCCCAGGTGCACTAGACCCAGGGGAACCTCGGCAATAGACGCGCAACTCTGGGAAATCACGGGCGACGGAGTGGCATGCGTGAGAGTGGGAGGCTGTGCAAGAGGAAGGGGTGAGTCTTGTACTCACGCCTGCTACTTCCACGAAACACATCACCACGCGGCCAAAACGGATTCCCGGGTGCACTAGATAGTCCCAGGGGAGTTGGAGAGTAGGCGCGCACCTCCTGCCAAATCACGGGAGCCGTAGTGGCACGCCTGCCAGTGAGAGGCTGTGCACTGTGAGGCACCTGTCCTAAAGAAGGCGGTGAGCCCTGTACTCACGCCTGCCACTTCCACGAAACGCATGACAACGCCTCCAAAATGAAATCCCAGGTGCACTAGACCCAGGGGAACCTCGGCAATAGACGCGCAACTCCGGGAAATCACGGGCGACGGAGTGGCATGCGTGAGAGTGGGAGGCTGTGCAAGAGGAAGGGGTGAGCCTTGTACTCACGCCTGCTACTTTCACGAAACACATCACCACGCGGCCAAAACGGATTCCCGGGTGCACTAGATAGTCCCAAGGGAGTTGAAGAGTAGGCGCGCACCTCCTGCCAAATAACGGGAGCAGTAGTGGTACGCCTGCCAGTGAGAGGCTGTGCACTGTGAGGCACATGTGCTAAAGAAGGCGGTGAGTCTTGTACTCACGCCCGCCACTTCCTCGAAACACATCACCACGCGGTTAAAATGGATTCCCGCGTGCACTAGATAGTCCCAGGGGAGTTGGGGGGTAGGCGTGCACCTCCTGCAAGTCACGGGAGTCGTGGTGGCACGCCTCCGAGTGAGAGGCTGTGCACTATGAGGCACATGTGCTAAAGAAGGCGGTGAGCCTTGTACTCACGCCTGCCACTTTTACGAAACGCATGACAACGCCTCCAAAATAAAATCCCAGGTGCACTAGACCCAAGGGAACCTCGGCAAGGGACGCACAACTCCTGGAAATCACGGGCCACAAAGTGGCATGCGTGAGAGTGGGAGGCTGTGCAAGAGGAAGGGGTGAGGCTTGTACTCACGCCTCCTACTTCCACGAAACACATCACCACGCGGCCAAAACGGATTTACGGGTGCACAAGATAGTCCCAAGGGAGTTGGAGAGTAGGCGCGCACCTCATGCCAAATCACGGGAGCCGTAGTGGCACGCCTGCCAGTGAGAGGCTGTGCACTGTGAGGCACATGTCCTAAAGAAGGCGGTGAGCCTTGTACTCACGCCTGCCACTTCCACGAAACGCATGACAACGCCTCCAAAATGAAATCCCAGGTGCACTAGACCCAGGGGAAGCTCGGCAATAGACGCGCAACTCCGGGAAATCACGGGCGACGGAGTGGCATGCGTGAGAGTGGGAGGCTGTGCAAGAGGAAGGGGTGAGGCTTGTACTCACGCCTGCTACTTCCACGAAACACATCACCACGCGGCCAAAACGGATTTACGGGTGCACAAGATAGTCCCAGGGGAGTTGGAGAGTAGGCGCGCACCTCATGCCAAATCACGGGAGCCGTAGTGGCACGCCTGCCAGTGAGAGGCTGTGCACTGTGAGGCACATGTCCTAAAGAAGGCGGTGAGCCTTGTACTCACGCCTGCCACTTCCACGAAACGCATGACAACGCCTCCAAAATGAAATCCCAGGTGCACTAGACCCCGGGGAAGCTCGGCAATAGACGCGCAACTCCGGGAAATCACGGGCGACGGAGTGGCATGCGTGAGAGTGGGAGGCTGTGCAAGAGGAAGGGGTGAGCCTGGTACTCACGCCTGCTACTTCCACGAAACACATCACCACGCGGCCAAAACGGATTCCCGGGTGCACTAGATAGTCCCAGGGGAGTTGGAGAGTAGGCGCGCACCTCCTGCCAGATCACGGGAGCCGTAGTGGCACGCCTGCCAGTGAGAGGCTGTGCACTGTGAGGCACATGTGCTAAAGAAGGCGGTGAGTCTTGTACTGACGCCTGCCACTTTTACGAAACACATCGCCACGCGGCTAAAATGGATTCCCGCGTGCTCTAGACAGTCCCAGGGGAGTCGGGGGATACGTGCGCAACTCCTGCACGTCACGGGAGGCGTGGTGGCACGCCTCCGAGTGAGAGTCTGTGCACTATGAGGCACACGTGCTAAAGAAGGCGGTGAGCCTTGTACTCACGCCTGCCACTTCCACGAAACGCATGACAACGCCTCCAAAATGAAATCCCAGGTGCACTAGACCCAGGGGAACCTCGGCAATAGACAAGCAACTCTGGGAAATCACGGGCGACGGAGTGGCATGCGTGAGAGTGGGAGGCTGTGCAAGAGGAAGGGGTGAGTCTTGTACTCACGCCTGGTACTTCCACGAAACACATCACCACGTGGCCAAAACGGATTCCCGGGTGCACTAGATAGTCCCAGGGGAGTTGGAGAGTAGGCGCGCACCTCCTGCCAAATCACGGGAGCCGTAGTGGCACGCCTGCCAGTGAGAGGCTGTGCACTGTGAGGCACCTGTCCTAAAGAAGGCGGTGAGCCTTGTACTCACGCCTGCCACTTCCACGAAACGCATGACAACGCCTCCAAAATGAAATCCCAGGTGCACTAGACCCAGGGGAACCTCGGCAATAGACGCGCAACTCCGGGAAATCACGGGCGACGGAGTGGCATGCGTGAGAGTGGGAGGCTGTGCAAGAGGAAGGGGTGAGTCTTGTACTCACGCCTGCTACTTCCACGAAACACATCACCACGCGGCCAAAACGGATTCCCGGGTGCACTAGATAGTCCCAGGGGAGTTGGAGAGTAGGCGCGCACCTCCTGCCAAATCACGGGAGCCGTAGTGGCACGCCTGCCAGTGAGAGGCTGTGCACTGTGAGGCACCTGTCCTAAAGAAGGCGGTGAGCCTTGTACTCACGCCTGCCACTTCCACGAAACGCATGACAACGCCTCCAAAATGAAATCCCAGGTGCACTAGACCCAGGGGAACCTCGGCAATAGACGCGCAACTCCGGGAAATCACGGGCGACGGAGTGGCATGCGTGAGAGTGGGAGGCTGTGCAAGAGGAAGGGGTGAGCCTTGTACTCACGCCTGCTACTTTCACGAAACACATCACCACGCGGCCAAAACGGATTCCCGGGTGCACTAGATAGTCCCAAGGGAGTTGAAGAGTAGGCGCGCACCTCCTGCCAAATAACGGGAGCAGTAGTGGTACGCCTGCCAGTGAGAGGCTGTGCACTGTGAGGCACATGTGCTAAAGAAGGCGGTGAGTCTTGTACTCACGCCCGCCACTTCCTCGAAACACATCACCACGCGGTTAAAATGGATTCCCGCGTGCACTAGATAGTCCCAGGGGAGTTGGGGGGTAGGCGTGCACCTCCTGCAAGTCACGGGAGTCGTGGTGGCACGCCTCCGAGTGAGAGGCTGTGCACTATGAGGCACATGTGCTAAAGAAGGCGGTGAGCCTTGTACTCACGCCTGCCACTTTTACGAAACGCATGACAACGCCTCCAAAATAAAATCCCAGGTGCACTAGACCCAAGGGAACCTCGGCAAGGGACGCACAACTCCTGGAAATCACGGGCCACAAAGTGGCATGCGTGAGAGTGGGAGGCTGTGCAAGAGGAAGGGGTGAGGCTTGTACTCACGCCTCCTACTTCCACGAAACACATCACCACGCGGCCAAAACGGATTTACGGGTGCACAAGATAGTCCCAGGGGAGTTGGAGAGTAGGCGCGCACCTCATGCCAAATCACGGGAGCCGTAGTGGCACGCCTGCCAGTGAGAGGCTGTGCACTGTGAGGCACATGTCCTAAAGACGGCGGTGAGCCTTGTACTCACGCCTGCCACTTCCACGAAACGCATGACAACGCCTCCAAAATGAAATCCCAGGTGCACTAGACCCAGGGGAACCTCGGCAATAGACGCGCAACTCCGGGAAATCACGGGCGACGGAGTGGCATGCGTGAGAGTGGGAGGCTGTGCAAGAGGAAGGGGTGAGGCTTGTACTCACGCCTGCTACTTCCACGAAACACATCACCACGCGGCCAAAACGGATTTACGGGTGCACAAGATAGTCCCAGGGGAGTTGGAGAGTAGGCGCGCACCTCATGCCAAATCACGGGAGCCGTAGTGGCACGCCTGCCAGTGAGAGGCTGTGCACTGTGAGGCACATGTCCTAAAGAAGGCGGTGAGCCTTGTACTCACGCCTGCCACTTCCACGAAACGCATGACAACGCCTCCAAAATGAAATCCCAGGTGCACTAGACCCCGGGGAAGCTCGGCAATAGACGCGCAACTCCGGGAAATCACGGGCGACGGAGTGGCATGCGTGAGAGTGGGAGGCTGTGCAAGAGGAAGGGGTGAGCCTGGTACTCACGCCTGCTACTTCCACGAAACACATCACCACGCGGCCAAAACGGATTCCCGGGTGCACTAGATAGTCCCAGGGGAGTTGGAGAGTAGGCGCGCACCTCCTGCCAGATCACGGGAGCCGTAGTGGCACGCCTGCCAGTGAGAGGCTGTGCACTGTGAGGCACATGTGCTAAAGAAGGCGGTGAGTCTTGTACTGACGCCTGCCACTTTTACGAAACACATCGCCACGCGGCTAAAATGGATTCCCGCGTGCTCTAAACAGTCCCAGGGGAGTTGGGGGATACGTGCGCAACTCCTGCAAGTCACGGGAGGCGTGGTGGCACGCCTCCGAGTGAGAGTCTGTGCACTATGAGGCACACGTGCTAAAGAAGGCGGTGAGCCTTGTACTCACGCCTGCCACTTCCACGAAACGCATGACAACGCCTCCAGAATAAAATCCCAGGTGTACTAGACCCAGGGGAACCTCCGCAATAGACGCGCAGCTCCGGGAAATCACGGGCAACGGAGTGGCATGCGTGAGAGTGGGAGGCTGTGCAAGAGGAAGGGGTGAGTCTTGTACTCACGCCTGCTACTTCCACGAAACACATCACCACGCGGCCAAATCGGATTCCCGGGTGCACTAGATAGTCCCAGGGGAGTTGGAGAGTAGGCGCGCACCTCCTGCCAAATCACGGGAGCCGTAGTGGCACGCCTGCAAGTGAGAGGCTGTCCACTGTGAGGCACCTGTCCTAAATAAGGCGGTGAGCCTTGTACTCACGCCTGCCACTTCCACGAAACGCATGACAATGCCTCCAAAATGAAATCCCAGGTGCACTAGACCCAGGGGAAGCTCGGCAATAGACGCGCAACTCTGGGAAATCACGGGCGACGGAGTGGCATGCGTGAGAGTGGGAGGCTGTGCAAGAGGAAGGGGTGAGCCTGGTACTCACGCCTGCTACTTCCACGAAACACATCACCACGCGGCCAAAACGGATTCCCGGGTGCACTAGATAGTCCCACGGGAGTTGGAGAGTAGGCGCGCACCTCCTGCCAGATCACGGGAGCCGTAGTGGCACGCCTGCCAGTGAGAGGCTGTGCACTGTGAGGCACATGTGCTAAAGAAGGCGGTGAGTCTTGTACTGACGCCTGCCACTTTTACGAAACACATCGCCACGCGGCTAAAATGGATTCCCGCGTGCTCTAGACAGTCCCAGGGGAGTTGGGGGATAGGCGCGCAACTCCTGCAAGTCACGGGAGGCGTGGTGGCACGCCTCCGAGTGAGAGTCTGTGCACTATGAGGCACACGTGCTAAAGAAGGCGGTGAGCCTTGTACTCACGCCTGCCACTTCCACGAAACGCATTACAACGCCTCCAAAATGAAATCCCAGGTGCACTAGACCCAGGGGAACCTCGACAATAGACGCGCAACTCTGGGAAATCACGGGCGACGGAGTGGCATGCGTGAGAGTGGGAGGCTGTGCAAGAGGAAGGGGTGAGTCTTGTACTCACGCCTGCTACTTCCACGAAACACATCACCACGCGGCCAAAACGGATTCCCGGGTGCACTAGATAGTCCCAGGGGAGTTGGAGAGTAGGCGCGCACCTCCTGCCAAATCACGGGAGCCGTAGTGGCACGCCTGCCAGTGAGAGGCTGTGCACTGTGAGGCACCTGTCCTAAAGAAGGCGGTGAGCCCTGTACTCACGCCTGCCACTTCCACGAAACGCATGACAACGCCTCCAAAATGAAATCCCAGGTGCACTAGACCCAGGGGAACCTCGGCAATAGACGCGCAACTCCGGGAAATCACGGGCGACGGAGTGGCATGCGTGAGAGTGGGAGGCTGTGCAAGAGGAAGGGGTGAGCCTGGTACTCACGCCTGCTACTTTCACGAAACACATCACCACGCGGCCAAAACGGATTCCCGGGTGCACTAGATAGTCCCAAGGGAGTTGAAGAGTAGGCGCGCACCTCCTGCCAAATAACGGGAGCAGTAGTGGTACGCCTGCCAGTGAGAGGCTGTGCACTGTGAGGCACATGTGCTAAAGAAGGCGGTGAGTCTTGTACTCACGCCCGCCACTTCCTCGAAACACATCACCACGCGGTTAAAATGGATTCCCGCGTGCACTAGATAGTCCCAGGGGAGTTGGGGGGTAGGCGTGCACCTCCTGCAAGTCACGGGAGTCGTGGTGGCACGCCTCCGAGTGAGAGGCTGTGCACTATGAGGCACATGTGCTAAAGAAGGCGGTGAGCCTTGTACTCACGCCTGCCACTTTTACGAAACGCATGACAACGCCTCCAAAATAAAATCCCAGGTGCACTAGACCCAAGGGAACCTCGGCAAGGGACGCACAACTCCTGGAAATCACGGGCCACAAAGTGGCATGCGTGAGAGTGGGAGGCTGTGCAAGAGGAAGGGGTGAGGCTTGTACTCACGCCTCCTACTTCCACGAAACACATCACCACGCGGCCAAAACGGATTTACGGGTGCACAAGATAGTCCCAGGGGAGTTGGAGAGTAGGCGCGCACCTCATGCCAAATCACGGGAGCCGTAGTGGCACGCCTGCCAGTGAGAGGCTGTGCACTGTGAGGCACATGTCCTAAAGACGGCGGTGAGCCTTGTACTCACGCCTGCCACTTCCACGAAACGCATGACAACGCCTCCAAAATGAAATCCCAGGTGCACTAGACCCAGGGGAACCTCGGCAATAGACGCGCAACTCCGGGAAATCACGGGCGACGGAGTGGCATGCGTGAGAGTGGGAGGCTGTGCAAGAGGAAGGGGTGAGGCTTGTACTCACGCCTGCTACTTCCACGAAACACATCACCACGCGGCCAAAACGGATTTACGGGTGCACAAGATAGTCCCAGGGGAGTTGGAGAGTAGGCGCGCACCTCATGCCAAATCACGGGAGCCGTAGTGGCACGCCTGCCAGTGAGAGGCTGTGCACTGTGAGGCACATGTCCTAAAGAAGGCGGTGAGCCTTGTACTCACGCCTGCCACTTCCACGAAACGCATGACAACGCCTCCAAAATGAAATCCCAGGTGCACTAGACCCCGGGGAAGCTCGGCAATAGACGCGCAACTCCGGGAAATCACGGGCGACGGAGTGGCATGCGTGAGAGTGGGAGGCTGTGCAAGAGGAAGGGGTGAGCCTGGTACTCACGCCTGCTACTTCCACGAAACACATCACCACGCGGCCAAAACGGATTCCCGGGTGCACTAGATAGTCCCAGGGGAGTTGGAGAGTAGGCGCGCACCTCCTGCCAGATCACGGGAGCCGTAGTGGCACGCCTGCCAGTGAGAGGCTGTGCACTGTGAGGCACATGTGCTAAAGAAGGCGGTGAGTCTTGTACTGACGCCTGCCACTTTTACGAAACACATCGCCACGCGGCTAAAATGGATTCCCGCGTGCTCTAGACAGTCCCAGGGGAGTTGGGGGATACGTGCGCAACTCCTGCAAGTCACGGGAGGCGTGGTGGCACGCCTCCGAGTGAGAGGCTGTGCACTGTGAGGCACATGTCCTAAAGAAGGCGGTGAGCCTTGTACTGACGCCTGCCACTTTTACGAAACACATCGCCACGCGGCTAAAATGGATTCCCGCGTGCTCTAAACAGTCCCAGTGGAGTTGGGGGATACGTGCGCAACTCCTGCAAGTCACGGGAGGCGTGGTGGCACGCCTCCGAGTGAGAGTCTGTGCACTATGAGGCACACGTGCTAAAGAAGGCGGTGAGCCTTGTACTCACGCCTGCCACTTCCACGAAACGCATGACAACGCCTCCAGAATAAAATCCCAGGTGTACTAGTCCCAGGGGAACCTCCGCAATAGACGCGCAGCTCCGGGAAATCACGGGCAACGGAGTGGCATGCGTGAGAGTGGGAGGCTGTGCAAGAGGAAGGGGTGAGTCTTGTACTCACGCCTGCTACTTCCACGAAACACATCACCACGCGGCCAAATCGGATTCCCGGGTGCACTAGATAGTCCCAGGGGAGTTGGAGAGTAGGCGCGCACCTCCTGCCAAATCACGGGAGCCGTAGTGGCACGCCTGCAAGTGAGAGGCTGTCCACTGTGAGGCACCTGTCCTAAATAAGGCGGTGAGCCTTGTACTCACGCCTGCCACTTCCACGAAACGCATGACAATGCCTCCAAAATGAAATCCCAGGTGCACTAGACCCAGGGGAAGCTCGGCAATAGACGCGCAACTCTGGGAAATCACGGGCGACGGAGTGGCATCCGTGAGAGTGGGAGGCTGTGCAAGAGGAAGGGGTGAGCCTGGTACTCACGCCTGCTACTTCCACGAAACACATCACCACGCGGCCAAAACGGATTCCCGGGTGCACTAGATAGTCCCACGGGAGTTGGAGAGTAGGCGCGCACCTCCTGCCAGATCACGGGAGCCGTAGTGGCACGCCTGCCAGTGAGAGGCTGTGCACTGTGAGGCACATGTGCTAAAGAAGGCGGTGAGTCTTGTACTGACGCCTGCCACTTTTACGAAACACATCGCCACGCGGCTAAAATGGATTCCCGCGTGCTCTAGACAGTCCCAGGGGAGTTGGGGGATAGGCGCGCAACTCCTGCAAGTCACGGGAGGCGTGGTGGCACGCCTCCGAGTGAGAGTCTGTGCACTATGAGGCACACGTGCTAAAGAAGGCGGTGAGCCTTGTACTCACGCCTGCCACTTCCACGAAACGCATGACAACGCCTCCAAAATGAAATCCCAGGTGCACTAGACCCAGGGGAACCTCGACAATAGACGCGCAACTCTGGGAAATCACGGGCGACGGAGTGGCATGCGTGAGAGTGGGAGGCTGTGCAAGAGGAAGGGGTGAGTCTTGTACTCACGCCTGCTACTTCCACGAAACACATCACCACGCGGCCAAAACGGATTCCCGGGTGCACTAGATAGTCCCAGGGGAGTTGGAGAGTAGGCGCGCACCTCCTGCCAAATCACGGGAGCCGTAGTGGCACGCCTGCCAGTGAGAGGCTGTGCACTGTGAGGCACCTGTCCTAAAGAAGGCGGTGAGCCCTGTACTCACGCCTGCCACTTCCACGAAACGCATGACAACGCCTCCAAAATGAAATCCCAGGTGCACTAGACCCAGGGGAACCTCGGCAATAGACGCGCAACTCCGGGAAATCACGGGCGACGGAGTGGCATGCGTGAGAGTGGGAGGCTGTGCAAGAGGAAGGGGTGAGCCTGGTACTCACGCCTGCTACTTTCACGAAACACATCACCACGCGGCCAAAACGGATTCCCGGGTGCACTAGATAGTCCCAAGGGAGTTGAAGAGTAGGCGCGCACCTCCTGCCAAATAACGGGAGCAGTAGTGGTACGCCTGCCAGTGAGAGGCTGTGCACTGTGAGGCACATGTGCTAAAGAAGGCGGTGAGTCTTGTACTCACGCCCGCCACTTCCTCGAAACACATCACCACGCGGTTAAAATGGATTCCCGCGTGCACTAGATAGTCCCAGGGGAGTTGGGGGGTAGGCGTGCACCTCCTGCAAGTCACGGGAGTCGTGGTGGCACGCCTCCGAGTGAGAGGCTGTGCACTATGAGGCACATGTGCTAAAGAAGGCGGTGAGCCTTGTACTCACGCCTGCCACTTTTACGAAACGCATGACAACGCCTCCAAAATAAAATCCCAGGTGCACTAGACCCAAGGGAACCTCGGCAAGGGACGCACAACTCCTGGAAATCACGGGCCACAAAGTGGCATGCGTGAGAGTGGGAGGCTGTGCAAGAGGAAGGGGTGAGGCTTGTACTCACGCCTCCTACTTCCACGAAACACATCACCACGCGGCCAAAACGGATTTACGGGTGCACAAGATAGTCCCAGGGGAGTTGGAGAGTAGGCGCGCACCTCATGCCAAATCACGGGAGCCGTAGTGGCACGCCTGCCAGTGAGAGGCTGTGCACTGTGAGGCACATGTCCTAAAGACGGCGGTGAGCCTTGTACTCACGCCTGCCACTTCCACGAAACGCATGACAACGCCTCCAAAATGAAATCCCAGGTGCACTAGACCCAGGGGAACCTCGGCAATAGACGCGCAACTCCGGGAAATCACGGGCGACGGAGTGGCATGCGTGAGAGTGGGAGGCTGTGCAAGAGGAAGGGGTGAGGCTTGTACTCACGCCTGCTACTTCCACGAAACACATCACCACGCGGCCAAGACGGATTTACGGGTGCACAAGATAGTCCCAGGGGAGTTGGAGAGTAGGCGCGCACCTCATGCCAAATCACGGGAGCCGTAGTGGCACGCCTGCCAGTGAGAGGCTGTGCACTGTGAGGCACATGTCCTAAAGAAGGCGGTGAGCCTTGTACTCACGCCTGCCACTTCCACGAAACGCATGACAACGCCTCCAAAATGAAATCCCAGGTGCACTAGACCCCGGGGAAGCTCGGCAATAGACGCGCAACTCCGGGAAATCACGGGCGACGGAGTGGCATGCGTGAGAGTGGGAGGCTGTGCAAGAGGAAGGGGTGAGCCTGGTACTCACGCCTGCTACTTCCACGAAACACATCACCACGCGGCCAAAACGGATTCCCGGGTGCACTAGATAGTCCCAGGGGAGTTGGAGAGTAGGCGCGCACCTCCTGCCAGATCACGGGAGCCGTAGTGGCACGCCTGCCAGTGAGAGGCTGTGCACTGTGAGGCACATGTGCTAAAGAAGGCGGTGAGTCTTGTACTGACGCCTGCCACTTTTACGAAACACATCGCCACGCGGTTAAAATGGATTCCCGCGTGCTCTAGACAGTCCCAGGGGAGTTGGGGGATAGGCGCGCAACTCCTGCAAGTCACGGGAGGCGTGGTGGCACGCCTCCGAGTGAGAGTCTGTGCACTATGAGGCACACGTGCTAAAGAAGGCGGTGAGCCTTGTACTCACGCCTGCCACTTCCACGAAACGCATGACAACGCCTCCAAAATGAAATCCCAGGTGCACTAGACCCAGGGGAACCTCGACAATAGACGCGCAACTCTGGGAAATCACGGGCGACGGAGTGGCATGCGTGAGAGTGGGAGGCTGTGCAAGAGGAAGGGGTGAGTCTTGTACTCACGCCTGCTACTTCCACGAAACACATCACCACGCGGCCAAAACGGATTCCCGGGTGCACTAGATAGTCCCAGGGGAGTTGGAGAGTAGGCGCGCACCTCCTGCCAAATCACGGGAGCCGTAGTGGCACGCCTGCCAGTGAGAGGCTGTGCACTGTGAGGCACCTGTCCTAAAGAAGGCGGTGAGCCCTGTACTCACGCCTGCCACTTCCACGAAACGCATGACAACGCCTCCAAAATGAAATCCCAGGTGCACTAGACCCAGGGGAACCTCGGCAATAGACGCGCAACTCCGGGAAATCACGGGCGACGGAGTGGCATGCGTGAGAGTGGGAGGCTGTGCAAGAGGAAGGGGTGAGCCTGGTACTCACGCCTGCTACTTTCACGAAACACATCACCACGCGGCCAAAACGGATTCCCGGGTGCACTAGATAGTCCCAAGGGAGTTGAAGAGTAGGCGCGCACCTCCTGCCAAATAACGGGAGCAGTAGTGGTACGCCTGCCAGTGAGAGGCTGTGCACTGTGAGGCACATGTGCTAAAGAAGGCGGTGAGTCTTGTACTCACGCCCGCCACTTCCTCGAAACACATCACCACGCGGTTAAAATGGATTCCCGCGTGCACTAGATAGTCCCAGGGGAGTTGGGGGGTAGGCGTGCACCTCCTGCAAGTCACGGGAGTCGTGGTGGCACGCCTCCGAGTGAGAGGCTGTGCACTATGAGGCACATGTGCTAAAGAAGGCGGTGAGCCTTGTACTCACGCCTGCCACTTTTACGAAACGCATGACAACGCCTCCAAAATAAAATCCCAGGTGCACTAGACCCAAGGGAACCTCGGCAAGGGACGCACAACTCCTGGAAATCACGGGCCACAAAGTGGCATGCGTGAGAGTGGGAGGCTGTGCAAGAGGAAGGGGTGAGGCTTGTACTCACGCCTCCTACTTCCACGAAACACATCACCACGCGGCCAAAACGGATTTACGGGTGCACAAGATAGTCCCAGGGGAGTTGGAGAGTAGGCGCGCACCTCATGCCAAATCACGGGAGCCGTAGTGGCACGCCTGCCAGTGAGAGGCTGTGCACTGTGAGGCACATGTCCTAAAGACGGCGGTGAGCCTTGTACTCACGCCTGCCACTTCCACGAAACGCATGACAACGCCTCCAAAATGAAATCCCAGGTGCACTAGACCCAGGGGAACCTCGGCAATAGACGCGCAACTCCGGGAAATCACGGGCGACGGAGTGGCATGCGTGAGAGTGGGAGGCTGTGCAAGAGGAAGGGGTGAGGCTTGTACTCACGCCTGCTACTTCCACGAAACACATCACCACGCGGCCAAAACGGATTTACGGGTGCACAAGATAGTCCCAGGGGAGTTGGAGAGTAGGCGCGCACCTCATGCCAAATCACGGGAGCCGTAGTGGCACGCCTGCCAGTGAGAGGCTGTGCACTGTGAGGCACATGTCCTAAAGAAGGCGGTGAGCCTTGTACTCACGCCTGCCACTTCCACGAAACCCATGACAACGCCTCCAAAATGAAATCCCAGGTGCACTAGACCCCGGGGAAGCTCGGCAATAGACGCGCAACTCCGGGAAATCACGGGCGACGGAGTGGCATGCGTGAGAGTGGGAGGCTGTGCAAGAGGAAGGGGTGAGCCTGGTACTCACGCCTGCTACTTCCACGAAACACATCACCACGCGGCCAAAACGGATTCCCGGGTGCACTAGATAGTCCCAGGGGAGTTGGAGAGTAGGCGCGCACCTCCTGCCAGATCACGGGAGCCGTAGTGGCACGCCTGCCAGTGAGAGGCTGTGCACTGTGAGGCACATGTGCTAAAGAAGGCGGTGAGTCTTGTACTGACGCCTGCCACTTTTACGAAACACATCGCCACGCGGCTAAAATGGATTCCCGCGTGCTCTAGACAGTCCCAGGGGAGTTGGGGGATACGTGCGCAACTCCTGCAAGTCACGGGAGGCGTGGTGGCACGCCTCCGAGTGAGAGTCTGTGCACTATGAGGCACACGTGCTAAAGAAGGCGGTGAGCCTTGTACTCACGCCTGCCACTTCCACGAAACGCATGACAACGCCTCCAGAATAAAATCCCAGGTGTACTAGACCCAGGGGAACCTCCGCAATAGACGCGCAACTCCGGGAAATCACGGGCAACGGAGTGGCATGCGTGAGAGTGGGAGGCTGTGCAAGAGGAAGGGGTGAGTCTTGTACTCACGCCTGCTACTTCCACGAAACACATCACCACGCGGCCAAATCGGATTCCCGGGTGCACTAGATAGTCCCAGGGGAGTTGGAGAGTAGGCGCGCACCTCCTGCCAAATCACGGGAGCCGTAGTGGCACGCCTGCAAGTGAGAGGCTGTCCACTGTGAGGCACCTGTCCTAAATAAGGCGGTGAGCCTTGTACTCACGCCTGCCACTTCCACGAAACGCATGACAATGCCTCCAAAATGAAATCCCAGGTGCACTAGACCCAGGGGAACCTCGGCAATAGACGCGCAACTCCGGGAAATCACGGGCGACGGAGTGGCATGCGTGAGAGTGGGAGGCTATGCAAGAGGAAGGGGTGAGCTTTGTACTCACGCCTGCTACTTTCACGAAACACATCACCACGCGGCCAAAACGGATTCCCCGGTGCACTAGATAGTCCCAAGGGAGTTGAAGAGTAGGCGCGCACCTCCTGCCAAATCACGGGAGCAGTAGTGGCACGCCTGCCAGTGAGAGGCTGTGCACTGTGAGGCACATGTGCTAAAGAAGGCGGTGAGTCTTGTACTCACGCCCGCCACTTCCTCGAAACACATCACCACGCGGTAAAAATGGATTCCCGCGTGCACTAGATAGTCCCAGGGGAGTTGGGGGGTAGGCGCGCACCTCCTGCAAGTCACGGGAGTCGTGGTGGCACGCCTCCGAGTGAGAGGCTGTGCACTATGAGGCACATGTCCTAAAGAAGGCGGTGAGCCTTGTACTCACGCCTGCCACTTCCACGAAACGCATGACAACGCCTCCAAAATGAAATCCCAGGTGCACTAGACCCAGGGGAACCTCGGCAATAGACGCGCAACTCTGGGAAATCACGGGCGACGGAGTGGCATGCGTGAGAGTGGGAGGCTGTGCAAGAGGAAGGGGTGAGTCTTGTACTCACGCCTGCTACTTCCACGAAACACATCACCACGCGGCCAAAACGGATTCCCGGGTGCACTAGATAGTCCCAGGGGAGTTGGAGAGTAGGCGCGCACCTCCTGCCAAATCACGGGAGCCGTAGTGGCACGCCTGCCAGTGAGAGGCTGTGCACTGTGAGGCACCTGTCCTAAAGAAGGCGGTGAGCCCTGTACTCACGCCTGCCACTTCCACGAAACGCATGACAACGCCTCCAAAATGAAATCCCAGGTGCACTAGACCCAGGGGAACCTCGGCAATAGACGCGCAACTCCGGGAAATCACGGGCGACGGAGTGGCATGCGTGAGAGTGGGAGGCTGTGCAAGAGGAAGGGGTGAGCCTTGTACTCACGCCTGCTAGTTTCACGAAACACATCACCACGCGGCCAAAACGGATTCCCGGGTGCACTAGATAGTCCCAAGGGAGTTGAAGAGTAGGCGCGCACCTCCTGCCAAATAACGGGAGCAGTAGTGGTACGCCTGCCAGTGAGAGGCTGTGCACTGTGAGGCACATGTGCTAAAGAAGGCGGTGAGTCTTGTACTCACGCCCGCCACTTCCTCGAAACACATCACCACGCGGTTAAAATGGATTCCCGCGTGCACTAGATAGTCCCAGGGGAGTTGGGGGGTAGGCGTGCACCTCCTGCAAGTCACGGGAGTCGTGGTGGCACGCCTCCGAGTGAGAGGCTGTGCACTATGAGGCACATGTGCTAAAGAAGGCGGTGAGCCTTGTACTCACGCCTGCCACTTTTACGAAACGCATGACAACGCCTCCAAAATAAAATCCCAGGTGCACTAGACCCAAGGGAACCTCGGCAAGGGACGCACAACTCCTGGAAATCACGGGCCACAAAGTGGCATGCGTGAGAGTGGGAGGCTGTGCAAGAGGAAGGGGTGAGGCTTGTACTCACGCCTCCTACTTCCACGAAACACATCACCACGCGGCCAAAACGGATTTACGGGTGCACAAGATAGTCCCAAGGGAGTTGGAGAGTAGGCGCGCACCTCATGCCAAATCACGGGAGCCGTAGTGGCACGCCTGCCAGTGAGAGGCTGTGCACTGTGAGGCACATGTCCTAAAGAAGGCGGTGAGCCTTGTACTCACGCCTGCCACTTCCACGAAACGCATGACAACGCCTCCAAAATGAAATCCCAGGTGCACTAGACCCAGGGGAACCTCGGCAATAGACGCGCAACTCCGGGAAATCACGGGCGACGGAGTGGCATGCGTGAGAGTGGGAGGCTGTGCAAGAGGAAGGGGTGAGGCTTGTACTCACGCCTGCTACTTCCACGAAACACATCACCACGCGGCCAAAACGGATTTACGGGTGCACAAGATAGTCCCAGGGGAGTTGGAGAGTAGGCGCGCACCTCATGCCAAATCACGGGAGCCGTAGTGGCACGCCTGCCAGTGAGAGGCTGTGCACTGTGAGGCACATGTCCTAAAGAAGGCGGTGAGCCTTGTACTCACGCCTGCCACTTCCACGAAACGCATGACAACGCCTCCAAAATGAAATCCCAGGTGCACTAGACCCCGGGGAAGCTCGGCAATAGACGCGCAACTCCGGGAAATCACGGGCGACGGAGTGGCATGCGTGAGAGTGGGAGGCTGTGCAAGAGGAAGGGGTGAGCCTGGTACTCACGCCTGCTACTTCCACGAAACACATCACCACGCGGCCAAAACGGATTCCCGGGTGCACTAGATAGTCCCAGGGGAGTTGGAGAGTAGGCGCGCACCTCCTGCCAGATCACGGGAGCCGTAGTGGCACGCCTGCCAGTGAGAGGCTGTGCACTGTGAGGCACATGTGCTAAAGAAGGCGGTGAGTCTTGTACTGACGCCTGCCACTTTTACGAAACACATCGCCACGCGGCTAAAATGGATTCCCGCGTGCTCTAGACAGTCCCAGGGGAGTTGGGGGATACGTGCGCAACTCCTGCAAGTCACGGGAGGCGTGGTGGCACGCCTCCGAGTGAGAGTCTGTGCACTATGAGGCACACGTGCTAAAGAAGGCGGTGAGCCTTGTACTCACGCCTGCCACTTCCACGAAACGCATGACAACGCCTCCAAAATGAAATCCCAGGTGCACTAGACCCAGGGGAACCTCGGCAATAGACAAGCAACTCTGGGAAATCACGGGCGACGGAGTGGCATGCGTGAGAGTGGGAGGCTGTGCAAGAGGAAGGGGTGAGTCTTGTACTCACGCCTGCTACTTCCACGAAACACATCACCACGCGGCCAAAACGGATTCCCGGGTGCACTAGATAGTCCCAGGGGAGTTGGAGAGTAGGCGCGCACCTCCTGCCAAATCACGGGAGCCGTAGTGGCACGCCTGCCAGTGAGAGGCTGTGCACTGTGAGGCACCTGTCCTAAAGAAGGCGGTGAGCCTTGTACTCACGCCTGCCACTTCCACGAAACGCATGACAACGCCTCCAAAATGAAATCCCAGGTGCACTAGACCCAGGGGAACCTCGGCAATAGACGCGCAACTCCGGGAAATCACGGGCGACGGAGTGGCATGCGTGAGAGTGGGAGGCTGTGCAAGAGGAAGGGGTGAGCCTTGTACTCACGCCTGCTACTTTCACGAAACACATCACCACGCGGCCAAAACGGATTCCCGGGTGCACTAGATAGTCCCAAGGGAGTTGAAGAGTAGGCGCGCACCTCCTGCCAAATAACGGGAGCAGTAGTGGTACGCCTGCCAGTGAGAGGCTGTGCACTGTGAGGCACATGTGCTAAAGAAGGCGGTGAGTCTTGTACTCACGCCCGCCACTTCCTCGAAACACATCACCACGCGGTTAAAATGGATTCCCGCGTGCACTAGATAGTCCCAGGGGAGTTGGGGGGTAGGCGTGCACCTCCTGCAAGTCACGGGAGTCGTGGTGGCACGCCTCCGAGTGAGACGCTGTGCACTATGAGGCACATGTGCTAAAGAAGGCGGTGAGCCTTGTACTCACGCCTGCCACTTTTACGAAACGCATGACAACGCCTCCAAAATAAAATCCCAGGTGCACTAGACCCAAGGGAACCTCGGCAAGGGACGCACAACTCCTGGAAATCACGGGCCACAAAGTGGCATGCGTGAGAGTGGGAGGCTGTGCAAGAGGAAGGGGTGAGGCTTGTACTCACGCCTCCTACTTCCACGAAACACATCACCACGCGGCCAAAACGGATTTACGGGTGCACAAGATAGTCCCAGGGGAGTTGGAGAGTAGGCGCGCACCTCATGCCAAATCACGGGAGCCGTAGTGGCACGCCTGCCAGTGAGAGGCTGTGCACTGTGAGGCACATGTCCTAAAGACGGCGGTGAGCCTTGTACTCACGCCTGCCACTTCCACGAAACGCATGACAACGCCTCCAAAATGAAATCCCAGGTGCACTAGACCCAGGGGAACCTCGGCAATAGACGCGCAACTCCGGGAAATCACGGGCGACGGAGTGGCATGCGTGAGAGTGGGAGGCTGTGCAAGAGGAAGGGGTGAGGCTTGTACTCACGCCTGCTACTTCCACGAAACACATCACCACGCGGCCAAAACGGATTTACGGGTGCACAAGATAGTCCCAGGGGAGTTGGAGAGTAGGCGCGCACCTCATGCCAAATCACGGGAGCCGTAGTGGCACGCCTGCCAGTGAGAGGCTGTGCACTGTGAGGCACATGTCCTAAAGAAGGCGGTGAGCCTTGTACTCACGCCTGCCACTTCCACGAAACGCATGACAACGCCTCCAAAATGAAATCCCAGGTGCACTAGACCCCGGGGAAGCTCGGCAATAGACGCGCAACTCCGGGAAATCACGGGCGACGGAGTGGCATGCGTGAGAGTGGGAGGCTGTGCAAGAGGAAGGGGTGAGCCTGGTACTCACGCCTGCTACTTCCACGAAACACATCACCACGCGGCCAAAACGGATTCCCGGGTGCACTAGATAGTCCCAGGGGAGTTGGAGAGTAGGCGCGCACCTCCTGCCAGATCACGGGAGCCGTAGTGGCACGCCTGCCAGTGAGAGGCTGTGCACTGTGAGGCACATGTGCTAAAGAAGGCGGTGAGTCTTGTACTGACGCCTGCCACTTTTACGAAACACATCGCCACGCGGCTAAAATGGATTCCCGCGTGCTCTAAACAGTCCCAGGGGAGTTGGGGGATACGTGCGCAACTCCTGCAAGTCACGGGAGGCGTGGTGGCACGCCTCCGAGTGAGAGTCTGTGCACTATGAGGCACACGTGCTAAAGAAGGCGGTGAGCCTTGTACTCACGCCTGCCACTTCCACGAAACGCATGACAACGCCTCCAGAATAAAATCCCAGGTGTACTAGACCCAGGGGAACCTCCGCAATAGACGCGCAGCTCCGGGAAATCACGGGCAACGGAGTGGCATGCGTGAGAGTGGGAGGCTGTGCAAGAGGAAGGGGTGAGTCTTGTACTCACGCCTGCTACTTCCACGAAACACATCACCACGCGGCCAAATCGGATTCCCGGGTGCACTAGATAGTCCCAGGGGAGTTGGAGAGTAGGCGCGCACCTCCTGCCAAATCACGGGAGCCGTAGTGGCACGCCTGCAAGTGAGAGGCTGTCCACTGTGAGGCACCTGTCCTAAATAAGGCGGTGAGCCTTGTACTCACGCCTGCCACTTCCACGAAACGCATGACAATGCCTCCAAAATGAAATCCCAGGTGCACTAGACCCAGGGGAAGCTCGGCAATAGACGCGCAACTCTGGGAAATCACGGGCGACGGAGTGGCATGCGTGAGAGTGGGAGGCTGTGCAAGAGGAAGGGGTGAGCCTGGTACTCACGCCTGCTACTTCCACGAAACACATCACCACGCGGCCAAAACGGATTCCCGGGTGCACTAGATAGTCCCACGGGAGTTGGAGAGTAGGCGCGCACCTCCTGCCAGATCACGGGAGCCGTAGTGGCACGCCTGCCAGTGAGAGGCTGTGCACTGTGAGGCACATGTGCTAAAGAAGGCGGTGAGTCTTGTACTGACGCCTGCCACTTTTACGAAACACATCGCCACGCGGCTAAAATGGATTCCCGCGTGCTCTAGACAGTCCCAGGGGAGTTGGGGGATAGGCGCGCAACTCCTGCAAGTCACGGGAGGCGTGGTGGCACGCCTCCGAGTGAGAGTCTGTGCACTATGAGGCACACGTGCTAAAGAAGGCGGTGAGCCTTGTACTCACGCCTGCCACTTCCACGAAACGCATGACAACGCCTCCAAAATGAAATCCCAGGTGCACTAGACCCAGGGGAACCTCGACAATAGACGCGCAACTCTGGGAAATCACGGGCGACGGAGTGGCATGCGTGAGAGTGGGAGGCTGTGCAAGAGGAAGGGGTGAGTCTTGTACTCACGCCTGCTACTTCCACGAAACACATCACCACGCGGCCAAAACGGATTCCCGGGTGCACTAGATAGTCCCAGGGGAGTTGGAGAGTAGGCGCGCACCTCCTGCCAAATCACGGGAGCCGTAGTGGCACGCCTGCCAGTGAGAGGCTGTGCACTGTGAGGCACCTGTCCTAAAGAAGGCGGTGAGCCCTGTACTCACGCCTGCCACTTCCACGAAACGCATGACAACGCCTCCAAAATGAAATCCCAGGTGCACTAGACCCAGGGGAACCTCGGCAATAGACGCGCAACTCCGGGAAATCACGGGCGACGGAGTGGCATGCGTGAGAGTGGGAGGCTGTGCAAGAGGAAGGGGTGAGCCTGGTACTCACGCCTGCTACTTTCACGAAACACATCACCACGCGGCCAAAACGGATTCCCGGGTGCACTAGATAGTCCCAAGGGAGTTGAAGAGTAGGCGCGCACCTCCTGCCAAATAACGGGAGCAGTAGTGGTACGCCTGCCAGTGAGAGGCTGTGCACTGTGAGGCACATGTGCTAAAGAAGGCGGTGAGTCTTGTACTCACGCCCGCCACTTCCTCGAAACACATCACCACGCGGTTAAAATGGATTCCCGCGTGCACTAGATAGTCCCAGGGGAGTTGGGGGGTAGGCGTGCACCTCCTGCAAGTCACGGGAGTCGTGGTGGCACGCCTCCGAGTGAGAGGCTGTGCACTATGAGGCACATGTGCTAAAGAAGGCGGTGAGCCTTGTACTCACGCCTGCCACTTTTACGAAACGCATGACAACGCCTCCAAAATAAAATCCCAGGTGCACTAGACCCAAGGGAACCTCGGCAAGGGACGCACAACTCCTGGAAATCACGGGCCACAAAGTGGCATGCGTGAGAGTGGGAGGCTGTGCAAGAGGAAGGGGTGAGGCTTGTACTCACGCCTCCTACTTCCACGAAACACATCACCACGCGGCCAAAACGGATTTACGGGTGCACAAGATAGTCCCAGGGGAGTTGGAGAGTAGGCGCGCACCTCATGCCAAATCACGGGAGCCGTAGTGGCACGCCTGCCAGTGAGAGGCTGTGCACTGTGAGGCACATGTCCTAAAGACGGCGGTGAGCCTTGTACTCACGCCTGCCACTTCCACGAAACGCATGACAACGCCTCCAAAATGAAATCCCAGGTGCACTAGACCCAGGGGAACCTCGGCAATAGACGCGCAACTCCGGGAAATCACGGGCGACGGAGTGGCATGCGTGAGAGTGGGAGGCTGTGCAAGAGGAAGGGGTGAGGCTTGTACTCACGCCTGCTACTTCCACGAAACACATCACCACGCGGCCAAAACGGATTTACGGGTGCACAAGATAGTCCCAGGGGAGTTGGAGAGTAGGCGCGCACCTCATGCCAAATCACGGGAGCCGTAGTGGCACGCCTGCCAGTGAGAGGCTGTGCACTGTGAGGCACATGTCCTAAAGAAGGCGGTGAGCCTTGTACTCACGCCTGCCACTTCCACGAAACGCATGACAACGCCTCCAAAATGAAATCCCAGGTGCACTAGACCCCGGGGAAGCTCGGCAATAGACGCGCAACTCCGGGAAATCACGGGCGACGGAGTGGCATGCGTGAGAGTGGGAGGCTGTGCAAGAGGAAGGGGTGAGCCTGGTACTCACGCCTGCTACTTCCACGAAACACATCACCACGCGGCCAAAACGGATTCCCGGGTGCACTAGATAGTCCCAGGGGAGTTGGAGAGTAGGCGCGCACCTCCTGCCAGATCACGGGAGCCGTAGTGGCACGCCTGCCAGTGAGAGGCTGTGCACTGTGAGGCACATGTGCTAAAGAAGGCGGTGAGTCTTGTACTGACGCCTGCCACTTTTACGAAACACATCGCCACGCGGCTAAAATGGATTCCCGCGTGCTCTAGACAGTCCCAGGGGAGTTGGGGGATACGTGCGCAACTCCTGTAAGTCACGGGAGGCGTGGTGGCACGCCTCCGAGTGAGAGTCTGTGCACTATGAGGCACACGTGCTAAAGAAGGCGGTGAGCCTTGTACTCACGCCTGCCACTTCCACGAAACGCATGACAACGCCTCCAGAATAAAATCCCAGGTGTACTAGACCCAGGGGAACCTCCGCAATAGACGCGCAACTCCGGGAAATCACGGGCAACGGAGTGGCATGCGTGAGAGTGGGAGGCTGTGCAAGAGGAAGGGGTGAGTCTTGTACTCACGCCTGCTACTTCCACGAAACACATCACCACGCGGCCAAATCGGATTCCCGGGTGCACTAGATAGTCCCAGGGGAGTTGGAGAGTAGGCGCGCACCTCCTGCCAAATCACGGGAGCCGTAGTGGCACGCCTGCAAGTGAGAGGCTGTCCACTGTGAGGCACCTGTCCTAAATAAGGCGGTGAGCCTTGTACTCACGCCTGCCACTTCCACGAAACGCATGACAATGCCTCCAAAATGAAATCCCAGGTGCACTAGACCCAGGGGAACCTCGGCAATAGACGCGCAACTCCGGGAAATCACGGGCGACGGAGTGGCATGCGTGAGAGTGGGAGGCTATGCAAGAGGAAGGGGTGAGCTTTGTACTCACGCCTGCTACTTTTACGAAACACATCACCACGCGGCCAAAACGGATTCCCCGGTGCACTAGATAGTCCCAAGGGAGTTGAAGAGTAGGCGCGCACCTCCTGCCAAATCACGGGAGCAGTAGTGGCACGCCTGCCAGTGAGAGGCTGTGCACTGTGAGGCACATGTGCTAAAGAAGGCGGTGAGTCTTGTACTCACGCCCGCCACTTCCTCGAAACACATCACCACGCGGTAAAAATGGATTCCCGCGTGCACTAGATAGTCCCAGGGGAGTTGGGGGGTAGGCGCGCACCTCCTGCAAGTCACGGGAGTCGTGGTGGCACGCCTCCGAGTGAGAGGCTGTGCACTATGAGGCACATGTCCTAAAGAAGGCGGTGAGCCTTGTACTCACGCCTGCCACTTCCACGAAACGCATGACAACGCCTCCAAAATGAAATCCCAGGTGCACTAGACCCAGGGGAACCTCGGCAATAGACGCGCAACTCTGGGAAATCACGGGCGACGGAGTGGCATGCGTGAGAGTGGGAGGCTGTGCAAGAGGAAGGGGTGAGTCTTGTACTCACGCCTGCTACTTCCACGAAACACATCACCACGCGGCCAAAACGGATTCCCGGGTGCACTAGATAGTCCCAGGGGAGTTGGAGAGTAGGCGCGCACCTCCTGCCAAATCACGGGAGCCGTAGTGGCACGCCTGCCAGTGAGAGGCTGTGCACTGTGAGGCACCTGTCCTAAAGAAGGCGGTGAGCCCTGTACTCACGCCTGCCACTTCCACGAAACGCATGACAACGCCTCCAAAATGAAATCCCAGGTGCACTAGACCCAGGGGAACCTCGGCAATAGACGCGCAACTCCGGGAAATCACGGGCGACGGAGTGGCATGCGTGAGAGTGGGAGGCTGTGCAAGAGGAAGGGGTGAGCCTTGTACTCACGCCTGCTACTTTCACGAAACACATCACCACGCGGCCAAAACGGATTCCCGGGTGCACTAGATAGTCCCAAGGGAGTTGAAGAGTAGGCGCGCACCTCCTGCCAAATAACGGGAGCAGTAGTGGTACGCCTGCCAGTGAGAGGCTGTGCACTGTGAGGCACATGTGCTAAAGAAGGCGGTGAGTCTTGTACTCACGCCCGCCACTTCCTCGAAACACATCACCACGCGGTTAAAATGGATTCCCGCGTGCACTAGATAGTCCCAGGGGAGTTGGGGGGTAGGCGTGCACCTCCTGCAAGTCACGGGAGTCGTGGTGGCACGCCTCCGAGTGAGAGGCTGTGCACTATGAGGCACATGTGCTAAAGAAGGCGGTGAGCCTTGTACTCACGCCTGCCACTTTTACGAAACGCATGACAACGCCTCCAAAATAAAATCCCAGGTGCACTAGACCCAAGGGAACCTCGGCAAGGGACGCACAACTCCTGGAAATCACGGGCCACAAAGTGGCATGCGTGAGAGTGGGAGGCTGTGCAAGAGGAAGGGGTGAGGCTTGTACTCACGCCTCCTACTTCCACGAAACACATCACCACGCGGCCAAAACGGATTTACGGGTGCACAAGATAGTCCCAAGGGAGTTGGAGAGTAGGCGCGCACCTCATGCCAAATCACGGGAGCCGTAGTGGCACGCCTGCCAGTGAGAGGCTGTGCACTGTGAGGCACATGTCCTAAAGAAGGCGGTGAGCCTTGTACTCACGCCTGCCACTTCCACGAAACGCATGACAACGCCTCCAAAATGAAATCCCAGGTGCACTAGACCCAGGGGAACCTCGGCAATAGACGCGCAACTCCGGGAAATCACGGGCGACGGAGTGGCATGCGTGAGAGTGGGAGGCTGTGCAAGAGGAAGGGGTGAGGCTTGTACTCACGCCTGCTACTTCCACGAAACACATCACCACGCGGCCAAAACGGATTTACGGGTGCACAAGATAGTCCCAGGGGAGTTGGAGAGTAGGCGCGCACCTCATGCCAAATCACGGGAGCCGTAGTGGCACGCCTGCCAGTGAGAGGCTGTGCACTGTGAGGCACATGTCCTAAAGAAGGCGGTGAGCCTTGTACTCACGCCTGCCACTTCCACGAAACGCATGACAACGCCTCCAAAATGAAATCCCAGGTGCACTAGACCCCGGGGAAGCTCGGCAATAGACGCGCAACTCCGGGAAATCACGGGCGACGGAGTGGCATGCGTGAGAGTGGGAGGCTGTGCAAGAGGAAGGGGTGAGCCTGGTACTCACGCCTGCTACTTCCACGAAACACATCACCACGCGGCCAAAACGGATTCCCGGGTGCACTAGATAGTCCCAGGGGAGTTGGAGAGTAGGCGCGCACCTCCTGCCAGATCACGGGAGCCGTAGTGGCACGCCTGCCAGTGAGAGGCTGTGCACTGTGAGGCACATGTGCTAAAGAAGGCGGTGAGTCTTGTACTGACGCCTGCCACTTTTACGAAACACATCGCCACGCGGCTAAAATGGATTCCCGCGTGCTCTAGACAGTCCCAGGGGAGTTGGGGGATACGTGCGCAACTCCTGCAAGTCACGGGAGGCGTGGTGGCACGCCTCCGAGTGAGAGTCTGTGCACTATGAGGCACACGTGCTAAAGAAGGCGGTGAGCCTTGTACTCACGCCTGCCACTTCCACGAAACGCATGACAACGCCTCCAAAATGAAATCCCAGGTGCACTAGACCCAGGGGAACCTCGGCAATAGACAAGCAACTCTGGGAAATCACGGGCGACGGAGTGGCATGCGTGAGAGTGGGAGGCTGTGCAAGAGGAAGGGGTGAGTCTTGTACTCACGCCTGCTACTTCCACGAAACACATCACCACGCGGCCAAAACGGATTCCCGGGTGCACTAGATAGTCCCAGGGGAGTTGGAGAGTAGGCGCGCACCTCCTGCCAAATCACGGGAGCCGTAGTGGCACGCCTGCCAGTGAGAGGCTGTGCACTGTGAGGCACCTGTCCTAAAGAAGGCGGTGAGCCTTGTACTCACGCCTGCCACTTCCACGAAACGCATGACAACGCCTCCAAAATGAAATCCCAGGTGCACTAGACCCAGGGGAACCTCGGCAATAGACGCGCAACTCCGGGAAATCACGGGCGACGGAGTGGCATGCGTGAGAGTGGGAGGCTGTGCAAGAGGAAGGGGTGAGCCTTGTACTCACGCCTGCTACTTTCACGAAACACATCACCACGCGGCCAAAACGGATTCCCGGGTGCACTAGATAGTCCCAAGGGAGTTGAAGAGTAGGCGCGCACCTCCTGCCAAATAACGGGAGCAGTAGTGGTACGCCTGCCAGTGAGAGGCTGTGCACTGTGAGGCACATGTGCTAAAGAAGGCGGTGAGTCTTGTACTCACGCCCGCCACTTCCTCGAAACACATCACCACGCGGTTAAAATGGATTCCCGCGTGCACTAGATAGTCCCAGGGGAGTTGGGGGGTAGGCGTGCACCTCCTGCAAGTCACGGGAGTCGTGGTGGCACGCCTCCGAGTGAGACGCTGTGCACTATGAGGCACATGTGCTAAAGAAGGCGGTGAGCCTTGTACTCACGCCTGCCACTTTTACGAAACGCATGACAACGCCTCCAAAATAAAATCCCAGGTGCACTAGACCCAAGGGAACCTCGGCAAGGGACGCACAACTCCTGGAAATCACGGGCCACAAAGTGGCATGCGTGAGAGTGGGAGGCTGTGCAAGAGGAAGGGGTGAGGCTTGTACTCACGCCTCCTACTTCCACGAAACACATCACCACGCGGCCAAAACGGATTTACGGGTGCACAAGATAGTCCCAGGGGAGTTGGAGAGTAGGCGCGCACCTCATGCCAAATCACGGGAGCCGTAGTGGCACGCCTGCCAGTGAGAGGCTGTGCACTGTGAGGCACATGTCCTAAAGACGGCGGTGAGCCTTGTACTCACGCCTGCCACTTCCACGAAACGCATGACAACGCCTCCAAAATGAAATCCCAGGTGCACTAGACCCAGGGGAACCTCGGCAATAGACGCGCAACTCCGGGAAATCACGGGCGACGGAGTGGCATGCGTGAGAGTGGGAGGCTGTGCAAGAGGAAGGGGTGAGGCTTGTACTCACGCCTGCTACTTCCACGAAACACATCACCACGCGGCCAAAACGGATTTACGGGTGCACAAGATAGTCCCAGGGGAGTTGGAGAGTAGGCGCGCACCTCATGCCAAATCACGGGAGCCGTAGTGGCACGCCTGCCAGTGAGAGGCTGTGCACTGTGAGGCACATGTCCTAAAGAAGGCGGTGAGCCTTGTACTCACGCCTGCCACTTCCACGAAACGCATGACAACGCCTCCAAAATGAAATCCCAGGTGCACTAGACCCCGGGGAAGCTCGGCAATAGACGCGCAACTCCGGGAAATCACGGGCGACGGAGTGGCATGCGTGAGAGTGGGAGGCTGTGCAAGAGGAAGGGGTGAGCCTGGTACTCACGCCTGCTACTTCCACGAAACACATCACCACGCGGCCAAAACGGATTCCCGGGTGCACTAGATAGTCCCAGGGGAGTTGGAGAGTAGGCGCGCACCTCCTGCCAGATCACGGGAGCCGTAGTGGCACGCCTGCCAGTGAGAGGCTGTGCACTGTGAGGCACATGTGCTAAAGAAGGCGGTGAGTCTTGTACTGACGCCTGCCACTTTTACGAAACACATCGCCACGCGGCTAAAATGGATTCCCGCGTGCTCTAAACAGTCCCAGGGGAGTTGGGGGATACGTGCGCAACTCCTGCAAGTCACGGGAGGCGTGGTGGCACGCCTCCGAGTGAGAGTCTGTGCACTATGAGGCACACGTGCTAAAGAAGGCGGTGAGCCTTGTACTCACGCCTGCCACTTCCACGAAACGCATGACAACGCCTCCAGAATAAAATCCCAGGTGTACTAGACCCAGGGGAACCTCCGCAATAGACGCGCAGCTCCGGGAAATCACGGGCAACGGAGTGGCATGCGTGAGAGTGGGAGGCTGTGCAAGAGGAAGGGGTGAGTCTTGTACTCACGCCTGCTACTTCCACGAAACACATCACCACGCGGCCAAATCGGATTCCCGGGTGCACTAGATAGTCCCAGGGGAGTTGGAGAGTAGGCGCGCACCTCCTGCCAAATCACGGGAGCCGTAGTGGCACGCCTGCAAGTGAGAGGCTGTCCACTGTGAGGCACCTGTCCTAAATAAGGCGGTGAGCCTTGTACTCACGCCTGCCACTTCCACGAAACGCATGACAATGCCTCCAAAATGAAATCCCAGGTGCACTAGACCCAGGGGAAGCTCGGCAATAGACGCGCAACTCTGGGAAATCACGGGCGACGGAGTGGCATGCGTGAGAGTGGGAGGCTGTGCAAGAGGAAGGGGTGAGCCTGGTACTCACGCCTGCTACTTCCACGAAACACATCACCACGCGGCCAAAACGGATTCCCGGGTGCACTAGATAGTCCCACGGGAGTTGGAGAGTAGGCGCGCACCTCCTGCCAGATCACGGGAGCCGTAGTGGCACGCCTGCCAGTGAGAGGCTGTGCACTGTGAGGCACATGTGCTAAAGAAGGCGGTGAGTCTTGTACTGACGCCTGCCACTTTTACGAAACACATCGCCACGCGGCTAAAATGGATTCCCGCGTGCTCTAGACAGTCCCAGGGGAGTTGGGGGATAGGCGCGCAACTCCTGCAAGTCACGGGAGGCGTGGTGGCACGCCTCCGAGTGAGAGTCTGTGCACTATGAGGCACACGTGCTAAAGAAGGCGGTGAGCCTTGTACTCACGCCTGCCACTTCCACGAAACGCATGACAACGCCTCCAAAATGAAATCCCAGGTGCACTAGACCCAGGGGAACCTCGACAATAGACGCGCAACTCTGGGAAATCACGGGCGACGGAGTGGCATGCGTGAGAGTGGGAGGCTGTGCAAGAGGAAGGGGTGAGTCTTGTACTCACGCCTGCTACTTCCACGAAACACATCACCACGCGGCCAAAACGGATTCCCGGGTGCACTAGATAGTCCCAGGGGAGTTGGAGAGTAGGCGCGCACCTCCTGCCAAATCACGGGAGCCGTAGTGGCACGCCTGCCAGTGAGAGGCTGTGCACTGTGAGGCACCTGTCCTAAAGAAGGCGGTGAGCCCTGTACTCACGCCTGCCACTTCCACGAAACGCATGACAACGCCTCCAAAATGAAATCCCAGGTGCACTAGACCCAGGGGAACCTCGGCAATAGACGCGCAACTCCGGGAAATCACGGGCGACGGAGTGGCATGCGTGAGAGTGGGAGGCTGTGCAAGAGGAAGGGGTGAGCCTGGTACTCACGCCTGCTACTTTCACGAAACACATCACCACGCGGCCAAAACGGATTCCCGGGTGCACTAGATAGTCCCAAGGGAGTTGAAGAGTAGGCGCGCACCTCCTGCCAAATAACGGGAGCAGTAGTGGTACGCCTGCCAGTGAGAGGCTGTGCACTGTGAGGCACATGTGCTAAAGAAGGCGGTGAGTCTTGTACTCACGCCCGCCACTTCCTCGAAACACATCACCACGCGGTTAAAATGGATTCCCGCGTGCACTAGATAGTCCCAGGGGAGTTGGGGGGTAGGCGTGCACCTCCTGCAAGTCACGGGAGTCGTGGTGGCACGCCTCCGAGTGAGAGGCTGTGCACTATGAGGCACATGTGCTAAAGAAGGCGGTGAGCCTTGTACTCACGCCTGCCACTTTTACGAAACGCATGACAACGCCTCCAAAATAAAATCCCAGGTGCACTAGACCCAAGGGAACCTCGGCAAGGGACGCACAACTCCTGGAAATCACGGGCCACAAAGTGGCATGCGTGAGAGTGGGAGGCTGTGCAAGAGGAAGGGGTGAGGCTTGTACTCACGCCTCCTACTTCCACGAAACACATCACCACGCGGCCAAAACGGATTTACGGGTGCACAAGATAGTCCCAGGGGAGTTGGAGAGTAGGCGCGCACCTCATGCCAAATCACGGGAGCCGTAGTGGCACGCCTGCCAGTGAGAGGCTGTGCACTGTGAGGCACATGTCCTAAAGACGGCGGTGAGCCTTGTACTCACGCCTGCCACTTCCACGAAACGCATGACAACGCCTCCAAAATGAAATCCCAGGTGCACTAGACCCAGGGGAACCTCGGCAATAGACGCGCAACTCCGGGAAATCACGGGCGACGGAGTGGCATGCGTGAGAGTGGGAGGCTGTGCAAGAGGAAGGGGTGAGGCTTGTACTCACGCCTGCTACTTCCACGAAACACATCACCACGCGGCCAAAACGGATTTACGGGTGCACAAGATAGTCCCAGGGGAGTTGGAGAGTAGGCGCGCACCTCATGCCAAATCACGGGAGCCGTAGTGGCACGCCTGCCAGTGAGAGGCTGTGCACTGTGAGGCACATGTCCTAAAGAAGGCGGTGAGCCTTGTACTCACGCCTGCCACTTCCACGAAACGCATGACAACGCCTCCAAAATGAAATCCCAGGTGCACTAGACCCCGGGGAAGCTCGGCAATAGACGCGCAACTCCGGGAAATCACGGGCGACGGAGTGGCATGCGTGAGAGTGGGAGGCTGTGCAAGAGGAAGGGGTGAGCCTGGTACTCACGCCTGCTACTTCCACGAAACACATCACCACGCGGCCAAAACGGATTCCCGGGTGCACTAGATAGTCCCAGGGGAGTTGGAGAGTAGGCGCGCACCTCCTGCCAGATCACGGGAGCCGTAGTGGCACGCCTGCCAGTGAGAGGCTGTGCACTGTGAGGCACATGTGCTAAAGAAGGCGGTGAGTCTTGTACTGACGCCTGCCACTTTTACGAAACACATCGCCACGCGGCTAAAATGGATTCCCGCGTGCTCTAGACAGTCCCAGGGGAGTTGGGGGATACGTGCGCAACTCCTGCAAGTCACGGGAGGCGTGGTGGCACGCCTCCGAGTGAGAGTCTGTGCACTATGAGGCACACGTGCTAAAGAAGGCGGTGAGCCTTGTACTCACGCCTGCCACTTCCACGAAACGCATGACAACGCCTCCAGAATAAAATCCCAGGTGTACTAGACCCAGGGGAACCTCCGCAATAGACGCGCAACTCCGGGAAATCACGGGCAACGGAGTGGCATGCGTGAGAGTGGGAGGCTGTGCAAGAGGAAGGGGTGAGTCTTGTACTCACGCCTGCTACTTCCACGAAACACATCACCACGCGGCCAAATCGGATTCCCGGGTGCACTAGATAGTCCCAGGGGAGTTGGAGAGTAGGCGCGCACCTCCTGCCAAATCACGGGAGCCGTAGTGGCACGCCTGCAAGTGAGAGGCTGTCCACTGTGAGGCACCTGTCCTAAATAAGGCGGTGAGCCTTGTACTCACGCCTGCCACTTCCACGAAACGCATGACAATGCCTCCAAAATGAAATCCCAGGTGCACTAGACCCAGGGGAACCTCGGCAATAGACGCGCAACTCCGGGAAATCACGGGCGACGGAGTGGCATGCGTGAGAGTGGGAGGCTATGCAAGAGGAAGGGGTGAGCTTTGTACTCACGCCTGCTACTTTTACGAAACACATCACCACGCGGCCAAAACGGATTCCCCGGTGCACTAGATAGTCCCAAGGGAGTTGAAGAGTAGGCGCGCACCTCCTGCCAAATCACGGGAGCAGTAGTGGCACGCCTGCAAGTGAGAGGCTGTCCACTGTGAGGCACCTGTCCTAAATAAGGCGGTGAGCCTTGTACTCACGCCTGCCACTTCCACGAAACGCATGACAATGCCTCCAAAATGAAATCCCAGGTGCACTAGACCCAGGGGAACCTCGGCAATAGACGCGCAACTCCGGGAAATCACGGGCGACGGAGTGGCATGCGTGAGAGTGGGAGGCTATGCAAGAGGAAGGGGTGAGCTTTGTACTCACGCCTGCTACTTTCACGAAACACATCACCACGCGGCCAAAACGGATTCCCCGGTGCACTAGATAGTCCCAAGGGAGTTGAAGAGTAGGCGCGCACCTCCTGCCAAATCACGGGAGCAGTAGTGGCACGCCTGCCAGTGAGAGGCTGTGCACTGTGAGGCACATGTGCTAAAGAAGGCGGTGAGTCTTGTACTCACGCCCGCCACTTCCTCGAAACACATCACCACGCGGTAAAAATGGATTCCCGCGTGCACTAGATAGTCCCAGGGGAGTTGGGGGGTAGGCGCGCACCTCCTGCAAGTCACGGGAGTCGTGGTGGCACGCGTCCGAGTGAGAGGCTGTGCACTATGAGGCACATGTCCTAAAGAAGGCGGTGAGCCTTGTACTCACGCCTGCCACTTCCACGAAACGCATGACAACGCCTCCAAAATGAAATCCCAGGTGCACTAGACCCAGGGGAACCTCGGCAATAGACGCGCAACTCTGGGAAATCACGGGCGACGGAGTGGCATGCGTGAGAGTGGGAGGCTGTGCAAGAGGAAGGGGTGAGTCTTGTACTCACGCCTGCTACTTCCACGAAACACATCACCACGCGGCCAAAACGGATTCCTGGGTGCACTAGATAGTCCCAGGGGAGTTGGAGAGTAGGCGCGCACCTCCTGCCAAATCACGGGAGCCGTAGTGGCACGCCTGCCAGTGAGAGGCTGTGCACTGTGAGGCACCTGTCCTAAAGAAGGCGGTGAGCCCTGTACTCACGCCTGCCACTTCCACGAAACGCATGACAACGCCTCCAAAATGAAATCCCAGGTGCACTAGACCCAGGGGAACCTCGGCAATAGACGCGCAACTCCGGGAAATCACGGGCGACGGAGTGGCATGCGTGAGAGTGGGAGGCTGTGCAAGAGGAAGGGGTGAGCCTTGTACTCACGCCTGCTACTTTCACGAAACACATCACCACGCGGCCAAAACGGATTCCCGGGTGCACTAGATAGTCCCAAGGGAGTTGAAGAGTAGGCGCGCACCTCCTGCCAAATAACGGGAGCAGTAGTGGTACGCCTGCCAGTGAGAGGCTGTGCACTGTGAGGCACATGTGCTAAAGAAGGCGGTGAGTCTTGTACTCACGCCCGCCACTTCCTCGAAACACATCACCACGCGGTTAAAATGGATTCCCGCGTGCACTAGATAGTCCCAGGGGAGTTGGGGGGTAGGCGTGCACCTCCTGCAAGTCACGGGAGTCGTGGTGGCACGCCTCCGAGTGAGAGGCTGTGCACTATGAGGCACATGTGCTAAAGAAGGCGGTGAGCCTTGTACTCACGCCTGCCACTTTTACGAAACGCATGACAACGCCTCCAAAATAAAATCCCAGGTGCACTAGACCCAAGGGAACCTCGGCAAGGGACGCACAACTCCTGGAAATCACGGGCCACAAAGTGGCATGCGTGAGAGTGGGAGGCTGTGCAAGAGGAAGGGGTGAGGCTTGTACTCACGCCTCCTACTTCCACGAAACACATCACCACGCGGCCAAAACGGATTTACGGGTGCACAAGATAGTCCCAAGGGAGTTGGAGAGTAGGCGCGCACCTCATGCCAAATCACGGGAGCCGTAGTGGCACGCCTGCCAGTGAGAGGCTGTGCACTGTGAGGCACATGTCCTAAAGAAGGCGGTGAGCCTTGTACTCACGCCTGCCACTTCCACGAAACGCATGACAACGCCTCCAAAATGAAATCCCAGGTGCACTAGACCCAGGGGAACCTCGGCAATAGACGCGCAACTCCGGGAAATCACGGGCGACGGAGTGGCATGCGTGAGAGTGGGAGGCTGTGCAAGAGGAAGGGGTGAGGCTTGTACTCACGCCTGCTACTTCCACGAAACACATCACCACGCGGCCAAAACGGATTTACGGGTGCACAAGATAGTCCCAGGGGAGTTGGAGAGTAGGCGCGCACCTCATGCCAAATCACGGGAGCCGTAGTGGCACGCCTGCCAGTGAGAGGCTGTGCACTGTGAGGCACATGTCCTAAAGAAGGCGGTGAGCCTTGTACTCACGCCTGCCACTTCCACGAAACGCATGACAACGCCTCCAAAATGAAATCCCAGGTGCACTAGACCCCGGGGAAGCTCGGCAATAGACGCGCAACTCCGGGAAATCACGGGCGACGGAGTGGCATGCGTGAGAGTGGGAGGCTGTGCAAGAGGAAGGGGTGAGCCTGGTACTCACGCCTGCTACTTCCACGAAACACATCACCACGCGGCCAAAACGGATTCCCGGGTGCACTAGATAGTCCCAGGGGAGTTGGAGAGTAGGCGCGCACCTCCTGCCAGATCACGGGAGCCGTAGTGGCACGCCTGCCAGTGAGAGGCTGTGCACTGTGAGGCACATGTGCTAAAGAAGGCGGTGAGTCTTGTACTGACGCCTGCCACTTTTACGAAACACATCGCCACGCGGCTAAAATGGATTCCCGCGTGCTCTAGACAGTCCCAGGGGAGTTGGGGGATACGTGCGCAACTCCTGCAAGTCACGGGAGGCGTGGTGGCACGCCTCCGAGTGAGAGTCTGTGCACTATGAGGCACACGTGCTAAAGAAGGCGGTGAGCCTTGTACTCACGCCTGCCACTTCCACGAAACGCATGACAACGCCTCCAAAATGAAATCCCAGGTGCACTAGACCCAGGGGAACCTCGGCAATAGACAAGCAACTCTGGGAAATCACGGGCGACGGAGTGGCATGCGTGAGAGTGGGAGGCTGTGCAAGAGGAAGGGGTGAGTCTTGTACTCACGCCTGGTACTTCCACGAAACACATCACCACGCGGCCAAAACGGATTCCCGGGTGCACTAGATAGTCCCAGGGGAGTTGGAGAGTAGGCGCGCACCTCCTGCCAAATCACGGGAGCCGTAGTGGCACGCCTGCCAGTGAGAGGCTGTGCACTGTGAGGCACCTGTCCTAAAGAAGGCGGTGAGCCTTGTACTCACGCCTGCCACTTCCACGAAACGCATGACAACGCCTCCAAAATGAAATCCCAGGTGCACTAGACCCAGGGGAACCTCGGCAATAGACGCGCAACTCCGGGAAATCACGGGCGACGGAGTGGCATGCGTGAGAGTGGGAGGCTGTGCAAGAGGAAGGGGTGAGCCTTGTACTCACGCCTGCTACTTTCACGAAACACATCACCACGCGGCCAAAACGGATTCCCGGGTGCACTAGATAGTCCCAAGGGAGTTGAAGAGTAGGCGCGCACCTCCTGCCAAATAACGGGAGCAGTAGTGGTACGCCTGCCAGTGAGAGGCTGTGCACTGTGAGGCACATGTGCTAAAGAAGGCGGTGAGTCTTGTACTCACGCCCGCCACTTCCTCGAAACACATCACCACGCGGTTAAAATGGATTCCCGCGTGCACTAGATAGTCCCAGGGGAGTTGGGGGGTAGGCGTGCACCTCCTGCAAGTCACGGGAGTCGTGGTGGCACGCCTCCGAGTGAGAGGCTGTGCACTATGAGGCACATGTGCTAAAGAAGGCGGTGAGCCTTGTACTCACGCCTGCCACTTTTACGAAACGCATGACAACGCCTCCAAAATAAAATCCCAGGTGCACTAGACCCAAGGGAACCTCGGCAAGGGACGCACAACTCCTGGAAATCACGGGCCACAAAGTGGCATGCGTGAGAGTGGGAGGCTGTGCAAGAGGAAGGGGTGAGGCTTGTACTCACGCCTCCTACTTCCACGAAACACATCACCACGCGGCCAAAACGGATTTACGGGTGCACAAGATAGTCCCAGGGGAGTTGGAGAGTAGGCGCGCACCTCATGCCAAATCACGGGAGCCGTAGTGGCACGCCTGCCAGTGAGAGGCTGTGCACTGTGAGGCACATGTCCTAAAGACGGCGGTGAGCCTTGTACTCACGCCTGCCACTTCCACGAAACGCATGACAACGCCTCCAAAATGAAATCCCAGGTGCACTAGACCCAGGGGAACCTCGGCAATAGACGCGCAACTCCGGGAAATCACGGGCGACGGAGTGGCATGCGTGAGAGTGGGAGGCTGTGCAAGAGGAAGGGGTGAGGCTTGTACTCACGCCTGCTACTTCCACGAAACACATCACCACGCGGCCAAAACGGATTTACGGGTGCACAAGATAGTCCCAGGGGAGTTGGAGAGTAGGCGCGCACCTCATGCCAAATCACGGGAGCCGTAGTGGCACGCCTGCCAGTGAGAGGCTGTGCACTGTGAGGCACATGTCCTAAAGAAGGCGGTGAGCCTTGTACTCACGCCTGCCACTTCCACGAAACGCATGACAACGCCTCCAAAATGAAATCCCAGGTGCACTAGACCCCGGGGAAGCTCGGCAATAGACGCGCAACTCCGGGAAATCACGGGCGACGGAGTGGCATGCGTGATAGTGGGAGGCTGTGCAAGAGGAAGGGGTGAGCCTGGTACTCACGCCTGCTACTTCCACGAAACACATCACCACGCGGCCAAAACGGATTCCCGGGTGCACTAGATAGTCCCAGGGGAGTTGGAGAGTAGGCGCGCACCTCCTGCCAGATCACGGGAGCCGTAGTGGCACGCCTGCCAGTGAGAGGCTGTGCACTGTGAGGCACATGTGCTAAAGAAGGCGGTGAGTCTTGTACTGACGCCTGCCACTTTTACGAAACACATCGCCACGCGGCTAAAATGGATTCCCGCGTGCTCTAAACAGTCCCAGGGGAGTTGGGGGATACGTGCGCAACTCCTGCAAGTCACGGGAGGCGTGGTGGCACGCCTCCGAGTGAGAGTCTGTGCACTATGAGGCACACGTGCTAAAGAAGGCGGTGAGCCTTGTACTCACGCCTGCCACTTCCACGAAACGCATGACAACGCCTCCAGAATAAAATCCCAGGTGTACTAGACCCAGGGGAACCTCCGCAATAGACGCGCAGCTCCGGGAAATCACGGGCAACGGAGTGGCATGCGTGAGAGTGGGAGGCTGTGCAAGAGGAAGGGGTGAGTCTTGTACTCACGCCTGCTACTTCCACGAAACACATCACCACGCGGCCAAATCGGATTCCCGGGTGCACTAGATAGTCCCAGGGGAGTTGGAGAGTAGGCGCGCACCTCCTGCCAAATCACGGGAGCCGTAGTGGCACGCCTGCAAGTGAGAGGCTGTCCACTGTGAGGCACCTGTCCTAAATAAGGCGGTGAGCCTTGTACTCACGCCTGCCACTTCCACGAAACGCATGACAATGCCTCCAAAATGAAATCCCAGGTGCACTAGACCCAGGGGAAGCTCGGCAATAGACGCGCAACTCTGGGAAATCACGGGCGACGGAGTGGCATGCGTGAGAGTGGGAGGCTGTGCAAGAGGAAGGGGTGAGCCTGGTACTCACGCCTGCTACTTCCACGAAACACATCACCACGCGGCCAAAACGGATTCCCGGGTGCACTAGATAGTCCCACGGGAGTTGGAGAGTAGGCGCGCACCTCCTGCCAGATCACGGGAGCCGTAGTGGCACGCCTGCCAGTGAGAGGCTGTGCACTGTGAGGCACATGTGCTAAAGAAGGCGGTGAGTCTTGTACTGACGCCTGCCACTTTTACGAAACACATCGCCACGCGGCTAAAATGGATTCCCGCGTGCTCTAGACAGTCCCAGGGGAGTTGGGGGATAGGCGCGCAACTCCTGCAAGTCACGGGAGGCGTGGTGGCACGCCTCCGAGTGAGAGTCTGTGCACTATGAGGCACACGTGCTAAAGAAGGCGGTGAGCCTTGTACTCACGCCTGCCACTTCCACGAAACGCGTGACAACGCCTCCAAAATGAAATCCCAGGTGCACTAGACCCAGGGGAACCTCGACAATAGACGCGCAACTCTGGGAAATCACGGGCGACGGAGTGGCATGCGTGAGAGTGGGAGGCTGTGCAAGAGGAAGGGGTGAGTCTTGTACTCACGCCTGCTACTTCCACGAAACACATCACCACGCGGCCAAAACGGATTCCCGGGTGCACTAGATAGTCCCAGGGGAGTTGGAGAGTAGGCGCGCACCTCCTGCCAAATCACGGGAGCCGTAGTGGCACGCCTGCCAGTGAGAGGCTGTGCACTGTGAGGCACCTGTCCTAAAGAAGGCGGTGAGCCCTGTACTCACGCCTGCCACTTCCACGAAACGCATGACAACGCCTCCAAAATGAAATCCCAGGTGCACTAGACCCAGGGGAACCTCGGCAATAGACGCGCAACTCCGGGAAATCACGGGCGACGGAGTGGCATGCGTGAGAGTGGGAGGCTGTGCAAGAGGAAGGGGTGAGCCTGGTACTCACGCCTGCTACTTTCACGAAACACATCACCACGCGGCCAAAACGGATTCCCGGGTGCACTAGATAGTCCCAAGGGAGTTGAAGAGTAGGCGCGCACCTCCTGCCAAATAACGGGAGCAGTAGTGGTACGCCTGCCAGTGAGAGGCTGTGCACTGTGAGGCACATGTGCTAAAGAAGGCGGTGAGTCTTGTACTCACGCCCGCCACTTCCTCGAAACACATCACCACGCGGTTAAAATGGATTCCCGCGTGCACTAGATAGTCCCAGGGGAGTTGGGGGGTAGGCGTGCACCTCCTGCAAGTCACGGGAGTCGTGGTGGCACGCCTCCGAGTGAGAGGCTGTGCACTATGAGGCACATGTGCTAAAGAAGGCGGTGAGCCTTGTACTCACGCCTGCCACTTTTACGAAACGCATGACAACGCCTCCAAAATAAAATCCCAGGTGCACTAGACCCAAGGGAACCTCGGCAAGGGACGCACAACTCCTGGAAATCACGGGCCACAAAGTGGCATGCGTGAGAGTGGGAGGCTGTGCAAGAGGAAGGGGTGAGGCTTGTACTCACGCCTCCTACTTCCACGAAACACATCACCACGCGGCCAAAACGGATTTACGGGTGCACAAGATAGTCCCAGGGGAGTTGGAGAGTAGGCGCGCACCTCATGCCAAATCACGGGAGCCGTAGTGGCACGCCTGCCAGTGAGAGGCTGTGCACTGTGAGGCACATGTCCTAAAGACGGCGGTGAGCCTTGTACTCACGCCTGCCACTTCCACGAAACGCATGACAACGCCTCCAAAATGAAATCCCAGGTGCACTAGACCCAGGGGAACCTCGGCAATAGACGCGCAACTCCGGGAAATCACGGGCGACGGAGTGGCATGCGTGAGAGTGGGAGGCTGTGCAAGAGGAAGGGGTGAGGCTTGTACTCACGCCTGCTACTTCCACGAAACACATCACCACGCGGCCAAAACGGATTTACGGGTGCACAAGATAGTCCCAGGGGAGTTGGAGAGTAGGCGCGCACCTCATGCCAAATCACGGGAGCCGTAGTGGCACGCCTGCCAGTGAGAGGCTGTGCACTGTGAGGCACATGTCCTAAAGAAGGCGGTGAGCCTTGACCTCACGCCTGCCACTTCCACGAAACGCATGACAACGCCTCCAAAATGAAATCCCAGGTGCACTAGACCCCGGGGAAGCTCGGCAATAGACGCGCAACTCCGGGAAATCACGGGCGACGGAGTGGCATGCGTGAGAGTGGGAGGCTGTGCAAGAGGAAGGGGTGAGCCTGGTACTCACGCCTGCTACTTCCACGAAACACATCACCACGCGGCCAAAACGGATTCCCGGGTGCACTAGATAGTCCCAGGGGAGTTGGAGAGTAGGCGCGCACCTCCTGCCAGATCACGGGAGCCGTAGTGGCACGCCTGCCAGTGAGAGGCGTTGCACTGTGAGGCACATGTGCTAAAGAAGGCGGTGAGTCTTGTACTGACGCCTGCCACTTTTACGAAACACATCGCCACGCGGCTAAAATGGATTCCCGCGTGCTCTAAACAGTCCCAGGGGAGTTGGGGGATACGTGCGCAACTCCTGCAAGTCACGGGAGGCGTGGTGGCACGCCTCCGAGTGAGAGTCTGTGCACTATGAGGCACACGTGCTAAAGAAGGCGGTGAGCCTTGTACTCACGCCTGCCACTTCCACGAAACGCATGAAAACGCCTCCAGAATAAAATCCCAGGTGTACTAGACCCAGGGGAACCTCCGCAATAGACGCGCAGCTCCGGGAAATCACGGGCAACGGAGTGGCATGCGTGAGAGTGGGAGGCTGTGCAAGAGGAAGGGGTGAGTCTTGTACTCACGCCTGCTACTTCCACGAAACACATCACCACGCGGCCAAATCGGATTCCCGGGTGCACTAGATAGTCCCAGGGGAGTTGGAGAGTAGGCGCGCACCTCCTGCCAAATCACGGGAGCCGTAGTGGCACGCCTGCAAGTGAGAGGCTGTCCACTGTGAGGCACCTGTCCTAAATAAGGCGGTGAGCCTTGTACTCACGCCTGCCACTTCCACGAAACGCATGACAATGCCTCCAAAATGAAATCCCAGGTGCACTAGACCCAGGGGAAGCTCGGCAATAGACGCGCAACTCTGGGAAATCACGGGCGACGGAGTGGCATGCGTGAGAGTGGGAGGCTGTGCAAGAGGAAGGGGTGAGCCTGGTACTCACGCCTGCTACTTCCACGAAACACATCACCACGCGGCCAAAACGGATTCCCGGGTGCACTAGATAGTCCCACGGGAGTTGGAGAGTAGGCGCGCACCTCCTGCCAGATCACGGGAGCCGTAGTGGCACGCCTGCCAGTGAGAGGCTGTGCACTGTGAGGCACATGTGCTAAAGAAGGCGGTGAGTCTTGTACTGACGCCTGCCACTTTTACGAAACACATCGCCACGCGGCTAAAATGGATTCCCGCGTGCTCTAGACAGTCCCAGGGGAGTTGGGGGATAGGCGCGCAACTCCTGCAAGTCACGGGAGGCGTGGTGGCACGCCTCCGAGTGAGAGTCTGTGCACTATGAGGCACACGTGCTAAAGAAGGCGGTGAGCCTTGTACTCACGCCTGCCACTTCCACGAAACGCATGAGAACGCCTCCAAAATGAAATCCCAGGTGCACTAGACCCAGGGGAACCTCGACAATAGACGCGCAACTCTGGGAAATCACGGGCGACGGAGTGGCATGCGTGAGAGTGGGAGGCTGTGCAAGAGGAAGGGGTGAGTCTTGTACTCACGCCTGCTACTTCCACGAAACACATCACCACGCGGCCAAAACGGATTCCCGGGTGCACTAGATAGTCCCAGGGGAGTTGGAGAGTAGGCGCGCACCTCCTGCCAAATCACGGGAGCCGTAGTGGCACGCCTGCCAGTGAGAGGCTGTGCACTGTGAGGCACCTGTCCTAAAGAAGGCGGTGAGCCCTGTACTCACGCCTGCCACTTCCACGAAACGCATGACAACGCCTCCAAAATGAAATCCCAGGTGCACTAGACCCAGGGGAACCTCGGCAATAGACGCGCAACTCCGGGAAATCACGGGCGACGGAGTGGCATGCGTGAGAGTGGGAGGCTGTGCAAGAGGAAGGGGTGAGCCTGGTACTCACGCCTGCTACTTTCACGAAACACATCACCACGCGGCCAAAACGGATTCCCGGGTGCACTAGATAGTCCCAAGGGAGTTGAAGAGTAGGCGCGCACCTCCTGCCAAATAACGGGAGCAGTAGTGGTACGCCTGCCAGTGAGAGGCTGTGCACTGTGAGGCACATGTGCTAAAGAAGGCGGTGAGTCTTGTACTCACGCCCGCCACTTCCTCGAAACACATCACCACGCGGTTAAAATGGATTCCCGCGTGCACTAGATAGTCCCAGGGGAGTTGGGGGGTAGGCGTGCACCTCCTGCAAGTCACGGGAGTCGTGGTGGCACGCGTCCGAGTGAGAGGCTGTGCACTATGAGGCACATGTGCTAAAGAAGGCGGTGAGCCTTGTACTCACGCCTGCCACTTTTACGAAACGCATGACAACGCCTCCAAAATAAAATCCCAGGTGCACTAGACCCAAGGGAACCTCGGCAAGGGACGCACAACTCCTGGAAATCACGGGCGACAAAGTGGCATGCGTGAGAGTGGGAGGCTGTGCAAGAGGAAGGGGTGAGGCTTGTACTCACGCCTCCTACTTCCACGAAACACATCACCACGCGGCCAAAACGGATTTACGGGTGCACAAGATAGTCCCAGGGGAGTTGGAGAGTAGGCGCGCACCTCATGCCAAATCACGGGAGCCGTAGTGGCACGCCTGCCAGTGAGAGGCTGTGCACTGTGAGGCACATGTCCTAAAGACGGCGGTGAGCCTTGTACTCACGCCTGCCACTTCCACGAAACGCATGACAACGCCTCCAAAATGAAATCCCAGGTGCACTAGACCCAGGGCAACCTCGGCAATAGACGCGCAACTCCGGGAAATCACGGGCGACGGAGTGGCATGCGTGAGAGTGGGAGGCTGTGCAAGAGGAAGGGGTGAGGCTTGTACTCACGCCTGCTACTTCCACGAAACACATCACCACGCGGCCAAAACGGATTTACGGGTGCACAAGATAGTCCCAGGGGAGTTGGAGAGTAGGCGCGCACCTCATGCCAAATCACGGGAGCCGTAGTGGCACGCCTGCCAGTGAGAGGCTGTGCACTGTGAGGCACATGTCCTAAAGAAGGCGGTGAGCCTTGACCTCACGCCTGCCACTTCCACGAAACGCATGACAACGCCTCCAAAATGAAATCCCAGGTGCACTAGACCCCGGGGAAGCTCGGCAATAGACGCGCAACTCCGGGAAATCACGGGCGACGGAGTGGCATGCGTGAGAGTGGGAGGCTGTGCAAGAGGAAGGGGTGAGCCTGGTACTCACGCCTGCTACTTCCACGAAACACATCACCACGCGGCCAAAACGGATTCCCGGGTGCACTAGATAGTCCCAGGGGAGTTGGAGAGTAGGCGCGCACCTCCTGCCAGATCACGGGAGCCGTAGTGGCACGCCTGCCAGTGAGAGGCGTTGCACTGTGAGGCACATGTGCTAAAGAAGGCGGTGAGTCTTGTACTGACGCCTGCCACTTTTACGAAACACATCGCCACGCGGCTAAAATGGATTCCCGCGTGCTCTAAACAGTCCCAGGGGAGTTGGGGGATACGTGCGCAACTCCTGCAAGTCACGGGAGGCGTGGTGGCACGCCTCCGAGTGAGAGTCTGTGCACTATGAGGCACACGTGCTAAAGAAGGCGGTGAGCCTTGTACTCACGCCTGCCACTTCCACGAAACGCATGAAAACGCCTCCAGAATAAAATCCCAGGTGTACTAGACCCAGGGGAACCTCCGCAATAGACGCGCAGCTCCGGGAAATCACGGGCAACGGAGTGGCATGCGTGAGAGTGGGAGGCTGTGCAAGAGGAAGGGGTGAGTCTTGTACTCACGCCTGCTACTTCCACGAAACACATCACCACGCGGCCAAATCGGATTCCCGGGTGCACTAGATAGTCCCAGGGGAGTTGGAGAGTAGGCGCGCACCTCCTGCCAAATCACGGGAGCCGTAGTGGCACGCCTGCAAGTGAGAGGCTGTCCACTGTGAGGCACCTGTCCTAAATAAGGCGGTGAGCCTTGTACTCACGCCTGCCACTTCCACGAAACGCATGACAATGCCTCCAAAATGAAATCCCAGGTGCACTAGACCCAGGGGAAGCTCGGCAATAGACGCGCAACTCTGGGAAATCACGGGCGACGGAGTGGCATGCGTGAGAGTGGGAGGCTGTGCAAGAGGAAGGGGTGAGCCTGGTACTCACGCCTGCTACTTCCACGAAACACATCACCACGCGGCCAAAACGGATTCCCGGGTGCACTAGATAGTCCCACGGGAGTTGGAGAGTAGGCGCGCACCTCCTGCCAGATCACGGGAGCCGTAGTGGCACGCCTGCCAGTGAGAGGCTGTGCACTGTGAGGCACATGTGCTAAAGAAGGCGGTGAGTCTTGTACTGACGCCTGCCACTTTTACTAAACACATCGCCACGCGGCTAAAATGGATTCCCGCGTGCTCTAGACAGTCCCAGGGGAGTTGGGGGATAGGCGCGCAACTCCTGCAAGTCACGGGAGGCGTGGTGGCACGCCTCCGAGTGAGAGTCTGTGCACTATGAGGCACACGTGCTAAAGAAGGCGGTGAGCCTTGTACTCACGCCTGCCACTTCCACGAAACGCATGAGAACGCCTCCAAAATGAAATCCCAGGTGCACTAGACCCAGGGGAACCTCGACAATAGACGCGCAACTCTGGGAAATCACGGGCGACGGAGTGGCATGCGTGAGAGTGGGAGGCTGTGCAAGAGGAAGGGGTGAGTCTTGTACTCACGCCTGCTACTTCCACGAAACACATCACCACGCGGCCAAAACGGATTCCCGGGTGCACTAGATAGTCCCAGGGGAGTTGGAGAGTAGGCGCGCACCTCCTGCCAAATCACGGGAGCCGTAGTGGCACGCCTGCCAGTGAGAGGCTGTGCACTGTGAGGCACCTGTCCTAAAGAAGGCGGTGAGCCCTGTACTCACGCCTGCCACTTCCACGAAACGCATGACAACGCCTCCAAAATGAAATCCCAGGTGCACTAGACCCAGGGGAACCTCGGCAATAGACGCGCAACTCCGGGAAATCACGGGCGACGGAGTGGCATGCGTGAGAGTGGGAGGCTGTGCAAGAGGAAGGGGTGAGCCTGGTACTCACGCCTGCTACTTTCACGAAACACATCACCACGCGGCCAAAACGGATTCCCGGGTGCACTAGATAGTCCCAAGGGAGTTGAAGAGTAGGCGCGCACCTCCTGCCAAATAACGGGAGCAGTAGTGGTACGCCTGCCAGTGAGAGGCTGTGCACTGTGAGGCACATGTGCTAAAGAAGGCGGTGAGTCTTGTACTCACGCCCGCCACTTCCTCGAAACACATCACCACGCGGTTAAAATGGATTCCCGCGTGCACTAGATAGTCCCAGGGGAGTTGGGGGGTAGGCGTGCACCTCCTGCAAGTCACGGGAGTCGTGGTGGCACGCGTCCGAGTGAGAGGCTGTGCACTATGAGGCACATGTGCTAAAGAAGGCGGTGAGCCTTGTACTCACGCCTGCCACTTTTACGAAACGCATGACAACGCCTCCAAAATAAAATCCCAGGTGCACTAGACCCAAGGGAACCTCGGCAAGGGACGCACAACTCCTGGAAATCACGGGCGACAAAGTGGCATGCGTGAGAGTGGGAGGCTGTGCAAGAGGAAGGGGTGAGGCTTGTACTCACGCCTCCTACTTCCACGAAACACATCACCACGCGGCCAAAACGGATTTACGGGTGCACAAGATAGTCCCAAGGGAGTTGGAGAGTAGGCGCGCACCTCATGCCAAATCACGGGAGCCGTAGTGGCACGCCTGCCAGTGAGAGGCTGTGCACTGTGAGGCACATGTCCTAAAGAAGGCGGTGAGCCTTGTACTCACGCCTGCCACTTCCACGAAACGCATGACAACGCCTCCAAAATGAAATCCCAGGTGCACTAGACCCAGGGGAACCTCGGCAATAGACGCGCAACTCCGGGAAATCACGGGCGACGGAGTGGCATGCGTGAGAGTGGGAGGCTGTGCAAGAGGAAGGGGTGAGGCTTGTACTCACGCCTGCTACTTCCACGAAACACATCACCACGCGGCCAAAACGGATTTACGGGTGCACAAGATAGTCCCAGGGGAGTTGGAGAGTAGGCGCGCACCTCATGCCAAATCACGGGAGCCGTAGTGGCACGCCTGCCAGTGAGAGGCTGTGCACTGTGAGGCACATGTCCTAAAGAAGGCGGTGAGCCTTGTACTCACGCCTGCCACTTCCACGAAACGCATGACAACGCCTCCAAAATGAAATCCCAGGTGCACTAGACCCCGGGGAAGCTCGGCAATAGACGCGCAACTCCGGGAAATCACGGGCGACGGAGTGGCATGCGTGAGAGTGGGAGGCTGTGCAAGAGGAAGGGGTGAGCCTGGTACTCACGCCTGCTACTTCCACGAAACACATCACCACGCGGCCAAAACGGATTCCCGGGTGCACTAGATAGTCCCAGGGGAGTTGGAGAGTAGGCGCGCACCTCCTGCCAGATCACGGGAGCCGTAGTGGCACGCCTGCCAGTGAGAGGCTGTGCACTGTGAGGCACATGTGCTAAAGAAGGCGGTGAGTCTTGTACTGACGCCTGCCACTTTTACGAAACACATCGCCACGCGGCTAAAATGGATTCCCGCGTGCTCTAGACAGTCCCAGGGGAGTTGGGGGATACGTGCGCAACTCCTGCAAGTCACGGGAGGCGTGGTGGCACGCCTCCGAGTGAGAGTCTGTGCACTATGAGGCACACGTGCTAAAGAAGGCGGTGAGCCTTGTACTCACGCCTGCCACTTCCACGAAACGCATGACAACGCCTCCAAAATGAAATCCCAGGTGCACTAGACCCAGGGGAACCTCGGCAATAGACGCGCAACTCTGGGAAATCACGGGCGACGGAGTGGCATGCGTGAGAGTGGGAGGCTGTGCAAGAGGAAGGGGTGAGTCTTGTACTCACGCCTGCTACTTCCACGAAACACATCACCACGCGGCCAAAACGGATTCCCGGGTGCACTAGATAGTCCCAGGGGAGTTGGAGAGTAGGCGCGCACCTCCTGCCAAATCACGGGAGCCGTAGTGGCACGCCTGCCAGTGAGAGGCTGTGCACTGTGAGGCACCTGTCCTAAAGAAGGCGGTGAGCCTTGTACTCACGCCTGCCACTTCCACGAAACGCATGACAACGCCTCCAAAATGAAATCCCAGGTGCACTAGACCCAGGGGAACCTCGGCAATAGACGCGCAGCTCCGGGAAATCACGGGCGACGGAGTGGCATGCGTGAGAGTGGGAGGCTGTGCAAGAGGAAGGGGTGAGCCTTGTACTCACGCCTGCTACTTTCACGAAACACATCACCACGCGGCCAAAACGGATTCCCGGGTGCACTAGATAGTCCCAAGGGAGTTGAAGAGTAGGCGCGCACCTCCTGCCAAATAACGGGAGCAGTAGTGGTACGCCTGCCAGTGAGAGGCTGTGCACTGTGAGGCACATGTGCTAAAGAAGGCGGTGAGTCTTGTACTCACGCCCGCCACTTCCTCGAAACACATCACCACGCGGTTAAAATGGATTCCCGCGTGCACTAGATAGTCCCAGGGGAGTTGGGGGGTAGGCGTGCACCTCCTGCAAGTCACGGGAGTCGTGGTGGCACGCCTCCGAGTGAGAGGCTGTGCACTATGAGGCACATGTGCTAAAGAAGGCGGTGAGCCTTGTACTCACGCCTGCCACTTTTACGAAACGCATGACAACGCCTCCAAAATAAAATCCCAGGTGCACTAGACCCAAGGGAACCTCGGCAAGGGACGCACAACTCCTGGAAATCACGGGCGACAAAGTGGCATGCGTGAGAGTGGGAGGCTGTGCAAGAGGAAGGGGTGAGGCTTGTACTCACGCCTCCTACTTCCACGAAACACATCACCACGCGGCCAAAACGGATTTACGGGTGCACAAGATAGTCCCAGGGGAGTTGGAGAGTAGGCGCGCACCTCATGCCAAATCACGGGAGCCGTAGTGGCACGCCTGCCAGTGAGAGGCTGTGCACTGTGAGGCACATGTCCTAAAGAAGGCGGTGAGCCTTGTACTCACGCGTGCCACTTCCACGAAACGCATGACAACGCCTCCAAAATGAAATCCCAGGTGCACTAGACCCAGGGGAACCTCGGCAGTAGACGCGCAACTCCGGGAAATCACGGGCGACGGAGTGGCATGCGTGAGAGTGGGAGGCTGTGCAAGAGGAAGGGGTGAGGCTTGTACTCACGCCTGCTACTTCCACGAAACACATCACCACGCGGCCAAAACGGATTTACGGGTGCACAAGATAGTCCCAGGGGAGTTGGAGAGTAGGCGCGCACCTCATGCCAAATCACGGGAGCCGTAGTGGCACGCCTGCCAGTGAGAGGCTGTGCACTGTGAGGCACATGTCCTAAAGAAGGCGGTGAGCCTTGTACTCACGCCTGCCACTTCCACGAAACGCATGACAACGCCTCCAAAATGAAATCCCAGGTGCACTAGACCCCGGGGAAGCTCGGCAATAGACGCGCAACTCCGGGAAATCACGGGCGACGGAGTGGCATGCGTGAGAGTGGGAGGCTGTGCAAGAGGAAGGGGTGAGCCTGGTACTCACGCCTGCTACTTCCACGAAACACATCACCACGCGGCCAAAACGGATTCCCGGGTGCACTAGATAGTCCCAGGGGAGTTGGAGAGTAGGCGCGCACCTCCTGCCAGATCACGGGAGCCGTAGTGGCACGCCTGCCAGTGAGAGGCTGTGCACTGTGAGGCACATGTGCTAAAGAAGGCGGTGAGTCTTGTACTGACGCCTGCCACTTTTACGAAACACATCGCCACGCGGCTAAAATGGATTCCCGCGTGCTCTAGACAGTCCCAGGGGAGTTGGGGGATAGGCGCGCAACTCCTGCAAGTCACGGGAGGCGTGGTGGCACGCCTCCGAGTGAGAGTCTGTGCACTATGAGGCACACGTGCTAAAGAAGGCGGTGAGCCTTGTACTCACGCCTGCCACTTCCACGAAACGCATGACAACGCCTCCAAAATGAAATCCCAGGTGCACTAGACCCAGGGGAACCTCGGCAATAGACGCGCAACTCTGGGAAATCACGGGCGACGGAGTGGCATGCGTGAGAGTGGGAGGCTGTGCAAGAGGAAGGGGTGAGTCTTGTACTCACGCCTGCTACTTCCACGAAACACATCACCACGCGGCCAAAACGGATTCCTGGGTGCACTAGATAGTCCCAGGGGAGTTGGAGAGTAGGCGCGCACCTCCTGCCAAATCACGGGAGCCGTAGTGGCACGCCTGCCAGTGAGAGGCTGTGCACTGTGAGGCACCTGTCCTAAAGAAGGCGGTGAGCCTTGTACTCACGCCTGCCACTTCCACGAAACGCATGACAACGCCTCCAAAATGAAATCCCAGGTGCACTAGACCCCGGGGAAGCTCGGCAATAGACGCGCAACTCCGGGAAATCACGGGCGACGGAGTGGCATGCGTGAGAGTGGGAGGCTGTGCAAGAGGAAGGGGTGAGCCTTGTACTCACGCCTGCTACTTTCACGAAACACATCACCACGCGGCCAAAACGGATTCCCGGGTGCACTAGATAGTCCCAAGGGAGTTGAAGAGTAGGCGCGCACCTCCTGCCAAATAACGGAAGCAGTAGTGGTACGCCTGCCAGTGAGAGGCTGTGCACTGTGAGGCACATGTGCTAAAGAAGGCGGTGAGTCTTGTACTCACGCCCGCCACTTCCTCGAAACACATCACCACGCGGTTAAAATGGATTCCCGCGTGCACTAGATAGTCCCAGGGGAGTTGGGGGGTAGGCGTGCACCTCCTGCAAGTCACGGGAGTCGTGGTGGCACGCCTCCGAGTGAGAGGCTGTGCACTATGAGGCACATGTGCTAAAGAAGGCGGTGAGCCTTGTACTTACGCCTGCCACTTTTACGAAACGCATGACAACGCCTCCAAAATAAAATCCCAGGTGCACTAGACCCAAGGGAACCTCGGCAAGGGACGCACAACTCCTGGAAATCACGGGCGACAAAGTGGCATGCGTGAGAGTGGGAGGCTGTGCAAGAGGAAGGGGTGAGGCTTGTACTCACGCCTCCTACTTCCACGAAACACATCACCACGCGGCCAAAACGGATTTACGGGTGCACAAGATAGTCCCAGGGGAGTTGGAGAGTAGGCGCGCACCTCATGCCAAATCACGGGAGCCGTAGTGGCACGCCTGCCAGTGAGAGGCTGTGCACTGTGAGGCACATGTCCTAAAGAAGGCGGTGAGCCTTGTACTCACGCCTGCCACTTTTACGAAACGCATGACAACGCCTCCAAAATGAAATCCCAGGTGCACTAGACCCAGGGGAACCTCGGCAATAGACGCGCAACTCCGGGAAATCACGGGCGACGGAGTGGCATGCGTGAGAGAGGGAGGCTGTGCAAGAGGAAGGGGTGAGGCTTGTACTCACGCCTGCTACTTCCACGAAACACATCACCACGCGGCCAAAACGGATTTACGGGTGCACAAGATAGTCCCAGGGGAGTTGGAGAGTAGGCGCGCACCTCATGCCAAATCACGGGAGCCGTAGTGGCACGCCTGCCAGTGAGAGGCTGTGCACTGTGAGGCACATGTCCTAAAGAAGGCGGTGAGCCTTGTACTCACGCCTGCCACTTCCACGAAACGCATGACAACGCCTCCAAAATGAAATCCCAGGTGCACTAGACCCCGGGGAAGCTCGGCAATAGACGCGCAACTCCGGGAAATCACGGGCGACGGAGTGGCATGCGTGAGAGTGGGAGGCTGTGCAAGAGGAAGGGGTGAGCCTGGTACTCACGCCTGCTACTTCCACGAAACACATCACCACGCGGCCAAAACGGATTCCCGGGTGCACTAGATAGTCCCAGGGGAGTTGGAGAGTAGGCGCGCACCTCCTGCCAGATCACGGGAGCCGTAGTGGCACGCCTGCCAGTGAGAGGCTGTGCACTGTGAGGCACATGTGCTAAAGAAGGCGGTGAGTCTTGTACTGACGCCTGCCACTTTTACGAAACACATCGCCACGCGGCTAAAATGGATTCCCGCGTGCTCTAGACAGTCCCAGGGGAGTTGGGGGATACGTGCGCAACTCCTGCAAGTCACGGGAGGCGTGGTGGCACGCCTCCGAGTGAGAGTCTGTGCACTATGAGGCACACGTGCTAAAGAAGGCGGTGAGCCTTGTACTCACGCCTGCCACTTCCACGAAACGCATGACAACGCCTCCAGAATAAAATCCCAGGTGTACTAGACCCAGGGGAACCTCCGCAATAGACGCGCAACTCCGGGAAATCACGGGCAACGGAGTGGCATGCGTGAGAGTGGGAGGCTGTGCAAGAGGAAGGGGTGAGTCTTGTACTCACGCCTGCTACTTCCACGAAACACATCACCACGCGGCCAAATCGGATTCCCGGGTGCACTAGATAGTCCCAGGGGAGTTGGAGAGTAGGCGCGCACCTCCTGCCAAATCACGGGAGCCGTAGTGGCACGCCTGCAAGTGAGAGGCTGTCCACTGTGAGGCACCTGTCCTAAATAAGGCGGTGAGCCTTGTACTCACGCCTGCCACTTCCACGAAACGCATGACAATGCCTCCAAAATGAAATCCCAGGTGCACTAGACCCAGGGGAACCTCGGCAATAGACGCGGAACTCCGGGAAATCACGGGCGACGGAGTGGCATGCGTGAGAGTGGGAGGCTATGCAAGAGGAAGGGGTGAGCTTTGTACTCACGCCTGCTACTTTCACGAAACACATCACCACGCGGCCAAAACGGATTCCCCGGTGCACTAGATAGTCCCAAGGGAGTTGAAGAGTAGGCGCGCACCTCCTGCCAAATCACGGGAGCAGTAGTGGCACGCCTGCCAGTGAGAGGCTGTGCACTGTGAGGCACATGTGCTAAAGAAGGCGGTGAGTCTTGTACTCACGCCCGCCACTTCCTCGAAACACATCACCACGCGGTAAAAATGGATTCCCGCGTGCACTAGATAGTCCCAGGGGAGTTGGGGGGTAGGCGCGCACCTATTGCAAGTCACGGGAGTCGTGGTGGCACGCCTCCGAGTGAGAGGCTGTGCACTATGAGGCACATGTCCTAAAGAAGGCGGTGAGCCTTGTACTCACGCCTGCCACTTCCACGAAACGCATGACAACGCCTCCAAAATGAAATCCCAGGTGCACTAGACCCAGGGGAACCTCGGCAATAGACGCGGAACTCTGGGAAATCACGGGCGACGGAGTGGCATGCGTGAGAGTGGGAGGCTGTGCAAGAGGAAGGGGTGAGTCTTGTACTCACGCCTGCTACTTCCACGAAACACATCACCACGCGGCCAAAACGGATTCCCGGGTGCACTAGATAGTCCCAGGGGAGTTGGAGAGTAGGCGCGCACCTCCTGCCAAATCACGGGAGCCGTAGTGGCACGCCTGCCAGTGACAGGCTGTGCACTGTGAGGCACCTGTCCTAAAGAAGGCGGTGAGCCCTGTACTCACGCCTGCCACTTCCACGAAACGCATGACAACGCCTCCAAAATGAAATCCCAGGTGCACTAGACCCAGGGGAACCTCGGCAATAGACGCGCAACTCCGGCAAATCACGGGCGACGGAGTGGCATGCGTGAGAGTGGGAGGCTGTGCAAGAGGAAGGGGTGAGCCTTGTACTCACGCCTGCTACTTTCACGAAACACATCACCACGCGGCCAAAACGGATTCCCGGGTGCACTAGATAGTCCCAAGGGAGTTGAAGAGTAGGCGCGCACCTCCTGCCAAATAACGGGAGCAGTAGTGGTACGCCTGCCAGTGAGAGGCTGTGCACTGTGAGGCACATGTGCTAAAGAAGGCGGTGAGTCTTGTACTCACGCCCGCCACTTCCTCGAAACACATCACCACGCGGTTAAAATGGATTCCCGCGTGCACTAGATAGTCCCAGGGGAGTTGGGGGGTAGGCGTGCACCTCCTGCAAGTCACGGGAGTCGTGGTGGCACGCCTCCGAGTGAGAGGCTGTGCACTATGAGGCACATGTGCTAAAGAAGGCGGTGAGCCTTGTACTCACGCCTGCCACTTTTACGAAACGCATGACAACGCCTCCAAAATAAAATCCCAGGTGCACTAGACCCAAGGGAACCTCGGCAAGGGACGCACAACTCCTGGAAATCACGGGCGACAAAGTGGCATGCGTGAGAGTGGGAGGCTGTGCAAGAGGAAGGGGTGAGGCTTGTACTTACGCCTCCTACTTCCACGAAACACATCACCACGCGGCCAAAACGGATTTACGGGTGCACAAGATAGTCCCAGGGGAGTTGGAGAGTAGGCGCGCACCTCATGCCAAATCACGGGAGCCGTAGTGGCACGCCTGCCAGTGAGAGGCTGTGCACTGTGAGGCACATGTCCTAAAGAAGGCGGTGAGCCTTGTACTCACGCCTGCCACTTCCACGAAACGCATGACAACGCCTCCAAAATGAAATCCCAGGTGCACTAGACCCAGGGGAACCTCGGCAATAGACGCGCAACTCCGGGAAATCACGGGCGACGGAGTGGCATGCGTGAGAGTGGGAGGCTGTGCAAGAGGAAGGGGTGAGGCTTGTACTCACGCCTGCTACTTCCACGAAACACATCACCACGCGGCCAAAACGGATTTACGGGTGCACAAGATAGTCCCAGGGGAGTTGGAGAGTAGGCGCGCACCTCATGCCAAATCACGGGAGCCGTAGTGGCACGCCTGCCAGTGAGAGGCTGTGCACTGTGAGGCACATGTCCTAAAGAAGGCGGTGAGCCTTGTACTCACGCCTGCCACTTCCACGAAACGCATGACAACGCCTCCAAAATGAAATCCCAGGTGCACTAGACCCCGGGGAAGCTCGGCAATAGACGCGCAACTCCGGGAAATCACGGGCGACGGAGTGGCATGCGTGAGAGTGGGAGGCTGTGCAAGAGGAAGGGGTGAGCCTGGTACTCACGCCTGCTACTTCCACGAAACACATCACCACGCGGCCAAAACGGATTCCCGGATGCACTAGATAGTCCCAGGGGAGTTGGAGAGTAGGCGCGCACCTCCTGCCAGATCACGGGAGCCGTAGTGGCACGCCTGCCAGTGAGAGGCTGTGCACTGTGAGGCACATGTGCTAAAGAAGGCGGTGAGTCTTGTACTGACGCCTGCCACTTTTACGAAACACATCGCCACGCGGCTAAAATGGATTCCCGCGTGCTCTAGACAGTCCCAGGGGAGTTGGGGGATACGTGCGCAACTCCTGCAAGTCACGGGAGGCGTGGTGGCACGCCTCCGAGTGAGAGTCTGTGCACTATGAGGCACACGTGCTAAAGAAGGCGGTGAGCCTTGTACTCACGCCTGCCACTTCCACGAAACGCATGACAACGCCTCCAAAATGAAATCCCAGGTGCACTAGACCCAGGGGAACCTCGGCAATAGACGCGCAACTCTGGGAAATCACGGGCGACGGAGTGGCATGCGTGAGAGTGGGAGGCTGTGCAAGAGGAAGGGGTGAGTCTTGTACTCACGCCTGCTACTTCCACGAAACACATCACCACGCGGCCAAAACGGATTCCCGGGTGCACTAGATAGTCCCAGGGGAGTTGGAGAGTAGGCGCGCACCTCCTGCCAAATCACGGGAGCCGTAGTGGCACGCCTGCCAGTGAGAGGCTGTGCACTGTGAGGCACCTGTCCTAAAGAAGGCGGTGAGCCTTGTACTCACGCCTGCCACTTCCACGAAACGCATGACAACGCCTCCAAAATGAAATCCCAGGTGCATTAGACCCAGGGGAACCTCGGCAATAGACGCGCAACTCCGGGAAATCACGGGCGACGGAGTGGCATGCGTGAGAGTGGGAGGCTGTGCAAGAGGAAGGGGTGAGCCTTGTACTCACGCCTGCTACTTTCACGAAACACATCACCACGCGGCCAAAACGGATTCCCGGGTGCACTAGATAGTCCCAAGGGAGTTGAAGAGTAGGCGCGCACCTCCTGCCAAATAACGGGAGCAGTAGTGGTACGCCTGCCAGTGAGAGGCTGTGCACTGTGAGGCACATGTGCTAAAGAAGGCGGTGAGTCTTGTACTCACGCCCGCCACTTCCTCGAAACACATCACCACGCGGTTAAAATGGATTCCCGCGTGCACTAGATAGTCCCAGGGGAGTTGGGGGGTAGGCGTGCACCTCCTGCAAGTCACGGGAGTCGTGGTGGCACGCCTCCGAGTGAGAGGCTGTGCACTATGAGGCACATGTGCTAAAGAAGGCGGTGAGCCTTGTACTCACGCCTGCCACTTTTACGAAACGCATGACAACGCCTCCAAAATAAAATCCCAGGTGCACTAGACCCAAGGGAACCTCGGCAAGGGACGCACAACTCCTGGAAATCACGGGCGACAAAGTGGCATGCGTGAGAGTGGGAGGCTGTGCAAGAGGAAGGGGTGAGGCTTGTACTCACGCCTCCTACTTCCACGAAACACATCACCACGCGGCCAAAACGGATTTACGGGTGCACAAGATAGTCCCAGGGGAGTTGGAGAGTAGGCGCGCACCTCATGCCAAATCACGGGAGCCGTAGTGGCACGCCTGCCAGTGAGAGGCTGTGCACTGTGAGGCACATGTCCTAAAGAAGGCGGTGAGCCTTGTACTCACGCCTGCCACTTCCACGAAACGCATGACAACGCCTCCAAAATGAAATCCCAGGTGCACTAGACCCAGGGGAACCTCGGCAATAGACGCGCAACTCTGGGAAATCACGGGCGACGGAGTGGCATGCGTGAGAGTGGGAGGCTGTGCAAGAGGAAGGGGTGAGTCTTGTACTCACGCCTGCTACTTCCACGAAACACATCACCACGCGACCAAAACGGATTCCCGGGTGCACTAGATAGTCCCAGGGGAGTTGGAGAGTAGGCGCGCACCTCCTGCCAAATCACGGGAGCCGTAGTGGCACGCCTGCCAGTGAGAGGCTGTGCACTGTGAGGCACCTGTCCTAAAGAAGGCGGTGAGCCTTGTACTCACGCCTGCCACTTCCACGAAACGCATGACAACGCCTCCAAAATGAAATCCCAGGTGCACTAGACCCAGGGGAACCTCGGCAATAGACGCGCAACTCCGGGAAATCACGGGCGACGGAGTGGCATGCGTGAGAGTGGGAGGCTGTGCAAGAGGAAGGGGTGAGCCTTGTACTCACGCCTGCTACTTTCACGAAACACATCACCACGCGGCCAAAACGGATTCCCGGGTGCACTAGATAGTCCCAAGGGAGTTGAAGAGTAGGCGCGCACCTCCTGCCAAATAACGGGAGCAGTAGTGGTACGCCTGCCAGTGAGAGGCTGTGCACTGTGAGGCACATGTGCTAAAGAAGGCGGTGAGTCTTGTACTCACGCCCGCCACTTCCTCGAAACACATCACCACGCGGTTAAAATGGATTCCCGCGTGCACTAGATAGTCCCAGGGGAGTTGGGGGGTAGGCGTGCACCTCCTGCAAGTCACGGGAGTCGTGGTGGCACGCCTCCGAGTGAGAGGCTGTGCACTATGAGGCACATGTGCTAAAGAAGGCGGTGAGCCTTGTACTCACGCCTGCCACTTTTACGAAACGCATGACAACGCCTCCAAAATAAAATCCCAGGTGCACTAGACCCAAGGGAACCTCGGCAAGGGACGCACAACTCCTGGAAATCACGGGCGACAAAGTGGCATGCGTGAGAGTGGGAGGCTGTGCAAGAGGAAGGGGTGAGGCTTGTACTCACGCCTCCTACTTCCACGAAACACATCACCACGCGGCCAAAACGGATTTACGGGTGCACAAGATAGTCCCAGGGGAGTTGAAGAGTAGGCGCGCACCTCATGCCAAATCACGGGAGCCGTAGTGGCACGCCTGCCAGTGAGAGGCTGTGCACTGTGAGGCACATGTCCTAAAGAAGGCGGTGAGCCTTGTACTCACGCCTGCCACTTCCACGAAACGCATGACAACGCCTCCAAAATGAAATCCCAGGTGCACTAGACCCAGGGGAACCTCGGCAATAGACGCGCAACTCCGGGAAATCACGGGCGACGGAGTGGCATGCGTGAGAGTGGGAGGCTGTGCAAGAGGAAGGGGTGAGCCTTGTACTCACGCCTGCTACTTTCACGAAACACATCACCACGCGGCCAAAACGGATTCCCGGGTGCACTAGATAGTCCCAAGGGAGTTGAAGAGTAGGCGCGCACCTCCTGCCAAATAACGGGAGCAGTAGTGGTACGCCTGCCAGTGAGAGGCTGTGCACTGTGAGGCACATGTGCTAAGGAAGGCGGTGAGTCTTGTACTCACGCCCGCCACTTCCTCGAAACACATCACCACGCGGTTAAAATGGATTCCCTCGTGCACTAGATAGTCCCAGGGGAGTTGGGGGGTAGGCGTGCACCTCCTGCAAGTCACGGGAGTCGTGGTGGCACGCCTCCGAGTGAGAGGCTGTGCACTATGAGGCACATGTGCTAAAGAAGGCGGTGAGCCTTGTACTCACGCCTGCCACTTTTACGAAACGCATGACAACGCCTCCAAAATAAAATCCCAGGTGCACTAGACCCAAGGGAACCTCGGCAAGGGACGCACAACTCCTGGAAATCACGGGCGACAAAGTGGCATGCGTGAGAGTGGGAGGCTGTGCAAGAGGAAGGGGTGAGGCTTGTACTCACGCCTGCTACTTCCACGAAACACATCACCACGCGGCCAAAACGGATTTACGGGTGCACAAGATAGTCCCAGGGGAGTTGGAGAGTAGGCGCGCACCTCATGCCAAATCACGGGAGCCGTAGTGGCACGCCTGCCAGTGAGAGGCTGTGCACTGTGAGGCACATGTCCTAAAGAAGGCGGTGAGCCTTGTACTCACGCCTGCCACTTCCACGAAACGCATGACAACGCCTCCAAAATGAAATCCCAGGTGCACTAGACCCAGGGGAACCTCGGCAATAGACGCGCAACTCCGGGAAATCACGGGCGACGGAGTGGCATGCGTGAGAGTGGGAGGCTGTGCAAGAGGAAGGGGTGAGGCTTGTACTCACGCCTGCTACTTCCACGAAACACATCACCACGCGGCCAAAACGGATTTACGGGTGCACAAGATAGTCCCAGGGGAGTTGGAGAGTAGGCGCGCACCTCATGCCAAATCACGGGAGCCGTAGTGGCACGCCTGCCAGTGAGAGGCTGTGCACTGTGAGGCACATGTCCTAAAGAAGGCGGTGAGCCTTGTACTCACGCCTGCCACTTCCACGAAACGCATGACAACGCCTCCAAAATGAAATCCCAGGTGCACTAGACCCCGGGGAAGCTCGGCAATAGACGCGCAACTCCGGGAAATCACGGGCGACGGAGTGGCATGCGTGAGAGTGGGAGGCTGTGCAAGAGGAAGGGGTGAGCCTGGTACTCACGCCTGCTACTTCCACGAAACACATCACCACGCGGCCAAAACGGATTCCCGGGTGCACTAGATAGTCCCAGGGGAGTTGGAGAGTAGGCGCGCACCTCCTGCCAGATCACGGGAGCCGTAGTGGCACGCCTGCCAGTGAGAGGCTGTGCACTGTGAGGCACATGTGCTAAAGAAGGCGGTGAGTCTTGTACTGACGCCTGCCACTTTTACGAAACACATCGCCACGCGGCTAAAATGGATTCCCGCGTGCTCTAGACAGTCCCAGGGGAGTTGGGGGATACGTGCGCAACTCCTGCAAGTCACGGGAGGCGTGGTGGCACGCCTCCGAGTGAGAGTCTGTGCACTATGAGGCACACGTGCTAAAGAAGGCGGTGAGCCTTGTACTCACGCCTGCCACTTCCACGAAACGCATGACAACGCCTCCAAAATGAAATCCCAGGTGCACTAGACCCAGGGGAACCTCGGCAATAGACGCGCAACTCTGGGAAATCACGGGCGACGGAGTGGCATGCGTGAGAGTGGGAGGCTGTGCAAGAGGAAGGGGTGAGTCTTGTACTCACGCCTGCTACTTCCACGAAACACATCACCACGCGGCCAAAACGGATTCCCGGGTGCACTAGATAGTCCCAGGGGAGTTGGAGAGTAGGCGCGCACCTCCTGCCAAATCACGGGAGCCGTAGTGGCACGCCTGCCAGTGAGAGGCTGTGCACTGTGAGGCACATGTCCTAAAGAAGGCGGTGAGCCTTGTACTCACGCCTGCCACTTCCACGAAACGCATGACAACGCCTCCAAAATGAAATCCCAGGTGCACTAGACCCAGGGGAACCTCGGCAATAGACGCGCAACTCCGGGAAATCACGGGCGACGGAGTGGCATGCGTGAGAGTGGGAGGCTGTGCAAGAGGAAGGGGTGAGCCTTGTACTCACGCCTGCTACTTTCACGAAACACATCACCACGCGGCCAAAACGGATTCCCGGGTGCACTAGATAGTCCCAAGGGAGTTGAAGAGTAGGCGCGCACCTCCTGCCAAATAACGGGAGCAGTAGTGGTACGCCTGCCAGTGAGAGGCTGTGCACTGTGAGGCACATGTGCTAAAGAAGGCGGTGAGTCTTGTACTCACGCCCGCCACTTCCTCGAAACACATCACCACGCGGTTAAAATGGATTCCCGCGTGCACTAGATAGTCCCAGGGGAGTTGGGGGGTAGGCGTGCACCTCCTGCAAGTCACGGGAGTCGTGGTGGCACGCCTCCGAGTGAGAGGCTGTGCACTATGAGGCACATGTGCTAAAGAAGGCGGTGAGCCTTGTACTCACGCCTGCCACTTTTACGAAACGCATGACAACGCCTCCAAAATAAAATCCCAGGTGCACTAGACCCAAGGGAACCTCGGCAAGGGACGCACAACTCCTGGAAATCACGGGCGACAAAGTGGCATGCGTGAGAGTGGGAGGCTGTGCAAGAGGAAGGGGTGAGGCTTGTACTCAAGCCTCCTACTTCCACGAAACACATCACCACGCGGCCAAAACGGATTTACGGGTGCACAAGATAGTCCCAGGGGAGTTGGAGAGTAGGCGCGCACCTCATGCCAAATCACGGGAGCCGTAGTGGCACGCCTGCCAGTGAGAGGCTGTGCACTGTGAGGCACATGTCCTAAAGAAGGCGGTGAGCCTTGTACTCACGCCTGCCACTTGCACGAAACGCATGACAACGCCTCCAAAATGAAATCCCAGGTGCACTAGACCCAGGGGAACCTCGGCAATAGACGCGCAACTCCGGGAAATCACGGGCGACGGAGTGGCATGCGTGAGAGTGGGAGGCTGTGCAAGAGGAAGGGGTGAGGCTTGTACTCACGCCTGCTACTTCCACGAAACACATCACCACGCGGCCAAAACGGATTTACGGGTGCACAAGATAGTCCCAGGGGAGTTGGAGAGTAGGCGCGCACCTCATGCCAAATCACGGGAGCCGTAGTGGCACGCCTGCCAGTGAGAGGCTGTGCACTGTGAGGCACATGTCCTAAAGAAGGCGGTGAGCCTTGTACTCACGCCTGCCACTTCCACGAAACGCATGACAACGCCTCAAAAATGAAATCCCAGGTGCACTAGACCCCGGGGAAGCTCGGCAATAGACGCGCAACTCCGGGAAATCACGGGCGACGGAGTGGCATGCGTGAGAGTGGGAGGCTGTGCAAGAGGAAGGGGTGAGCCTGGTACTCACGCCTGCTACTTCCACGAAACACATCACCACGCGGCCAAAACGGATTCCCGGGTGCACTAGATAGTCCCAGGGGAGTTGGAGAGTAGGCGCGCACCTCCTGCCAGATCACGGGAGCCGTAGTGGCACGCCTGCCAGTGAGAGGCTGTGCACTGTGAGGCACATGTGCTAAAGAAGGCGGTGAGTCTTGTACTGACGCCTGCCACTTTTACGAAACACATCGCCACGCGGCTAAAATGGATTCCCGCGTGCTCTAGACAGTCCCAGGGGAGTTGGGGGATACGTGCGCAACTCCTGCAAGTCACGGGAGGCGTGGTGGCACGCCTCCGAGTGAGAGTCTGTGCACTATGAGGCACACGTGCTAAAGAAGGCGGTGAGCCTTGTACTCACGCCTGCCACTTCCACGAAACGCATGACAACGCCTCCAGAATAAAATCCCAGGTGTACTAGACCCAGGGGAACCTCCGCAATAGACGCGCAACTCCGGGAAATCACGGGCAACGGAGTGGCATGCGTAAGAGTGGGAGGCTCTGCAAAAGGAAGGGGAAAGTCTTGTACTCACGCCTGCTACTTCCACGAAACACATCACCACGCGGCCAAATCGGATTCCCGGGTGCACTAGATAGTCCCAGGGGAGTTGGAGAGTAGGCGCGCACCTCCTGCCAAATCACGGGAGCCGTAGTGGCACGCCTGCAAGTGAGAGGCTGTCCACTGTGAGGCACCTGTCCTAAATAAGGCGGTGAGCCTTGTACTCACGCCTGCCACTTCCACGAAACGCATGACAATGCGTCCAAAATGAAATCCCAGGTGCACTAGACCCAGGGGAACCTCGGCAATAGACGCGGAACTCCGGGAAATCACGGGCGACGGAGTGGCATGCGTGAGAGTGGGAGGCTATGCAAGACGAAGGGGTGAGCTTTGTACTCACGCCTGCTACTTTCACGAAACACATCACCACGCGGCCAAAACGGATTCCCGGGTGCACTAGATAGTCCCAAGGGAGTTGAAGAGTAGGCGCGCACCTCCTGCCAAATCACGGGAGCAGTAGTGGCACGCCTGCCAGTGAGAGGCTGTACACTGTGAGGCACATGTGCTAAAGAAGGCGGTGAGTCTTGTACTCACGCCCGCCACTTCCTCGAAACACATCACCACGCGGTAAAAATGGATTCCCGCGTGCACTAGATAGTCCCAGGGGAGTTGGGGGGTAGGCGCGCACCTCCTGCAAGTTACGGGAGTCGTGGTGGCACGCCTCCGAGTGAGAGGCTGTGCACTATGAGGCACATGTCCTAAAGAAGGCGGTGAGCCTTGTACTCACGCCTGCCACTTCCACGAAACGCATGACAACGCCTCCAAAATGAAATCCCAGGTGCACTAGACCCAGGGGAACCTCGGCAATAGACGCGCAACTCTGGGAAATCACGGGCGACGGAGTGGCATGCGTGAGAGTGGGAGGCTGTGCAAGAGGAAGGGGTGAGTCTTGTACTCACGCCTGCTACTTCCACAAAACACATCACCACGCGGCCAAAACGGATTCCCGGGTGCACTAGATAGTCCCAGGGGAGTTGGAGAGTAGGCGCGCACCTCCTGCCAAATCACGGGAGCCGTAGTGGCACGCCTGCCAGTGAGAGGCTGTGCACTGTGAGGCACATGTCCTAAAGAAGGCGGTGAGCCCTGTACTCACGCCTGCCACTTCCACGAAACGCATGACAACGCCTCCAAAATGAAATCCCAGGTGCACTAGACCCAGGGGAACCTCGGCAATAGACGCGCAACTCCGGGAAATCACGGGCGACGGAGTGGCATGCGTGAGAGTGGGAGGCTGTGCAAGAGGAAGAGGTGAGCCTTGTACTCACGCCTGCTACTTTCACGAAACACATCACCACGCGGCCAAAACGGATTCCCGGGTGCACTAGATAGTCCCAAGGGAGTTGAAGAGTAGGCGCGCACCTCCTGCCAAATAACGGGAGCAGTAGTGGTACGCCTGCCAGTGAGAGGCTGTGCACTGTGAGGCACATGTGCTAAAGAAGGCGGTGAGTCTTGTACTCACGCCCGCCACTTCCTCGAAACACATCACCACGCGGTTAAAATGGATTCCCGCGTGCACTAGATAGTCCCAGGGGAGTTGGGGGGTAGGCGTGCACCTCCTGCAAGTCACGGGAGTCGTGGTGGCACGCCTCCGAGTGAGAGGCTGTGCACTATGAGGCACATGTGCTAAAGAAGGCGGTGAGCCTTGTACTCACGCCTGCCACTTTTACGAAACGCATGACAACGCCTCCAAAATAAAATCCCAGGTGCACTAGACCCAAGGGAACCTCGGCAAGGGACGCACAACTCCTGGAAATCACGGGCGACAAAGTGGCATGCGTGAGAGTGGGAGGCTGTGCAAGAGGAAGGGGTGAGGCTTGTACTCACGCCTCCTACTTCCACGAAACACATCACCACGCGGCCAAAACGGATTTACGGGTGCACAAGATAGTCCCAGGGGAGTTGGAGAGTAGGCGCGCACCTCATGCCAAATCACGGGAGCCGTAGTGGCACGCCTGCCAGTGAGAGGCTGTGCACTGTGAGGCACATGTCCTAAAGAAGGCGGTGAGCCTTGTACTCACGCCTGCCACTTCCACGAAACGCATGACAACGCCTCCAAAATGAAATCCCAGGTGCACTAGACCCAGGGGAACCTCGGCAATAGACGCGCAACTCTGGGAAATCACGGGCGACGGAGTGGCATGCGTGAGAGTGGGAGGCTGTGCAAGAGGAAGGGGTGAGTCTTGTACTCACGCCTGCTACTTCCACGAAACACATCACCACGCGACCAAAACGGATTCCCGGGTGCACTAGATAGTCCCAGGGGAGTTGGAGAGTAGGCGCGCACCTCCTGCCAAATCACGGGAGCCGTAGTGGCACGCCTGCCAGTGAGAGGCTGTGCACTGTGAGGCACCTGTCCTAAAGAAGGCGGTGAGCCTTGTACTCACGCCTGCCACTTCCACGAAACGCATGACAACGCCTCCAAAATGAAATCCCAGGTGCACTAGACCCAGGGGAACCTCGGCAATAGACGCGCAACTCCGGGAAATCACGGGCGACGGAGTGGCATGCGTGAGAGTGGGAGGCTGTGCAAGAGGAAGGGGTGAGCCTTGTACTCACGCCTGCTACTTTCACGAAACACATCACCACGCGGCCAAAACGGATTCCCGGGTGCACTAGATAGTCCCAAGGGAGTTGAAGAGTAGGCGCGCACCTCCTGCCAAATAACGGGAGCAGTAGTGGTACGCCTGCCAGTGAGAGGCTGTGCACTGTGAGGCACATGTGCTAAAGAAGGCGGTGAGTCTTGTACTCACGCCCGCCACTTCCTCGAAACACATCACCACGCGGTTAAAATGGATTCCCGCGTGCACTAGATAGTCCCAGGGGAGTTGGGGGGTAGGCGTGCACCTCCTGCAAGTCACGGGAGTCGTGGTGGCACGCCTCCGAGTGAGAGGCTGTGCACTATGAGGCACATGTGCTAAAGAAGGCGGTGAGCCTTGTACTCACGCCTGCCACTTTTACGAAACGCATGACAACGCCTCCAAAATAAAATCCCAGGTGCACTAGACCCAAGGGAACCTCGGCAAGGGACGCACAACTCCTGGAAATCACGGGCGACAAAGTGGCATGCGTGAGAGTGGGAGGCTGTGCAAGAGGAAGGGGTGAGGCTTGTACTCACGCCTCCTACTTCCACGAAACACATCACCACGCGGCCAAAACGGATTTACGGGTGCACAAGATAGTCCCAGGGGAGTTGAAGAGTAGGCGCGCACCTCATGCCAAATCACGGGAGCCGTAGTGGCACGCCTGCCAGTGAGAGGCTGTGCACTGTGAGGCACATGTCCTAAAGAAGGCGGTGAGCCTTGTACTCACGCCTGCCACTTCCACGAAACGCATGACAACGCCTCCAAAATGAAATCCCAGGTGCACTAGACCCAGGGGAACCTCGGCAATAGACGCGCAACTCCGGGAAATCACGGGCGACGGAGTGGCATGCGTGAGAGTGGGAGGCTGTGCAAGAGGAAGGGGTGAGCCTTGTACTCACGCCTGCTACTTTCACGAAACACATCACCACGCGGCCAAAACGGATTCCCGGGTGCACTAGATAGTCCCAAGGGAGTTGAAGAGTAGGCGCGCACCTCCTGCCAAATAACGGGAGCAGTAGTGGTACGCCTGCCAGTGAGAGGCTGTGCACTGTGAGGCACATGTGCTAAGGAAGGCGGTGAGTCTTGTACTCACGCCCGCCACTTCCTCGAAACACATCACCACGCGGTTAAAATGGATTCCCTCGTGCACTAGATAGTCCCAGGGGAGTTGGGGGGTAGGCGTGCACCTCCTGCAAGTCACGGGAGTCGTGGTGGCACGCCTCCGAGTGAGAGGCTGTGCACTATGAGGCACATGTGCTAAAGAAGGCGGTGAGCCTTGTACTCACGCCTGCCACTTTTACGAAACGCATGACAACGCCTCCAAAATAAAATCCCAGGTGCACTAGACCCAAGGGAACCTCGGCAAGGGACGCACAACTCCTGGAAATCACGGGCGACAAAGTGGCATGCGTGAGAGTGGGAGGCTGTGCAAGAGGAAGGGGTGAGGCTTGTACTCACGCCTGCTACTTCCACGAAACACATCACCACGCGGCCAAAACGGATTTACGGGTGCACAAGATAGTCCCAGGGGAGTTGGAGAGTAGGCGCGCACCTCATGCCAAATCACGGGAGCCGTAGTGGCACGCCTGCCAGTGAGAGGCTGTGCACTGTGAGGCACATGTCCTAAAGAAGGCGGTGAGCCTTGTACTCACGCCTGCCACTTCCACGAAACGCATGACAACGCCTCCAAAATGAAATCCCAGGTGCACTAGACCCAGGGGAACCTCGGCAATAGACGCGCAACTCCGGGAAATCACGGGCGACGGAGTGGCATGCGTGAGAGTGGGAGGCTGTGCAAGAGGAAGGGGTGAGGCTTGTACTCACGCCTGCTACTTCCACGAAACACATCACCACGCGGCCAAAACGGATTTACGGGTGCACAAGATAGTCCCAGGGGAGTTGGAGAGTAGGCGCGCACCTCATGCCAAATCACGGGAGCCGTAGTGGCACGCCTGCCAGTGAGAGGCTGTGCACTGTGAGGCACATGTCCTAAAGAAGGCGGTGAGCCTTGTACTCACGCCTGCCACTTCCACGAAACGCATGACAACGCCTCCAAAATGAAATCCCAGGTGCACTAGACCCCGGGGAAGCTCGGCAATAGACGCGCAACTCCGGGAAATCACGGGCGACGGAGTGGCATGCGTGAGAGTGGGAGGCTGTGCAAGAGGAAGGGGTGAGCCTGGTACTCACGCCTGCTACTTCCACGAAACACATCACCACGCGGCCAAAACGGATTCCCGGGTGCACTAGATAGTCCCAGGGGAGTTGGAGAGTAGGCGCGCACCTCCTGCCAGATCACGGGAGCCGTAGTGGCACGCCTGCCAGTGAGAGGCTGTGCACTGTGAGGCACATGTGCTAAAGAAGGCGGTGAGTCTTGTACTGACGCCTGCCACTTTTACGAAACACATCGCCACGCGGCTAAAATGGATTCCCGCGTGCTCTAGACAGTCCCAGGGGAGTTGGGGGATACGTGCGCAACTCCTGCAAGTCACGGGAGGCGTGGTGGCACGCCTCCGAGTGAGAGTCTGTGCACTATGAGGCACACGTGCTAAAGAAGGCGGTGAGCCTTGTACTCACGCCTGCCACTTCCACGAAACGCATGACAACGCCTCCAAAATGAAATCCCAGGTGCACTAGACCCAGGGGAACCTCGGCAATAGACGCGCAACTCTGGGAAATCACGGGCGACGGAGTGGCATGCGTGAGAGTGGGAGGCTGTGCAAGAGGAAGGGGTGAGTCTTGTACTCACGCCTGCTACTTCCACGAAACACATCACCACGCGGCCAAAACGGATTCCCGGGTGCACTAGATAGTCCCAGGGGAGTTGGAGAGTAGGCGCGCACCTCCTGCCAAATCACGGGAGCCGTAGTGGCACGCCTGCCAGTGAGAGGCTGTGCACTGTGAGGCACATGTCCTAAAGAAGGCGGTGAGCCTTGTACTCACGCCTGCCACTTCCACGAAACGCATGACAACGCCTCCAAAATGAAATCCCAGGTGCACTAGACCCAGGGGAACCTCGGCAATAGACGCGCAACTCCGGGAAATCACGGGCGACGGAGTGGCATGCGTGAGAGTGGGAGGCTGTGCAAGAGGAAGGGGTGAGCCTTGTACTCACGCCTGCTACTTTCACGAAACACATCACCACGCGGCCAAAACGGATTCCCGGGTGCACTAGATAGTCCCAAGGGAGTTGAAGAGTAGGCGCGCACCTCCTGCCAAATAACGGGAGCAGTAGTGGTACGCCTGCCAGTGAGAGGCTGTGCACTGTGAGGCACATGTGCTAAAGAAGGCGGTGAGTCTTGTACTCACGCCCGCCACTTCCTCGAAACACATCACCACGCGGTTAAAATGGATTCCCGCGTGCACTAGATAGTCCCAGGGGAGTTGGGGGGTAGGCGTGCACCTCCTGCAAGTCACGGGAGTCGTGGTGGCACGCCTCCGAGTGAGAGGCTGTGCACTATGAGGCACATGTGCTAAAGAAGGCGGTGAGCCTTGTACTCACGCCTGCCACTTTTACGAAACGCATGACAACGCCTCCAAAATAAAATCCCAGGTGCACTAGACCCAAGGGAACCTCGGCAAGGGACGCACAACTCCTGGAAATCACGGGCGACAAAGTGGCATGCGTGAGAGTGGGAGGCTGTGCAAGAGGAAGGGGTGAGGCTTGTACTCAAGCCTCCTACTTCCACGAAACACATCACCACGCGGCCAAAACGGATTTACGGGTGCACAAGATAGTCCCAGGGGAGTTGGAGAGTAGGCGCGCACCTCATGCCAAATCACGGGAGCCGTAGTGGCACGCCTGCCAGTGAGAGGCTGTGCACTGTGAGGCACATGTCCTAAAGAAGGCGGTGAGCCTTGTACTCACGCCTGCCACTTGCACGAAACGCATGACAACGCCTCCAAAATGAAATCCCAGGTGCACTAGACCCAGGGGAACCTCGGCAATAGACGCGCAACTCCGGGAAATCACGGGCGACGGAGTGGCATGCGTGAGAGTGGGAGGCTGTGCAAGAGGAAGGGGTGAGGCTTGTACTCACGCCTGCTACTTCCACGAAACACATCACCACGCGGCCAAAACGGATTTACGGGTGCACAAGATAGTCCCAGGGGAGTTGGAGAGTAGGCGCGCACCTCATGCCAAATCACGGGAGCCGTAGTGGCACGCCTGCCAGTGAGAGGCTGTGCACTGTGAGGCACATGTCCTAAAGAAGGCGGTGAGCCTTGTACTCACGCCTGCCACTTCCACGAAACGCATGACAACGCCTCAAAAATGAAATCCCAGGTGCACTAGACCCCGGGGAAGCTCGGCAATAGACGCGCAACTCCGGGAAATCACGGGCGACGGAGTGGCATGCGTGAGAGTGGGAGGCTGTGCAAGAGGAAGGGGTGAGCCTGGTACTCACGCCTGCTACTTCCACGAAACACATCACCACGCGGCCAAAACGGATTCCCGGGTGCACTAGATAGTCCCAGGGGAGTTGGAGAGTAGGCGCGCACCTCCTGCCAGATCACGGGAGCCGTAGTGGCACGCCTGCCAGTGAGAGGCTGTGCACTGTGAGGCACATGTGCTAAAGAAGGCGGTGAGTCTTGTACTGACGCCTGCCACTTTTACGAAACACATCGCCACGCGGCTAAAATGGATTCCCGCGTGCTCTAGACAGTCCCAGGGGAGTTGGGGGATACGTGCGCAACTCCTGCAAGTCACGGGAGGCGTGGTGGCACGCCTCCGAGTGAGAGTCTGTGCACTATGAGGCACACGTGCTAAAGAAGGCGGTGAGCCTTGTACTCACGCCTGCCACTTCCACGAAACGCATGACAACGCCTCCAGAATAAAATCCCAGGTGTACTAGACCCAGGGGAACCTCCGCAATAGACGCGCAACTCCGGGAAATCACGGGCAACGGAGTGGCATGCGTGAGAGTGGGAGGCTCTGCAAAAGGAAGGGGAAAGTCTTGTACTCACGCCTGCTACTTCCACGAAACACATCACCACGCGGCCAAATCGGATTCCCGGGTGCACTAGATAGTCCCAGGGGAGTTGGAGAGTAGGCGCGCACCTCCTGCCAAATCACGGGAGCCGTAGTGGCACGCCTGCAAGTGAGAGGCTGTCCACTGTGAGGCACCTGTCCTAAATAAGGCGGTGAGCCTTGTACTCACGCCTGCCACTTCCACGAAACGCATGACAATGCGTCCAAAATGAAATCCCAGGTGCACTAGACCCAGGGGAACCTCGGCAATAGACGCGGAACTCCGGGAAATCACGGGCGACGGAGTGGCATGCGTGAGAGTGGGAGGCTATGCAAGACGAAGGGGTGAGCTTTGTACTCACGCCTGCTACTTTCACGAAACACATCACCACGCGGCCAAAACGGATTCCCGGGTGCACTAGATAGTCCCAAGGGAGTTGAAGAGTAGGCGCGCACCTCCTGCCAAATCACGGGAGCAGTAGTGGCACGCCTGCCAGTGAGAGGCTGTACACTGTGAGGCACATGTGCTAAAGAAGGCGGTGAGTCTTGTACTCACGCCCGCCACTTCCTCGAAACACATCACCACGCGGTAAAAATGGATTCCCGCGTGCACTAGATAGTCCCAGGGGAGTTGGGGGGTAGGCGCGCACCTCCTGCAAGTTACGGGAGTCGTGGTGGCACGCCTCCGAGTGAGAGGCTGTGCACTATGAGGCACATGTCCTAAAGAAGGCGGTGAGCCTTGTACTCACGCCTGCCACTTCCACGAAACGCATGACAACGCCTCCAAAATGAAATCCCAGGTGCACTAGACCCAGGGGAACCTCGGCAATAGACGCGCAACTCTGGGAAATCACGGGCGACGGAGTGGCATGCGTGAGAGTGGGAGGCTGTGCAAGAGGAAGGGGTGAGTCTTGTACTCACGCCTGCTACTTCCACAAAACACATCACCACGCGGCCAAAACGGATTCCCGGGTGCACTAGATAGTCCCAGGGGAGTTGGAGAGTAGGCGCGCACCTCCTGCCAAATCACGGGAGCCGTAGTGGCACGCCTGCCAGTGAGAGGCTGTGCACTGTGAGGCACATGTCCTAAAGAAGGCGGTAAGCCCTGTACTCACGCCTGCCACTTCCACGAAACGCATGACAACGCCTCCAAAATGAAATCCCAGGTGCACTAGACCCAGGGGAACCTCGGCAATAGACGCGCAACTCCGGGAAATCACGGGCGACGGAGTGGCATGCGTGAGAGTGGGAGGCTGTGCAAGAGGAAGAGGTGAGCCTTGTACTCACGCCTGCTACTTTCACGAAACACATCACCACGCGGCCAAAACGGATTCCCGGGTGCACTAGATAGTCCCAAGGGAGTTGAAGAGTAGGCGCGCACCTCCTGCCAAATAACGGGAGCAGTAGTGGTACGCCTGCCAGTGAGAGGCTGTGCACTGTGAGGCACATGTGCTAAAGAAGGCGGTGAGTCTTGTACTCACGCCCGCCACTTCCTCGAAACACATCACCACGCGGTTAAAATGGATTCCCGCGTGCACTAGATAGTCCCAGGGGAGTTGGGGGGTAGGCGTGCACCTCCTGCAAGTCACGGGAGTCGTGGTGGCACGCCTCCGAGTGAGAGGCTGTGCACTATGAGGCACATGTGCTAAAGAAGGCGGTGAGCCTTGTACTCACGCCTGCCACTTTTACGAAACGCATGACAACGCCTCCAAAATAAAATCCCAGGTGCACTAGACCCAAGGGAACCTCGGCAAGGGACGCACAACTCCTGGAAATCACGGGCGACAAAGTGGCATGCGTGAGAGTGGGAGGCTGTGCAAGAGGAAGGGGTGAGGCTTGTACTCACGCCTGCTACTTCCACGAAACACATCACCACGCGGCCAAAACGGATTTACGGGTGCACAAGATAGTCCCAGGGGAGTTGGAGAGTAGGCGCGCACCTCATGCCAAATCACGGGAGCCGTAGTGGCACGCCTGCCAGTGAGAGGCTGTGCACTGTGAGGCACATGTCCTAAAGAAGGCGGTGAGCCTTGTACTCACGCCTGCCACTTCCACGAAACGCATGACAACGCCTCCAAAATGAAATCCCAGGTGCACTAGACCCCGGGGAAGCTCGGCAATAGACGCGCAACTCCGGGAAATCACGGGCGACGGAGTGGCATGCGTGAGAGTGGGAGGCTGTGCAAGAGGAAGGGGTGAGGCTTGTACTCACGCCTGCTACTTCCACGAAACACATCACCACGCGGCCAAAACGGATTTACGGGTGCACTAGATAGTCCCAGGGGAGTTGGAGAGTAGGCGCGCACCTCCTGCCAGATCACGGGAGCCGTAGTGGCACGCCTGCCAGTGAGAGGCTGTGCACTGTGAGGCACATGTGCTAAAGAAGGCGGTGAGTCTTGTACTGACGCCTGCCACTTTTACGAAACACATCGCCACGCGGCTAAAATGGATTCCCGCGTGCTCTAGACAGTCCCAGGGGAGTTGGGGGATACGTGCGCAACTCCTGCAAGTCACGGGAGGCGTGGTGGCACGCCTCCGAGTGAGAGTCTGTGCACTATGAGGCACACGTGCTAAAGAAGGCGGTGAGCCTTGTACTCACGCCTGCCACTTCCACGAAACGCATGACAACGCCTCCAAAATGAAATCCCAGGTGCACTAGACCCAGGGGAACCTCGGCAATAGACGCGCAACTCTGGGAAATCACGGGCGACGGAGTGGCATGCGTGAGAGTGGGAGGCTGTGCAAGAGGAAGGGGTGAGTCTTGTACTCACGCCTGCTACTTCCACGAAACACATCACCACGCGGCCAAAACGGATTCCCGGGTGCACTAGATAGTCCCAGGGGAGTTGGAGAGTAGGCGCGCACCTCCTGCCAAATCACGGGAGCCGTAGTGGCACGCCTGCCAGTGAGAGGCTGTGCACTGTGAGGCACCTGTCCTAAAGAAGGCGGTGAGCCTTGTACTCACGCCTGCCACTTCCACGAAACGCATGACAACGCCTCCAAAATGAAATCCCAGGTGCACTAGACCCAGGGGAACCTTGGCAATAGACGCGCAACTCCGGGAAATCACGGGCGACGGAGTGGCATGCGTGAGAGTGGGAGGCTGTGCAAGAGGAAGGGGTGAGCCTTGTACTCACGCCTGCTACTTTCACGAAACACATCACCACGCGGCCAAAACGGATTCCCGGGTGCACTAGATAGTCCCAAGGGAGTTGAAGAGTAGGCGCGCACCTCCTGCCAAATAACGGGAGCAGTAGTGGTACGCCTGCCAGTGAGAGGCTGTGCACTGTGAGGCACATGTGCTAAAGAAGGCGGTGAGTCTTGTACTCACGCCCGCCACTTCCTCGAAACACATCACCACGCGGTTAAAATGGATTCCCGCGTGCACTAGATAGTCCCAGGGGAGTTGGGGGGTAGGCGTGCACCTCCTGCAAGTCACGGGAGTCGTGGTGGCACGCCTCCGAGTGAGAGGCTGTGCACTATGAGGCACATGTGCTAAAGAAGGCGGTGAGCCCTGTACTCACGCCTGCCACTTTTACGAAACGCATGACAACGCCTCCAAAATAAAATCCCAGGTGCACTAGACCCAAGGGAACCTCGGCAAGGGACGCACAACTCCTGGAAATCACGGGCGACAAAGTGGCATGCGTGAGAGTGGGAGGCTGTGCAAGAGGAAGGGGTGAGGCTTGTACTCACGCCTCCTACTTCCACGAAACACATCACCACGCGGCCAAAACGGATTTACGGGTGCACAAGATAGTCCCAGGGGAGTTGGAGAGTAGGCGCGCACCTCATGCCAAATCACGGGAGCCGTAGTGGCACGCCTGCCAGTGAGAGGCTGTGCACTGTGAGGCACATGTCCTAAAGAAGGCGGTGAGCCTCTTACTCACGCCTGCCACTTCCACGAAACGGATGACAACGCCTCCAAAATGAAATCCCAGGTGCACTAGACCCAGGGGAACCTTGGCAATAGACGCGCAACTCCGGGAAATCACGGGCGACGGAGTGGCATGCGTGAGAGTGGGAGGCTGTGCAAGAGGAAGGGGTGAGGCTTGTACTCACGCCTGCTACTTCCACGAAACACATCACCACGCGGCCAAAACGGATTTACGGGTGCACAAGATAGTCCCAGGGGAGTTGGAGAGTAGGCGCGCACCTCATGCCAAATCACGGGAGCCGTAGTGGCACGCCTGCCAGTGAGAGGCTGTGCACTGTGAGGCACATGTCCTAAAGAAGGCGGTGAGCCTTGTACTCACGCCTGCTACTTCCACGAAACGCATGACAACGCCTCCAAAATGAAATCCCAGGTGCACTAGACCCCGGGGAAGCTCGGCAATAGACGCGCAACTCCGGGAAATCATGGGCGACGGAGTGGCATGCGTGAGAGTGGGAGGCTGTGCAAGAGGAAGGGGTGAGCCTGGTACTCACGACTGCTACTTCAACGAAACACATCACCACGTGGCCAAAACGGATTCCCGGGTGCACTAGATAGTCCCAGGGGAGTTGGAGAGTAGGCGCGCACCTCCTGCCAGATCACGGGAGCCGTAGTGAAACGCCTGCCAGTGAGAGGCTGTGCACTGTGAGGCACATGTGCTAAAGAAGGCGGTGAGTCTTGTACTGACGCCTGCCACTTTTACGAAACACATCGCCACGCGGCTAAAATGGATTCCCGCGTGCTCTAGACAGTCCCAGGGGAGCTGGGGGATACGTGCGCAACTCCTGCAAGTCACGGGAGGCGTGGTGGCACGCCTCCGAGTGAGAGTCTGTGCACTATGAGGCACACGTGCTAAAGAAGGCGGTGAGCCTTGTACTCACGCCTGCCACTTCCACGAAACGCATGACAACGCCTCCAAAATGAAATCCCAGGTGCACTAGACCCAGGGGAACCTCGGCAATAGACGCGCAACTCTGGGAAATCACGGGCGACGGAGTGGCATGCGTGAGAGTGGGAGGCTGTGCAAGAGGAAGGGGTGAGTCTTGTACTCACGCCTGCTACTTCCACGAAACACATCACCACGCGGCCAAAACGTATTCCCGGGTGCACTAGATAGTCCCAGGGGAGTTGGAGAGTAGGCGCGCACCTCCTGCCAAATCACGGGAGCCGTAGTGGCACGCCTGCCAGTGAGAGGCTGTGCACTGTGAGGCACCTGTCCTAAAGAAGGCGGTGAGCCCTGTACTCACGCCTGCCACTTCCACGAAACGCATGACAACGCCTCCAAAATGAAATCCCAGGTGCACTAGACCCAGGGGAACCTCGGCAATAGACGCGCAACTCCGGGAAATCACGGGCGACGGAGTGGCATGCGTGAGAGTGGGAGGCTGTGCAAGAGGAAGGGGTGAGCCTTGTACTCACGCCTGCTACTTTCACGAAACACATCACCACGCGGCCAAAACGGATTCCCGGGTGCTCTAGATAGTCCCAAGGGAGTTGAAGAGTAGGCGCGCACCTCCTGCCAAATAACGGGAGCAGTAGTGGTACGCCTGCCAGTGAGAGGCTGTGCACTGTGAGGCACATGTGCTAAAGAAGGCGGTGAGTCTTGTACTCACGCCCGCCACTTCCTCGAAACACATCACCACGCGGTTAAAATGGATTCCCGCGTGCACTAGATAGTCCCAGGGGAGTTGGGGGGTAGGCGTGCACCTCCTGCAAGTCACGGGAGTCGTGGTGGCACGCCTCCGAGTGAGAGGCTGTGCACTATGAGGCACATGTGCTAAAGAAGGCGGTGAGCCTTGTACTCACGCCTGCCACTTTTACGAAACGCATGACAACGCCTCCAAAATAAAATCCCAGGTGCACTAGACCCAAGGGAACCTCGGCAAGGGACGCACAACTCCTGGAAATCACGGGCGACAAAGTGGCATGCGTGAGAGTGGGAGGCTGTGCAAGAGGAAGGGGTGAGGCTTGTACTCACGCCTCCTACTTCCACGAAACACATCACCACGCGGCCAAAACGGATTTACGGGTGCACAAGATAGTCCCAGGGGAGTTGGAGAGTAGGCGCGCACCTCATGCCAAATCACGGGAGCCGTAGTTGCACGCCTGCCAGTGAGAGGCTGTGCACTGTGAGGCACATGTCCTAAAGAAGGCGGTGAGCCTTGTACTCACGCCTGCCACTTCCACGAAACGCATGACAACGCCTCCAAAATGAAATCCCAGGTGCACTAGACCCAGGGGAACCTCGGCAATAGACGCGCAACTCCGGGAAATCACGGGCGACGGAGTGGCATGCGTGAGAGTGGGAGGCTGTGCAAGCGGAAGGGGTGAGGCTTGTACTCACGCCTGCTACTTCCACGAAACACATCACCACGCGGCCAAAACGGATTTACGGGTGCACAAGATAGTCCCAGGGGAGTTGGAGAGTAGGCGCGCACCTCATGCCAAATCACGGGAGCCGTAGTGGCACGCCTGCCAGTGAGAGGCTGTGCACTGTGAGGCACATGTCCTAAAGAAGGCGGTGAGCCTTGTACTCACGCCTGCCACTTCCACGAAACGCATGACAACGCCTCCAAAATGAAATCCCAGGTGCACTAGACCCCGGGGAAGCTCGGCAATAGACGCGCAACTCCGGGAAATCACGGGCGACGGAGTGGCATGCGTGAGAGTGGGAGGCTGTGCAAGAGGAAGGGGTGAGCCTGGTACTCACGCCTGCTACTTCCACGAAACACATCACCACGCGGCCAAAACGGATTCCCGGGTGCACTAGATAGTCCCAGGGGAGTTGGAGAGTAGGCGCGCACCTCCTACCAGATCACGGGAGCCGTAGTGGCACGCCTGCCAGTGAGAGGCTGTGCACTGTGAGGCACATGTGCTAAAGAAGGCGGTGAGTCTTGTACTGACGCCTGCCACTTTTACGAAACACATCGCCACGCGGCTAAAATGGATTCCCGCGTGCTCTAGACAGTCCCAGGGGAGTTGGGGGATACGTGCGCAACTCCTGCAAGTCACGGGAGGCGTGGTGGCACGCCTCCGAGTGAGAGTCTGTGCACTATGAGGCACACGTGCTAAAGAAGGCGGTGAGCCTTGTACTCACGCCTGCCACTTCCACGAAACGCATGACAACGCCTCCAAAATGAAATCCCAGGTGCACTAGACCCAGGGGAACCTCGGCAATAGACAAGCAACTCTGGGAAATCACGGGCGACGGAGTGGCATGCGTGAGAGTGGGAGGCTGTGCAAGAGGAAGGGGTGAGTCTTGTACTCACGCCTGCTACTTCCACGAAACACATCACCACGCGGCCAAAACGGATTCCCGGGTGCACTAGATAGTCCCAGGGGAGTTGGAGAGTAGGCGCGCACCTCCTGCCAAATCACGGGATCCGTAGTGGCACGCCTGCCAGTGAGAGGCTGCGCACTGTGAGGCACCTGTCCTAAAGAAGGCGGTGAGCCTTGTACTCACGCCTGCCACTTCCACGAAACGCATGACAACGCCTCCAAAATGAAATCCCAGGTGCACTAGACCCAGGGGAACCTCGGCAATAGACGCGCAACTCCGGGAAATAACGGGCGACGGAGTGGCATGCGTGAGAGTGGGAGGCTGTGCAAGAGGAAGGGGTGAGCCTTGTACTCACGCCTGCTACTTTCACGAAACACATCACCACGCGGCCAAAACGGATTCCCGGGTGCACTAGATAGTCCCAAGGGAGTTGAAGAGTAGGCGCGCACCTCCTGCCAAATAACGGGAGCAGTAGTGGTACGCCTGCCAGTGAGAGGCTGTGCACTGTGAGGCACATGTGCTAAAGAAGGCGGTGAGTCTTGTACTCACGCCCGCCACTTCCTCGAAACACATCACCACGCGGTTAAAATGGATTCCCGCGTGCACTAGATAGTCCCAGGGGAGTTGGGGGGTAGGCGTGCACCTCCTGCAAGTCACGGGAGTCGTGGTGGCACGCCTCCGAGTGAGAGGCTGTGCACTATGAGGCACATGTGCTAAAGAAGGCGGTGAGCCTTGTACTCACGCCTGCCACTTTTACGAAACGCATGACAACGCCTCCAAAATAAAATCCCAGGTGCACTAGACCCAAGGGAACCTCGGCAAGGGACGCACAACTCCTGGAAATCACGGGCGACAAAGTGGCATGCGTGAGAGTGGGAGGCTGTGCAAGAGGAAGGGGTGAGGCTTGTACTCACGCCTCCTACTTCCACGAAACACATCACCACGCGGTCAAAACGGATTTACGGGTGCACAAGATAGTCCCAGGGGAGTTGGAGAGTAGGCGCGCACCTCATGCCAAATCACGGGAGCCGTAGTGGCACGCCTGCCAGTGAGAGGCTGTGCACTGTGAGGCACATGTCCTAAAGAAGGCGGTGAGCCTTGTACTCACGCCTGCCACTTCCACGAAACGCATGACAACGCCTCCAAAATGAAATCCCAGGTGCACTAGACCCAGGGGAACCTCGGCAATAGACGCGCAACTCCGGGAAATCACTGGCGACGGAGTGGCATGCGTGAGAGTGGGAGGCTGTGCAAGAGGAAGGGGTAAGGCTTGTACTCACGCCTGCTACTTCCACGAAACACATCACCACGCGGCCAAAACGGATTTACGGGTGCACAAGATAGTCCCAGGGGAGTTGGAGAGTAGGCGCGCACCTCATGCCAAATCACGGGAGCCGTAGTGGCACGCCTGCCAGTGAGAGGCTGTGCACTGTGAGGCACATGTCCTAAAGAAGGCGGTGAGCCTTGTACTCACGCCTGCCACTTCCACGAAACGCATGACAACGCCTCCAAAATGAAATCCCAGGTGCACTAGACCCCGGGGAAGCTCGGCAATAGACGCGCAACTCCGGGAAATCACGGGCGACGGAGTGGCATGCGTGAGAGTGGGAGGCTGTGCAAGAGGAAGGGGTGAGCCTGGTACTCACGCCTGCTACTTCCACGAAACACATCACCACGCGGCCAAAACGGATTCCCGGGTGCACTAGATAGTCCCAGGGGAGTTGGAGAGTAGGCGCGCACCTCCTGCCAGATCACGGGAGCCGTAGTGGCACGCCTGCCAGTGAGAGGCTGTGCACTGTGAGGCACATGTGCTAAAGAAGGCGGTGAGTCTTGTACTGACGCCTGCCACTTTTACGAAACACATCGCCACGCGGCTAAAATGGATTCCCGCGTGCTCTAGACAGTCCCAGGGGAGTTGGGGGATACGTGCGCAACTCCTGCAAGTCACGGGAGGCGTGGTGGCACGCCTCCGAGTGAGAGTCTGTGCACTATGAGGCACACGTGCTAAAGAAGGCGGTGAGCCTTGTACTCACGCCTGCCACTTCCACGAAAGGCATGACAACGCCTCCAGAATAAAATCCCAGGTGTACTAGACCCAGGGGAACCTCCGCAATAGACGCGCAACTCCGGGAAATCACGGGCAACGGAGTGGCATGCGTGAGAGTGGGAGGCTGTGCAAGAGGAAGGGGTGAGTCTTGTACTCACGCCTGCTACTTCCACGAAACACATCACCACGCGGCCAAATCGGATTCCCGGGTGCACTAGATAGTCCCAGGGGAGTTGGAGAGTAGGCGCGCACCTCCTGCCAAATCACGGGAGCCGTAGTGGCACGCCTGCAAGTGAGAGGCTGTCCACTGTGAGGCACCTGTCCTAAATAAGGCGGTGAGCCTTGTACTCATGCCTGCCACTTCCACGAAACGCATGACAATGCCTCCAAAATGAAATCCCAGGTGCACTAGACCCAGGGGAACCTCGGCAATAGACGCGGAACTCCGGGAAATCACGGGCGACGGAGTGGCATGCGTGAGAGTGGGAGGCTATGCAAGAGGAAGGGGTGAGCTTTGTACTCACGCCTGCTACTTTCACGAAACACATCACCACGCGGCCAAAACGGATTCCCGGGTGCACTAGATAGTCCCAAGGGAGTTGAAGAGTAGGCGCGCACCTCCTGCCAAATCACGGGAGCAGTAGTGGCACGCCTGCCAGTGAGAGGCTGTGCACTGTGAGGCACATGTGCTAAAGAAGGCGGTGAGTCTTGTGCTCACGCCCGCCACTTCCTCGAAACACATCACCACGCGGTAAAAATGGATTCCCGCGTGCACTAGATAGTCCCAGGGGAGTTGGGGGGTAGGCGCGCACCTCCTGCAAGTCACGGTAGTCGTGGTGGCACGCCTCCGAGTGAGAGGCTGTGCACTATGAGGCACATGTCCTAAAGAAGGCGGTGAGCCTTGTACTCACGCCTGCCACTTCCACGAAACGCATGACAACGCCTCCAAAATGAAATCCCAGGTGCACTAGACCCAGGGGAACCTCGGCAATAGACAAGCAACTCTGGGAAATCACGGGCGACGGAGTGGCATGCGTGAGAGTGGGAGGCTGTGCAAGAGGAAGGGGTGAGTCTTGTACTCACGGCTGCTACTTCCACGAAACACATCACCACGCGGCCAAAACGGATTCCCGGGTGCACTAGATAGTCCCAGGGGAGTTGGAGAGTAGGCGCGCACCTCCTGCCAAATCACGGGAGCCGTAGTGGCACGCCTGCCAGTGAGAGGCTGTGCACTGTGAGGCACCTGTCCTAAAGAAGGCGGTGAGCCCTGTACTCACGCCTGCCACTTCCACGAAACGCATGACAACGCCTCCAAAATGAAATCCCAGGTGCACTAGACCCAGGGGAACCTCGGCAATAGACGCGCAACTCCGGGAAATCACGGGCGACGGAGTGGCATGCGTGAGAGTGGGAGGCTGTGCAAGAGGAAGGGGTGAGCCTTGTACTCACGCCTGCTACTTTCACGAAACACATCACCACGCGGCCAAAACGGATTCCCGGGTGCACTAGATAGTCCCAGGGGAGTTGGAGAGTAGGCGCGCACCTCATGCCAAATCACGGGAGCCGTAGTGGCACGCCTGCCAGTGAGAGGCTGTGCACTGTGAGGCACATGTCCTAAAGAAGGCGGTGAGCCTTGTACTCACGCCTGCCACTTCCACGAAACGCATGACAACGCCTCCAAAATGAAATCCCAGGTGCAGTAGACCCCGGGGAAGCTCGGCAATAGACGCGCAACTCCGGGAAATCACGGGCGACGGAGTGGCATGCGTGAGAGTGGGAGGCTGTGCAAGAGGAAGGGGTGAGCCTGGGACTCACGCCTGCTACTTCCACGAAACACATCACCACGCGGCCAAAACGGATTCCCGGGTGCACTAGATAGTCCCAGGGGAGTTGGAGAGTAGGCGCGCACCTCCTGCCAGATCACGGGAGCCGTAGTGGCACGCCTGCCAGTGAGAGGCTGTGCACTGTGAGGCACATGTGCTAAAGAAGGCGGTGAGTCTTGTACTGACGCCTGCCACTTTTACGAAACACATCGCCACGCGGCTAAAATGGATTCCCGCGTGCTCTAGACAGTCCCAGGGGAGTTGGGGGATACGTGCGCAACTCCTGCAAGTCACGGGAGGCGTGGTGGCACGCCTCCGAGTGAGAGTCTGTGCACTATGAGGCACACGTGCTAAAGAAGGCGGTGAGCCTTGTACTCACGCCTGCCACTTCCACGAAACGCATGACAACGCCTCCAAAATGAAATCCCAGGTGCACTAGACCCAGGGGAACCTCGGCAATAGACGCGCAACTCTGGGAAATCACGGGCGACGGAGTGGCATGCGTGAGAGTGGGAGGCTGTGCAAGAGGAAGGGGTGAGTCTTGTACTCACGCCTGCTACTTCCACGAAACACATCACCACGCGGCCAAAACGGATTCCCGGGTGCACTAGATAGTCCCAGGGGAGTTGGAGAGTAGGCGCGCACCTCCTGCCAAATCACGGGAGCCGTAGTGGCACGCCTGCCAGTGAGAGGCTGTGCACTGTGAGGCACCTGTCCTAAAGAAGGCGGTGAGCCTTGTACTCACGCCTGCCACTTCCACGAAACGCATGACAACGCCTCCAAAATGAAATCCCAGGTGCACTAGACCCAGGGGAACCTCGGCAATAGACGCGCAACTCCGGGAAATCACGGGCGACGGAGTGGCATGCGTGAGAGTGGGAGGCTGTGCAAGAGGAAGGGGTGAGCCTTGTACTCACGCCTGCTACTTTCACGAAACACATCACCACGCGGCCAAAACGGATTCCCGGGTGCACTAGATAGTCCCAAGGGAGTTGAAGAGTAGGCGCGCACCTCCTGCCAAATAACGGGAGCAGTAGTGGTACGCCTGCCAGTGAGAGGCTGTGCACTGTGAGGCACATGTGCTAAAGAAGGCGGTGAGTCTTGTACTCACGCCCGCCACTTCCTCGAAACACATCACCACGCGGTTAAAATGGATTCCCGCGTGCACTAGATAGTCCCAGGGGAGTTGGGGGGTAGGCGTGCACCTCCTGCAAGTCACGGGAGTCGTGGTGGCACGCCTCCGAGTGAGAGGCTGTGCACTATGAGGCACATGTGCTAAAGAAGGCGGTGAGCCTTGTACTCACGCCTGCCACTTTTACGAAACGCATGACAACGCCTCCAAAATAAAATCCCAGGTGCACTAGACCCAAGGGAACCTCGGCAAGGGACGCACAACTCCTGGAAATCACGGGCGACAAAGTGGCATGCGTGAGAGTGGGAGCCTATGCAAGAGGAAGGGGTGAGGCTTGTACTCACGCCTCCTACTTCCACGAAACACATCACCACGCGGCCAAAACGGATTTACGGGTGCACAAGATAGTCCCAGGGGAGTTGGAGAGTAGGCGCGCACCTCATGCCAAATCACGGGAGCCGTAGTGGCACGCCTGCCAGTGAGAGGCTGTGCACTGTGAGGCACATGTCCTAAAGAAGGCGGTGAGCCTTGTACTCACGCCTGCCACTTCCACGAAACGCATGACAACGCCTCCAAAATGAAATCCCAGGTGCACTAGACCCAGGGGAACCTCGGCAATAGACGCGCAACTCCGGGAAATCACGGGCGACGGAGTGGCATGCGTGAGAGTGGGAGGCTGTGCAAGAGGAAGGGGTGAGGCTTGTACTCACGCCTGCTACTTCCACGAAACACATCACCACGCGGCCAAAACGGATTTACGGGTGCACAAGATAGTCCCAGGGGAGTTGGAGAGTAGGCGCGCACCTCATGCCAAATCACGGGAGCCGTAGTGGCACGCCTGCCAGTGAGAGGCTGTGCACTGTGAGGCACATGTCCTAAAGAAGGCGGTGAGCCTTGTACTCACGCCTGCCACTTCCACGAAACGCATGACAACGCCTCCAAAATGAAATCCCAGGTGCACTAGACCCCGGGGAAGCTCGGCAATAGACGCGCAACTCCGGGAAATCACGGGCGACGGAGTGGCATGCGTGAGAGTGGGAGGCTGTGCAAGAGGAAGGGGTGAGCCTGGTACTCACGCCTGCTACTTCCACGAAACACATCACCACGCGGCCAAAACGGATTCCCGGGTGCACTAGATAGTCCCAGGGGAGTTGGAGAGTAGGCGCGCACCTCCTGCCAGATCACGGGAGCCGTAGTGGCACGCCTGCCAGTGAGAGGCTGTGCACTGTGAGGCACATGTGCTAAAGAAGGCGGTGAGTCTTGTACTGACGCCTGCCACTTTTACGAAACACATCGCCACGCGGCTAAAATGGATTCCCGCGTGCTCTAGACAGTCCCAGGGGAGTTGGGGGATACGTGCGCATCTCCTGCAAGTCACGGGAGGCGTGGTGGCACGCCTCCGAGTGAGAGTCTGTGCACTATGAGGCACACGTGCTAAAGAAGGCGGTGAGCCTTGTACTCACGCCTGCCACTTCCACGAAACGCATGACAACGCCTCCAAAATGAAATCCCAGGTGCACTAGACCTAGGGGAACCTCGGCAATAGACGCGCAACTCTGGGAAATCACGGGCGACGGAGTGGCATGCGTGAGAGTGGGAGGCTGTGCAAGAGGAAGGGGTGAGTCTTGTACTCACGCCTGCTACTTCCACGAAACACATCACCACGCGGCCAAAACGGATTCCCGGGTGCACTAGATAGTCCCAGGGGAGTTGGAGAGTAGGCGCGCACCTCCTGCCAAATCACGGGAGCCGTAGTGGCACGCCTGCCAGTGAGAGGCTGTGCACTGTGAGGCACCTGTCCTAAAGAAGGCGGTGAGCCTTGTACTCACGCCTGCCACTTCCACGAAACGCATGACAACGCCTCCAAAATGAAATCCCAGGTGCACTAGACCCAGGGCAACCTCGTCAATAGACGCGCAACTCCGGGAAATCACGGGCGACGGAGTGGCATGCGTGAGAGTGGGAGGCTGTGCAAGAGGAAGGGGTGAGCCTTGTACTCACGCCTGCTACTTTCACGAAACACATCACCACGCGGCCAAAACGGATTCCCGGGTGCACTAGATAGTCCCAAGGGAGTTGAAGAGTAGGCGCGCACCTCCTGCCAAATAACGGGAGCAGTAGTGGTACGCCTGCCAGTGAGAGGCTGTGCACTGTGAGGCACATGTGCTAAAGAAGGCGGTGAGTCTTGTACTCACGCCCGCCACTTTCTCGAAACACATCACCACGCGGTTAAAATGGATTCCCGCGTGCACTAGATAGTCCCAGGGGAGTTGGGGGGTAGGCGTGCACCTCCTGCAAGTCACGGGAGTCGTGGTGGCACGCCTCCGAGTGAGAGGCTGTGCACTATGAGGCACATGTGCTAAAGAAGGCGGTGAGCCTTGTACTCACGCCTGCCACTTTTACGAAACGCATGACAACGCCTCCAAAATAAAATCCCAGGTGCACTAGACCCAAGGGAACCTCGGCAAGGGACGCACAACTCCTGGAAATCACGGGCGACAAAGTGGCATGCGTGAGAGTGGGAGGCTGTGCAAGAGGAAGGGGTGAGGCTTGTACTCACGCCTCCTACTTCCACGAAACACATCACCACGCGGCCAAAACGGATTTACGGGTGCACAAGATAGTCCCAGGGGAGTTGGAGAGTAGGCGCGCACCTCATGCCAAATCACGGGAGCCGTAGTGGCACGCCTGCCAGTGAGAGGCTGTGCACTGTGAGGCACATGTCCTAAAGAAGGCGGTGAGCCTTGTACTCACGCCTGCCACTTCCACGAAACGCATGACAACGCCTCCAAAATGAAATCCCAGGTGCAGTAGACCCCGGGGAAGCTCGGCAATAGACGCGCAACTCCGGGAAATCACGGGCGACGGAGTGGCATGCGTGAGAGTGGGAGGCTGTGCAAGAGGAAGGGGTGAGCCTGGTACTCACGCCTGCTACTTTTACGAAACACATCACCACGCGGCCAAAACGGATTCCCGGGTGCACTAGATAGTCCCAGGGGAGTTGGAGAGTAGGCGCGCACCTCCTGCCAGATCACGGGAGCCGTAGTGGCACGCCTGCCAGTGAGAGGCTGTGCACTGTGAGGCACATGTGCTAAAGAAGGCGGTGAGTCTTGTACTGACGCCTGCCACTTTTACGAAACACATCGCCACGCGGCTAAAATGGATTCCCGCGTGCTCTAGACAGTCCCAGGGGAGTTGGGGGATACGTGCGCAACTCCTGCAAGTCACGGGAGGCGTGGTGGCACGCCTCCGAGTGAGAGTCTGTGCACTATGAGGCACACGTGCTAAAGAAGGCGGTGAGCCTTGTACTCACGCCTGCCACTTCCACGAAACGCATGACAACGCCTCCAAAATGAAATCCCAGGTGCACTAGACCCAGGGGAACCTCGGCAATAGACGCGCAACTCTGGGAAATCACGGGCGACGGAGTGGCATGCGTGAGAGTGGGAGGCTGTGCAAGAGGAAGGGGTGAGTCTTGTACTCACGCCTGCTACTTCCACGAAACACATCACCACGCGGCCAAAACGGATTCCCGGGTGCACTAGATAGTCCCAGGGGAGTTGGAGAGTAGGCGCGCACCTCCTGCCAAATCACGGGAGCCGTAGTGGCACGCCTGCCAGTGAGAGGCTGTGCACTGTGAGGCACCTGTCCTAAAGAAGGCGGTGAGCCTTGTACTCACGCCTGCCACTTCCACGAAACGCATGACAACGCCTCCAAAATGAAATCCCAGGTGCACTAGACCCAGGGGAACCTCGGCAATAGACGCGCAACTCCGGGAAATCACGGGCGACGGAGTGGCATGCGTGAGAGTGGGAGGCTGTGCAAGAGGAAGGGGTGAGCCTTGTACTCACGCCTGCTACTTTCACGAAACACATCACCACGCGGCCAAAACGGATTCCCGGGTGCACTAGATAGTCCCAAGGGAGTTGAAGAGTAGGCGCGCACCTCCTGCCAAATAACGGGAGCAGTAGTGGTACGCCTGCCAGTGAGAGGCTGTGCACTGTGAGGCACATGTGCTAAAGAAGGCGGTGAGTCTTGTACTCACGCCCGCCACTTCCTCGAAACACATCACCACGCGGTTAAAATGGATTCCCGCGTGCACTAGATAGTCCCAGGGGAGTTGGGGGGTAGGCGTGCACCTCCTGCAAGTCACGGGAGTCGTGGTGGCACGCCTCCGAGTGAGAGGCTGTGCACTATGAGGCACATGTGCTAAAGAAGGCGGTGAGCCTTGTACTCACGCCTGCCACTTTTACGAAACGCATGACAACGCCTCCAAAATAAAATCCCAGGTGCACTAGACCCAAGGGAACCTCGGCAAGGGACGCACAACTCCTGGAAATCACGGGCGACAAAGTGGCATGCGTGAGAGTGGGAGGCTGTGCAAGAGGAAGGGGTGAGGCTTGTACTCACGCCTCCTACTTCCACGAAACACATCACCACGCGGCCAAAACGGATTTACGGGTGCACAAGATAGTCCCAGGGGAGTTGGAGAGTAGGCGCGCACCTCATGCCAAATCACGGGAGCCGTAGTGGCACGCCTGCCAGTGAGAGGCTGTGCACTGTGAGGCACATGTCCTAAAGAAGGCGGTGAGCCTTGTACTCACGCCTGCCACTTCCACGAAACGCATGACAACGCCCCCAAAATGAAATCCCAGGTGCACTAGACCCAGGGGAACCTCGGCAATAGACGCGCAACTCCAGGAAATCACGGGCGACGGAGTGGCATGCGTGAGAGTGGGAGGCTGTGCAAGAAGAAGGGGTGAGGCTTGTACTCACGCCTGCTACTTCCACGAAACACATCACCACGCGGCCAAAACGGATTTACGGGTGCACAAGATAGTCCCAGGGGTGTTGGAGAGTAGGCGCGCACCTCATGCCAAATCACGGGAGCCGTAGTGGCACGCCTGCCAGTGAGAGGCTGTGCACTGTGAGGCACATGTCCTAAAGAAGGCGGTGAGCCTTGTACTCACGCCTGCCACTTCCACGAAACGCATGACAACACCTCCAAAATGAAATCCCAGGTGCACTAGACCCCGGGGAAGCTCGGCAATAGACGCGCAACTCCGGGAAATCACAGGCGACGGAGTGGCATGCGTGAGAGTGGGAGGCTGTGCAAGAGGAAGGGGTGAGCCTGGTACTCACGCCTGCTACTTCCACGAAACACATCACCACGCGGCCAAAACGGATTCCCGGGTGCACTAGATAGTCCCAGGGGAGTTGGAGAGTAGGCGCGCACCTCCTGCCAGATCACGGGAGCCGTAGTGGCACGCCTGCCAGTGAGAGGCTGTGCACTGTGAGGCACATGTGCTAAAGAAGGCGGTGAGTCTTGTACTGACGCCTGCCACTTTTACGAAACACATCGCCACGCGGCTAAAATGGATTCCCGCGTGCTCTAGACAGTCCCAGGGGAGTTGGGGGATACGTGCGCAACTCCTGCAAGTCACGGGAGGCGTGGTGGCACGCCTCCGAGTGAGAGTCTGTGCACTATGAGGCACACGTGCTAAAGAAGGCGGTGAGCCTTGTACTCACGCCTGCCACTTCCACGAAACGCATGACAACGCCTCCAGAATAAAATCCCAGGTGCACTAGACCCAAGGGAACCTCGGCAAGGGACGCAACACTCCTGGAAATCACGGGCGACAAAGTGGCATGCGTGAGAGTGGGAGGCTGTGCAAGAGGAAGGGGTGAGGCTTGTACTCACGCCTCCTACTTCCACGAAACACATCACCACGCGGCCAAAACGGATTTACGGGTGCACAAGATAGTCCCAGGGGAGTTGGAGAGTAGGCGCGCACCTCATGCCAAATCACGGGAGCCGTAGTGGCACGCCTGCCAGTGAGAGGCTGTGCACTGTGAGGCACCTGTCCTAAAGAAGGAGGTGAGCCTTGTACTCACGCTTGCCACTTCCACGAAACGCATGACAACGCCTCCAAAATGAAATCCCAGGTGCACTAGACCCAGGGGAACCTCGGCAATAGACGCGCAACTCCGGGAAATCACGGGCGACGGAGTGGCATGCGTGAGAGTGGGAGGCTGTGCAAGAGGAAGGGGTGAGGCTTGTACTCACGCCTGCTACTTCCACGAAACACATCACCACGCGGCCAAAACGGATTTACGGGTGCACAAGATAGTCCCAGGGGAGTTGGAGAGTAGGCGCGCACCTCATGCCAAATCACGGGAGCCGTAGTGGCACGCCTGCCAGTGAGAGGCTGTGCACTGTGAGGCACATGTCCTAAAGAAGGCGGTGAGCCTTGTACTCACGCCTGCCACTTCCACGAAACGCATGACAACGCCTCCAAAATGAAATCCCAGGTGCACTAGACCCCGGGGAAGCTCGGCAATAGACGCGCAACTCCGGGAAATCACGGGCGACGGAGTGGCATGCGTGAGAGTGGGAGGCTGTGCAAGAGGAAGGGGTGAGCCTGGTACTCACGCCTGCTACTTCCACGAAACACATCACCACGCGGCCAAAACGGATTCCCGGGTGCACTAGATAGTCCCAGGGGAGTTGGAGAGTAGGCGCGCACCTCCTGCCAGATCACGGGAGCCGTAGTGGCACGCCTGCCAGTGAGAGGCTGTGCACTGTGAGGCACATGTGCTAAAGAAGGCGGTGAGTCTTGTACTGACGCCTGCCACTTTTACGAAACACATCGCCACGCGGCTAAAATGGATTCCCGCGTGCTCTAGACAGTCCCAGGGGAGTTGGGGGATACATGCGCAACTCCTGCAAGTCACGGGAGGCGTGGTGGCACGCCTCCGAGTGAGAGTCTGTGCACTATGAGGCACACGTGCTAAAGAAAACGGTGAGCCTTGTACTCACGCCTGCCACTTCCACGAAACGCATGACAACGCCTCCAAAATGAAATCCCAGGTGCACTAGACCCAGGGGAACCTCGGCAATAGACGCGCAACTCTGGGAAATCACGGGCGACGGAGTGGCATGCGTGAGAGTGGGAGGCTGTGCAAGAGGAAGGGGTGAGTCTTGTACTCACGCCTGCTACTTCCACGAAACACATCACCACGCGGCCAAAACGGATTCCCGGGTGCACTAGATAGTCCCAGGGGAGTTGGAGAGTAGGCGCGCACCTCCTGCCAAATCACGGGAGCCGTAGTGGCACGCCTGCCAGTGAGAGGCTGTGCACTGTGAGGCACCTGTCCTAAAGAAGGCGGTGAGCCTTGTACTCACGCCTGCCACTTCCACGAAACGCATGACAACGCCTCCAAAATGAAATCCCAGGTGCACTAGACCCAGGGGAACCTCGGCAATAGACGCGCAACTCCGGGAAATCACGGGCGACGGAGTGGCATGCGTGAGAGTGGGAGGCTGTGCAAGAGGAAGGGGTGAGCCTTGTACTCACGCCTGCTACTTTCACGAAACACATCACCACGCGGCCAAAACGGATTCCCGGGTGCACTAGATAGTCCCAAGGGAGTTGAAGAGTAGGCGCGCACCTCCTGCCAAATAACGGGAGCAGTAGTGGTATGCCTGCCAGTGAGAGGCTGTGAACTGTGAGGCACATGTGCTAAAGAAGGCGGTGAGTCTTGTACTCACGCCCGCCACTTCCTCGAAACACATCACCACGCGGTTAAAATGGATTCCCGCGTGCACTAGATAGTCCCAGGGGAGTTGGGGGGTAGGCGTGCACCTCCTGCAAGTCACGGGAGTCGTGGTGGCACGCCTCCGAGTGAGAGGCTGTGCACTATGAGGCACATGTGCTAAAGAAGGCGGTGAGCCTTGTACTCACGCCTGCCACTTTTACGAAACGCATGACAACGCCTCCAAAATAAAATCCCAGGTGCACTAGACCCAAGGGAACCTCGGGAAGGGACGCACAACTCCTGGAAATCACGGGCGACAAAGTGGCATGCGTGAGAGTGGGAGCCTATGCAAGAGGAAGGGGTGAGGCTTGTACTCACGCCTCCTACTTCCACGAAACACATCACCACGCGGCCAAAACGGATTTACGGGTGCACAAGATAGTCCCAGGGGAGTTGGAGAGTAGGCGCGCACCTCATGCCAAATCACGGGAGCCGTAGTGGCACGCCTGCCAGTGAGAGGCTGTGCACTGTGAGGCACATGTCCTAAAGAAGGCGGTGAGCCTTGTACTCACGCCTGCCACTTCCACGAAACGCATGACAACGCCTCCAAAATGAAATCCCAGGTGCACTAGACCCAGGGGAACCTCGGCAATAGACGCGCAACTCCGGGAAATCACGGGCGACGGAGTGGCATGCGTGAGAGTGGGAGGCTGTGCAAGAGGAAGGGGTGAGGCTTGTACTCACGCCTGCTACTTCCACGAAACACATCACCACGCGGCCAAAACGGATTTACGGGTGCACAAGATAGTCCCAGGGGAGTTGGAGAGTAGGCGCGCACCTCATGCCAAATCACGGGAGCCGTAGTGGCACGCCTGCCAGTGAGAGGCTGTGCACTGTGAGGCACATGTCCTAAAGAAGGCGGTGAGCCTTGTACTCACGCCTGCCACTTCCACGAAACGCATGACAACGCCTCCAAAATGAAATCCCAGGTGCACTAGACCCCGGGGAAGCTCGGCAATAGACGCGCAACTCCGGGAAATCACGGGCGACGGAGTGGCATGCGTGAGAGTGGGAGGCTGTGCAAGAGGAAGGGGTGAGCCTGGTACTCACGCCTGCTACTTCCACGAAACACATCACCACGCGGCCAAAACGGATTCCCGGGTGCACTAGATAGTCCCAGGGGAGTTGGAGAGTAGGCGCGCACCTCCTGCCAGATCACGGGAGCCGTAGTGGCACGCCTGCCAGTGAGAGGCTGTGCACTGTGAGGCACATGTGCTAAAGAAGGCGGTGAGTCTTGTACTGACGCCTGCCACTTTTACGAAACACATCGCCACGCGGCTAAAATGGATTCCCGCGTGCTCTAGACAGTCCCAGGGGAGTTGGGGGATACGTGCGCATCTCCTGCAAGTCACGGGAGGCGTGGTGGCACGCCTCCGAGTGAGAGTCTGTGCACTATGAGGCACACGTGCTAAAGAAGGCGGTGAGCCTTGTACTCACGCCTGCCACTTCCACGAAACGCATGACAACGCCTCCAAAATGAAATCCCAGGTGCACTAGACCTAGGGGAACCTCGGCAATAGACGCGCAACTCTGGGAAATCACGGGCGACGGAGTGGCATGCGTGAGAGTGGGAGGCTGTGCAAGAGGAAGGGGTGAGTCTTGTACTCACGCCTGCTACTTCCACGAAACACATCACCACGCGGCCAAAACGGATTCCCGGGTGCACTAGATAGTCCCAGGGGAGTTGGAGAGTAGGCGCGCACCTCCTGCCAAATCACGGGAGCCGTAGTGGCACGCCTGCCAGTGAGAGGCTGTGCACTGTGAGGCACCTGTCCTAAAGAAGGCGGTGAGCCTTGTACTCACGCCTGCCACTTCCACGAAACGCATGACAACGCCTCCAAAATGAAATCCCAGGTGCACTAGACCCAGGGCAACCTCGTCAATAGACGCGCAACTCCGGGAAATCACGGGCGACGGAGTGGCATGCGTGAGAGTGGGAGGCTGTGCAAGAGGAAGGGGTGAGCCTTGTACTCACGCCTGCTACTTTCACGAAACACATCACCACGCGGCCAAAACGGATTCCCGGGTGCACTAGATAGTCCCAAGGGAGTTGAAGAGTAGGCGCGCACCTCCTGCCAAATAACGGGAGCAGTAGTGGTACCCCTGCCAGTGAGAGGCTGTGCACTGTGAGGCACATGTGCTAAAGAAGGCGGTGAGTCTTGTACTCACGCCCGCCACTTTCTCGAAACACATCACCACGCGGTTAAAATGGATTCCCGCGTGCACTAGATAGTCCCAGGGGAGTTGGGGGGTAGGCGTGCACCTCCTGCAAGTCACGGGAGTCGTGGTGGCACGCCTCCGAGTGAGAGGCTGTGCACTATGAGGCACATGTGCTAAAGAAGGCGGTGAGCCTTGTACTCACGCCTGCCACTTTTACGAAACGCATGACAACGCCTCCAAAATAAAATCCCAGGTGCACTAGACCCAAGGGAACCTCGGCAAGGGACGCACAACTCCTGGAAATCACGGGCGACAAAGTGGCATGCGTGAGAGTGGGAGGCTGTGCAAGAGGAAGGGGTGAGGCTTGTACTCACGCCTGCTACTTCCACGAAACACATCACCACGCGGCCAAAACGGATTTACGGGTGCACAAGATAGTCCCAGGGGAGTTGGAGAGTAGGCGCGCACCTCATGCCAAATCACGGGAGCCGTAGTGGCACGCCTGCCAGTGAGAGGCTGTGCACTGTGAGGCACATGTCCTAAAGAAGGCGGTGAGCCTTGTACTCACGCCTGCCACTTCCACGAAACGCATGACAACGCCTCCAAAATGAAATCCCAGGTGCACTAGACCCAGGGGAACCTCGGCAATAGACGCGCAACTCCAAGAAATCACGGGCGACGGAGTGGCATGCGTGAGAGTGGGAGGCTGTGCAAGAGGAAGGGGTGAGGCTTGTACTCACGCCTGCTACTTCCACGAAACACATCACCACGCGGCCAAAACGGATTTACGGGTGCACAAGATAGTCCCAGGGGAGTTGGAGAGTAGGCGCGCACCTCATGCCAAATCACGGGAGCCGTAGTGGCACGCCTGCCAGTGAGAGGCTGTGCACTGTGAGGCACATGTCTTAAAGAAGGCGGTGAGCCTTGTACTCACGCCTGCCACTTCCACGAAACGCATGATAACGCCTCCAAAATGAAATCCCAGGTGCACTAGACCCCGGGGAAGCTCGGCAATAGACGCGCAACTCCGGGAAATCACGGGCGACGGAGTGGCATGCGTGAGAGTGGGAGGCTGTGCAAGAGGAAGGGGTGAGCCTGGTACTCACGCCTGCTACTTCCACGAAACACATCACCACGCGGCCAAAACGGATTCCCGGGTGCACTAGATAGTCCCAGGGGAGTTGGAGAGTAGGCGCGCACCTCCTGCCAGATCACGGGAGCCGTAGTGGCACGCCTGCCAGTGAGAGGCTGTGCACTGTGAGGCACATGTGCTAAAGAAGGCGGTGAGTCTTGTACTGACGCCTGCCACTTTTACGAAACACATCGCCACGCGGCTAAAATGGATTCCCGCGTGCTATAGACAGTCCCAGGGGAGTTGGGGGATACGTGCGCAACTCCTGCAAGTCACGGGAGGCGTGGTGGCACGCCTCCGAGTGAGAGTCTGTGCACTATGACGCACACGTGCTAAAGCAGGCGGTGAGCCTTGTACTCACGCCTGCCACTTCCACGAAACGCATGACAACGCCTCCAGAATAAAATCCCAGGTGTACTAGACCCAGGGGAACCTCCGCAATAGACGCGCAACTCCGGAAAATCACGGGCGACGGAGTGGCATGCGTGAGAGTGGGAGGCTGTGCAAGAGGAAGGGGTGAGCTTTGTACTCACGCCTGCTACTTTCACGAAACACATCACCACGCGGCCAAAACGGATTCCCGGGTGCACTAGATAGTCCCAAGGGAGTTGAAGAGTAGGCGCGCACCTCCTGCCAAATCACGGGAGCAGTAGTGGCACGCCTGCCAGTGAGAGGCTGTGCACTGTGAGGCACATGTGCTAAAGAAGGCGGTGAGTCTTGTACTCACGCCCGCCACTTCCTCGAAACACATCACCACGCGGTAAAAATGGATTCCCGCGTGCACTAGATAGTCCCAGGGGAGTTGGGGGGTAGGCGCGCACCTCCTGCAAGTCACGAGAGTCGTGTTGGCACGCCTCCGAGTGAGAGGCTGTGCACTATGAGGCACATGTGCTAAAGAAGGCGTTGAGCCTTGTACTCACGCCTGCCACTTTTACGAAACGCATGACAACGCCTCCAAAATAAAATCCCAGGTGCACTAGACCCAAGGGAACCTCGGCAAGGGACGCACAACTCCTGGAAATCACGGGCGACAAAGTGGCATGCGTGAGAGTTGGAGGCTGTGCAAGAGGAAGGGGTGAGGCTTGCACTCACGCCTGCTACTTCCTCGAAACACATCACCACGCGGCCAAAACGGATTTACGGGTGCACAAGATAGTCCCAGGGGAGTTGGAGAGTAGGCGCGCACCTCATGCCAAATCACGGGAGGCGTGGTGGCACGCCTCCGAGTGAGAGTCTGTGCACTGTGAGGCACATGTCCTAAAGAAGGCGGTGAGCCTTGTACTCACGCCTGCCACTTCCACGAAACGCATGACAACGCCTCCAAAATGAAATCCCAGGTGCACTAGACCCAGGGGAACCTCGGCAATAGACGCGCAACTCCGGGAAATCACGGGCGACGGAGTGGCATGCGTGAGAGTGGGAGGCTGTGCAAGAGGAAGGGGTGAGGCTTGTACTCACGCCTGCTACTTCCACGAAACACATCACCACGCGGCCAAAACGGATTTACGGGTGCACAAGATAGTCCCAGGGGAGTTGGAGAGTAGGCGCGCACCTCATGCCAAATCACGGGAGCCGTAGTGGCACGCCTGCCAGTGAGAGGCTGTGCACTGTGAGGCACATGTCCTAAAGAAGGCGGTGAGCCTTGTACTCACGCCTGCCACTTCCACGAAAAGCATGACAACGCCTCCAAAATGAAATCCCAGGTGCACTAGACCCCGGGAAAGCTCGGCAATAGACGCGCAACTCCGGGAAATCACGGGCGACGGAGTGGCATGCGTGAGAGTGGGAGGCTGTGCAAGAGGAAGGGGTGAGCCTGGTACTCACGCCTGCTACTTCCACGAAACACATCACCACGCGGCCAAAACGGATTCCCGGGTGCACTAGATAGTCCCAGGGGAGTTGGAGAGTAGGCGCGCACCTCCTGCCAGATCACGGGAGCCGTAGTGGCACGCCTGCCAGTGAGAGGCTGTGCACTGTGAGGCACACGTGCTAAAGAAGGCGGTGAGTCTTGTACTGACGCCTGCCACTTTTACGAAACACATCGCCACGCGGCTAAAATGGATTCCCGCGTGCTCTAGACAGTCCCAGGGGAGTTGGGGGATACGTGCGCAACTCCTGCAAGTCACGGGAGTCGTGGTGGCACGCCTCCGAGTGAGAGGCTGTGCACTATGAGGCACATGTGCTAAAGAAGGCGGTGAGCCTTGTACTCACGCCTGCCACTTTTACGAAACGCATGACAACGCCTCCAAAATAAAATCCCAGGTGCACTAGACCCAAGGGAACCTCGGCAAGGGACGCACAACTCCTGGAAATCACGGGCGACAAAGTGGCATGCGTGAGAGTGGGAGGCTGTGCAAGAGGAAGGGGTGAGGCTTGTACTCAAGCCTGCTACTTCCACGAAACACATCACCACGCGGCCAAAACGGATTTACGGGTGCACAAGATAGTCCCAGGGGAGTTGGAGAGTAGGCGCGCACCTCATGCCAAATCACGGGAGCCGTAGTGGCACGCCTGCCAGTGAGAGGCTGTGCACTGTGAGGCACATGTCCTAAAGAAGGCGGTGAGCCTTGTACTCACGCCTGCCACTTCCACGAAACGCATGACAACGCCTCCAAAATGAAATCCCAGGTGCACTAGACCCAGGGGAACCTCGGCAATAGACGCGCAACTCCGTGAAATCACGGGCGACGGAGTGGCATGCGTGAGAGTGGGAGGCTGTGCAAGAGGAAGGGGTGAGGCTTGTACTCACGCCTGCTACTTCCACGAAACACATCACCACGCGGCCAAAACGGATTTACGGGTGCACAAGATAGTCCCAGGGGAGTTGGAGAGTAGGCGCGCACCTCATGCCAAATCACGGGAGCCGTAGTGGCACGCCTGCCAGTGAGAGGCTGTGCACTGTGAGGCACATGTCCTAAAGAAGGCGGTGAGCCTTGTACTCACGCCTGCCACTTCCACGAAACGCATGACAACGCCTCCAAAATGAACTCCCAGGTGCACTAGACCCCGGGGAAGCTCGGCAATAGACGCGCAACTCCGGGAAATCACGGGCGACGGAGTGGCATGCGTGAGAGTGGGAGGCTGTGCAAGAGGAAGGGGTGAGCCTGGTACTCACGCCTGCTACTTCCACGAAACACATCACCACGCGGCCAAAACGGATTCCCGGGTGCACTAGATAGTCCCAGGGGAGTTGGAGAGTAGGCGCGCACCTCCTGCCAGATCACGGGAGCCGTAGTGGCACGCCTGCCAGTGAGAGGCTGTGCACTGTGAGGCACACGTGCTAAAGAAGGCGGTGAGTCTTGTACTGACGCCTGCCACTTTTACGAAACACATCGCCACGCGGCTAAAATGGATTCCCGCGTGCTCTAGACAGTCCCAGGGGAGTTGGGGGATACGTGCGCAACTCCTGCAAGTCACGGGAGGCGTGGTGGCACGCCTCCGAGTGAGAGTCTGTGCACTATGAGGCACACGTGCTAAAGAAGGCGGTGAGCCTTGTACTCACGCCTGCCACTTCCACGAAACGCATGACAACGCCTCCAGAATAAAATCCCAGGTGTACTAGACCCAGGGGAACCTCCGCAATAGACGCGCAACTCCGGGAAATCACGGGCAACGGAGTGGCATGCGTGAGAGTGGGAGGCTGTGCAAGAGGAAGGGGTGAATCTTGTACTCACGCCTGCTACTTCCACGAAACACATCACCACGCGGCCAAATCGGATTCCCGGGTGCACTAGATAGTCCCAGGGGAGTTGGAGAGTAGGCGCGCACCTCCTGCCAAATCACGGGAGCCGTAGTGGCACGCCTGCAAGTGAGAGGCTGTCCACTGTGAGGCACCTGTCCTAAATAAGGCGGTGAGCCTTGTACTCACGCCTGCCACTTCCACGAAACGCATGACAATGCCTCCAAAATGAAATCCCAGGTGCACTAGACCCAGGGGAACCTCGGTAATAGACGCGGAACTCCGGGAAATCACGGGCGACGGAGTGGCATGCGTGAGAGTGGGAGGCTGTGCAAGAGGAAGGGGTGAGCTTTGTACTTACGCCTGCTACTTTCACGAAACACATCACCACGCGGCCAAAACGGATTCCCGGGTGCACTAGATAGTCCCAAGGGAGTTGAAGAGTAGGCGCGCACCTCCTGCCAAATCACGGGAGCAGTAGTGGCACGCCTGCCAGTGAGAGGCTGTGCACTGTGAGGCACATGTGCTAAAGAAGGCGGTGAGTCTTGTACTCACGCCCGCCACTTCCTCGAAACACATCACCACGCGGTTAAAATGGATTCCCGCGTGCACTAGATAGTCCCAGGGGAGTTGGGGGGTAGGCGCGCACCTCCTGCAAGTCACGGGAGTCGTGGTGGCACGCCTCCGAGTGAGAGGCTGTGCACTATGAGGCACATGTGCTAAAGAAGGCGGTGAGCCTTGTACTCACGCCTGCCACTTTTACGAAACGCATGACAACGCCTCCAAAATAAAATCCCAGGTGCACTAGACCCAAGGGAACCTCGGCAAGGGACGCACAACTCCTGGAAATTACGGGCGACAAAGTGGCATGCGTGAGAGTTGGAGGCTGTGCAAGAGGAAGGGGTGAGGCTTGCACTCACGCCTGCTACTTCCTCGAAACACATCACCACGCGGCCAAAACGGATTTACGGGTGCACAAGATAGTCCCAGGGGAGTTGGAGAGTAGGCGCGCACCTCATGCCAAATCACGGGAGGCGTGGTGGCACGCCTCCGAGTGAGAGTCTGTGCACTGTGAGGCACATGTCCTAAAGAAGGCGGTGAGCCTTGTACTCACGCCTGCCACTTCCACGAAACGCATGACAACGCCTCCAAAATGAAATCCCAGGTGCACTAGACCCAGGGGAACCTCGGCAATAGACGCGCAACTCTGGGAAATCACGGGCGACGGAGTGGCATGCGTGAGAGTGGGAGGCTGTGCAAGAGGAAGGGGTGAGTCTTGTACTCACGCCTGCTACTTCCACGAAACACATCACCACGCGGCCAAAACGGATTCCCGGGTGCACTAGATAGTCCCAGGGGAGTTGGAGAGTAGGCGCGCACCTCCTGCCAAATCACGGGAGCCGTAGTGGCACGCCTGCCAGTGAGAGGCTGTGCACTGTGAGGCACCTGTCCTAAAGAAGGCGGTGAGCCTTGTACTCACGCCTGCCACTTCCACGAAACGCATGACAACGCCTCCAAAATGAAATCCCAGGTGCACTAGACCCAGGGGAACCTCGGCAATAGACGCGCAACTCCGGGAAATCACGGGCGACGGAGTGGCATGCGTGAGAGTGGGAGGCTGTGCAAGAGGAAGGGGTGAGCCTTGTACTCACGCCTGCTACTTTCACGAAACACATCACCACGCGGCCAAAACGGATTCCCGGGTGCACTAGATAGTCCCAAGGGAGTTGAAGAGTAGGCGCGCACCTCCTGCCAAATAACGGGAGCAGTAGTGGTACGCCTGCCAGTGAGAGGCTGTGCACTGTGAGGCACATGTGCTAAAGAAGGCGGTGAGTCTTGTACTCACGCCCGCCACTTCCTCGAAACACATCACCACGCGGTTAAAATGGATTCCCGCGTGCACTAGATAGTCCCAGGGGAGTTGGGGGGTAGGCGTGCACCTCCTGCAAGTCACGGGAGTCGTGGTGGCACGCCTCCGAGTGAGAGGCTGTGCACTATGAGGCACATGTGCTAAAGAAGGCGGTGAGCCTTGTACTCACGCTTGCCACTTTTACGAAACGCATGACAACGCCTCCAAAATAAAATCCCAGGTGCACTAGACCCAAGGGAACCTCGGCAAGGGACGCACAACTCCTGGAAATCACGGGCGACAAAGTGGCATGCGTGAGAGTGGGAGGCTGTGCAAGAGGAAGGGGTGAGGCTTGTACTCACGCCTGCTACTTCCACGAAACACATCACCACGCGGCCAAAACGGATTTACGGGTGCACAAGATAGTCCCAGGGGAGTTGGAGAGTAGGCGCGCACCTCATGCCAAATCACGAGGGCCGTAGTGGCACGCCTGCCAGTGAGAGGCTGTGCACTGTGAGGCACATGTCCTAAAGAAGGCGGTGAGCCTTGTACTCACGCCTGCCACTTCCACGAAACGCATGACAACGCCTCCAAAATGAAATCCCAGGTGCACTAGACCCAGGGGAACCTCGGCAATAGACGCGCAACTCCGGGAAATCACGGGCGACGGAGTGGCATGCGTGAGAGTGGGAGGCTGTGCAAGAGGAAGGGGTGAGGCTTGTACTCACGCCTGCTACTTCCACGAAACACATCACCACGCGGCCAAAACGGATTTACGGGTGCACAAGATAGTCCCAGGGGAGTTGGAGAGTAGGCGCGCACCTCATGCCAAATCACGGGAGCCGTAGTGGCACGCCTGCCAGTGAGAGGCTGTGCACTGTGAGGCACATGTCCTAAAGAAGGCGGTGAGCCTTGTACTCACGCCTGCCACTTCCACGAAACGCATGACAACGCCTCCAAAATGAAATCCCAGGTGCACTAGACCCCGGGGAAGCTCGGCAATAGACGCGCAACTCCGGGAAATCACGGGCGACGGAGTGGCATGCGTGAGAGTGGGAGGCTGTGCAAGAGGAAGGGGTGAGCCTGGTACTCACGCCTGCTACTTCCACGAAACACATCACCACGCGGCCAAAACGGATTCCCGGGTGCACTAGATAGTCCCAGGGGAGTTGGAGAGTAGGCGCGCACCTCCTGCCAGATCACGGGAGCCGTAGTGGCGCGCCTGCCAGTGAGAGGCTGTGCACTGTGAGGCACATGTGCTAAAGAAGGCGGTGAGTCTTGTACTGACGCCTGCCACTTTTACGAAACACATCGCCACGCGGCTAAAATGGATTCCCGCGTGCTCTAGACAGTCCCAGGGGAGTTGGGGGATACGTGCGCAACTCCTGCAAGTCACGGGAGGCGTGGTGGCACGCCTCCGAGTGAGAGTCTGTGCACTATGAGGCACACGTGCTAAAGAAGGCGGTGAGCCTTGTACTCACGCCTGCCACTTCCACGAAACGCATGACAACGCCTCCAGAATAAAATCCCAGGTGTACTAGACCCAGGGGAACCTCCGCAATAGACGCGCAACTCCGGGAAATCACGGGCAACGGAGTGGCATGCGTGAGAGTGGGAGGCTGTGCAAGAGGAAGGGGTGAGTCTTGTACTCACGCCTGCTACTTCCACGAAACACATCACCACGCGGCCAAATCGGATTCCCGGGTGCACTAGATAGTCCCAGGGGAGTTGGAGAGTAGGCGCGCACCTCCTGCCAAATCACGGGAGCCGTAGTGGCACGCCTGCAAGTGAGAGGCTGTCCACTGTGAGGCACCTGTCCTAAATAAGGCGGTGAGCCTTGTACTCACGCCTGCCACTTCCACGAAACGCATGACAATGCCTCCAAAATGAAATCCCAGGTGCACTAGACCCAGGGGAACCTCGGCAATAGACGCGGAACTCCGGGAAATCACGGGCGACGGAGTGGCATGCGTGAGAGTGGGAGGCTATGCAAGAGGAAGGGGTGAGCTTTGTACTCACGCCTGCTACTTTCACGAAACACATCACCACGCGGCCAAAACGGATTCCCGGGTGCACTAGATAGTCCCAAGGGAGTCGAAGAGTAGGCGCGCACCTCCTGCCAAATCACGGGAGCAGTAGAGGTACGCCTGCCAGTGAGAGGCTGTGCACTGTGAGGCACATGTGCTAAAGAAGGCGGTGAGTCTTGTACTCACGCCCGCCACTTCCTCGAAACACATCACCACGCGGTAAAAATGGATTCCCGCGTGCACTAGATAGTCCCAGGGGAGTTGGGGGGTAGGCGCGCACCTCCTGCAAGTCACGGGAGTCGTGGTGGCACGCCTCCGAGTGAGAGGCTGTGCACTATGAGGCACATGTCCTAAAGAAGGCGGTGAGCCTTGTACTCACGTCTGCCACTTCCACGAAACGCATGACAACGCCTCCAAAATGAAATCCCAGGTGCACTAGACCCAGGGGAACCTCGGCAATAGACGCGCAACTCTGGGAAATCACGGGCGACGGAGTGGCATGCGTGAGAGTGGGAGGCTGTGCAAGAGGAAGGGGTGAGTCTTGTACTCACGCCTGCTACTTCCACGAAACACATCACCACGCGGCCAAAACGGATTCCCGGGTGCACTAGATAGTCCCAGGGGAGTTGGAGAGTAGGCGCGCACCTCCTGCCAAATCACGGGAGCCGTAGTGGCACGCCTGCCAGTGAGAGGCTGTGCACTGTGAGGCACCTGTCCTAAAGAAGGCGGTGAGCCTTGTACTCACGCCTGCCACTTCCACGAAACGCATGACAACGCCTCCAAAATGAAATCCCAGGTGCACTAGACCCAGGGGAACCTCGGCAATAGACGCGCAACTCCGGGAAATCACGGGCGACGGAGTGGCATGCGTGAGAGTGGGAGGCTGTGCAAGAGGAAGGGGTGAGCCTTGTACTCACGCCTGCTACTTTCACGAAACACATCACCACGCGGCCAAAACGGATTCCCGGGTGCACTAGATAGTCCCAAGGGAGTTGAAGAGTAGGCGCGCACCTCCTGCCAAATAACGGGAGCAGTAGTGGTACGCCTGCCAGTGAGAGGCTGTGCACTGTGAGGCACATGTGCTAAAGAAGGCGGTGAGTCTTGTACTCACGCCCGCCACTTCCTCGAAACACATCACCACGCGGTTAAAATGGATTCCCGCGTGCACTAGATAGTCCCAGGGGAGTTGGGGGGTAGGCGTGCACCTCCTGCAAGTCACGGGAGTCGTGGTGGCACGCCTCCGAGTGAGAGGCGGTGCACTATGAGGCACATGTGCTAAAGAAGGCGGTGAGCCTTGTACTCACGCCTGCCACTTTTACGAAACGCATGACAACGCCTCCAAAATAAAATCCCAGGTGCACTAGACCCAAGGGAACCTCGGCAAGGGACGCACAACTCCTGGAAATCACGGGCGACAAAGTGGCATGCGTGAGAGTGGGAGGCTGTGCAAGAGGAAGGGGTGAGGCTTGTACTCACGCCTCCTACTTCCACGAAACACATCACCACGCGGCCAAAACGGATTTACGGGTGCACAAGATAGTCCCAGGGGAGTTGGAGAGTAGGCGCGCACCTCATGCCAAATCACGGGAGCCGTAGTGGCACGCCTGCCAGTGAGAGGCTGTGCACTGTGAGGCACATGTCCTAAAGAAGGCGGTGAGCCTTGTACTCACGCCTGCCACTTCCACGAAACGCATGACAACGCCTCCAAAATGAAATCCCAGGTGCACTAGACCCAGGGGAACCTCGGCAATAGACGCGCAACTCCGGGAAATCACGGGCGACGGAGTGGCATGCGTGAGAGTGGGAGGCTGTGCAAGAGGAAGGGGTGAGGCTTGTACTCACGCCTGCTACTTCCACGAAACACATCACCACGCGGCCAAAACGGATTTACGGGTGCACAAGATAGTCCCAGGGGAGTTGGAGAGTAGGCGCGCACCTCATGCCAAATCACGGGAGCCGTAGTGGCACGCCTGCCAGTGAGAGGCTGTGCACTGTGAGGCACATGTCCTAAAGAAGGCGGTGAGCCTTGTACTCACGCCTGCCACTTCCACGAAACGCATGACAACGCCTCCAAAATGAAATCCCAGGTGCACTAGACCACGGGGAAGCTCGGCAATAGACGCGCAACTCCGGGAAATCACGGGCGACGGAGTGGCATGCGTGAGAGTGGGAGGCTGTGCAAGAGGAAGGGGTGAGCCTGGTACTCACGCCTGCTACTTCCACGAAACACATCACCACGCGGCCAAAACGGATTTACGGGTGCACAAGATAGTCCCAGGGGAGTTGGAGAGTAGGCGCGCACCTCATGCCAAATCACGGGAGCCGTAGTGGCACGCCTGCCAGTGAGAGGCTGTGCACTGTGAGGCACATGTGCTAAAGAAGGCGGTTAGTCTTGTACTCACGCCCGCCACTTCCTCGAAACACATCACCACGCGGTTAAAATGGATTCCCGCGTGCACTAGATAGTCCCAGGGGAGTTGTGCTAAAGAAGGCGGTGAGCCTTGTACTCACGCCTGCCACTTTTACGAAACGCATGACAACGCCTCCAAAATAAAATCCCAGGTGCACTAGACCCAAGGGAACCTCGGCAAGGGACGCACAACTCCTGGAAATCACGGGCGACAAAGTGGCATGCGTGAGAGTTGGAGGCTGTGCAAGAGGAAGGGGTGAGGCTTGCACTCACGCCTGCTACTTCCTCGAAACACATCACCACGCGGCCAAAACGGATTTACGGGTGCACAAGATAGTCCCAGGGGAGTTGGAGAGTAGGCGCGCACCTCATGCCAAATCACGGGAGGCGTGGTGGCACGCCTCCGAGTGAGAGTCTGTGCACTGTGAGGCACATGTCCTAAAGAAGGCGGTGAGCCTTGTACTCACGCCTGCCACTTCCACGAAACGCATGACAACGCCTCCAAAATGAAATCCCAGGTGCACTAGACCCAGGGGAACCTCGGCAATAGACGCGCAACTCTGGGAAATCACGGGCGAAGGAGTGGCATGCGTGAGAGTGGGAGGCTGTGCAAGAGGAAGGGGTGAGTCTTGTACTCACGCCTGCTACTTCCACGAAACACATCACCACGCGGCCAAAACGGATTCCCGGGTGCACTAGATAGTCCCAGGGGAATTGGAGAGTAGGCGCGCACCTCCTGCCAAATCACGGGAGCCGTAGTGGCACGCCTGCCAGTGAGAGGCTGTGCACTGTGAGGCACCTGTCCTAAAGAAGGCGGTGAGCCTTGTACTCACGCCTGCCACTTCCACGAAACGCATGACAACGCCTCCAAAATGAAATCCCAGGTGCACTAGACCCAGGGGAACCTCGGCAATAGACGCGCAACTCTGGGAAATCACGGGCGACGGAGTGGCATGCGTGAGAGTGGGAGGCTGTGCAAGAGGAAGGGGTGAGTCTTGTACTCACGCCTGCTACTTCCACGAAACACATCACCACGCGGCCAAAACGGATTCCCGGGTGCACTAGATAGTCCCAGGGGAGTTGGAGAGTAGGCGCGCACCTCCTGCCAAATCACGGGAGCCGTAGTGGCACGCCTGCCAGTGAGAGGCTGTGCACTGTGAGGCACCTGTCCTAAAGAAGGCGGTAAGCCTTGTACTCACGCCTGCCACTTCTACGAAACGCATGACAACGCCTCCAAAATGAAATCCCAGGTGCACTAGACCCAGGGGAACCTCGGCAATAGACGCGCAACTCCGGGAAATCACGGGCGACGGAGTGGCATGCGTGAGAGTGGGAGGCTGTGCAAGAGGAAGGGGTGAGCCTTGTACTCACGCCTGCTACTTTCACGAAACACATCACCACGCGGCCAAAACGGATTCCCGGGTGCACTAGATAGTCCCAAGGGAGTTGAAGAGTAGGCGCGCACCTCCTGCCAAATAACGGGAGCAGTAGTGGTACGCCTGCCAGTGAGAGGCTGTGCACTGTGAGGCACATGTGCTAAAGAAGGCGGTGAGTCTTGTACTCACGCCCGCCACTTCCTCGAAACACATCACCACGCGGTTAAAATGGATTCCCGCGTGCACTAGATAGTCCTAGGGGAGTTGGGGGGTAGGCGTGCACCTCCTGCAAGTCACGGGAGTCGTGGTGGCACGCCTCCGAGTGAGAGGCTGTGCACTATGAGGCACATGTGCTAAAGAAGGCGGTGAGCCTTGTACTCACGCCTGCCACTTTCACGAAACGCATGACAACGCCTCCAAAATAAAATCCCAGGTGCACTAGACCCAAGGGAACCTCGGCAAGGGACGCACAACTCCTGGAAATCACGGGTGACAAAGTGGCATGCGTGAGAGTGGGAGGCTGTGCAAGAGGAAGGGGTGAGGCTTGTACTCACGCCTGCTACTTCCACGAAACACATCACCACGCGGCCAAAACGGATTTACGGGTGCACAAGATAGTCCCAGGGGAGTTGGAGAGTAGGCGCGCACCTCATGCCAAATCACGGGAGCCGTAGTGGCACGCCTGCCAGTGAGAGGCTGTGCACTGTAAGGCACATGTCCTAAAGAAGGCGGTGAGCCTTGTACTCACGCCTGCCACTTCCACGAAACGCATGACAACGCCTCCAAAATGAAATCCCAGGTGCACTAGACCCAGGGGAACCTCGGCAATAGACGCGCAACTCCGGGAAATCACGGGCGACGGAGTGGCATGCGTGAGAGTGGGAGGCTGTGCAAGAGGAAGGGGTGAGGCTTGTACTCACGCCTGCTACTTCCACGAAACACATCACCACGCGGCCAAAACGGATTTACGGGTGCACAAGATAGTCCCAGGGGAGTTGGAGAGTAGGCGCGCAACTCATGCCAAATCACGGGAGCCGTAGTGGCACGCCTGCCAGTGAGAGGCTGTGCACTGTGAGGCACATGTCCTAAAGAAGGCGGTGAGCCTTGTACTCACGCCTGCCACTTCCACGAAACGCATGACAACGCCTCCAAAATGAAATCCCAGGTGCACTAGACCCAGGGGAACCTCGGCAATAGACGCGCAACTCCGGGAAATCACGGGCGACGGAGTGGCATGCGTGAGAGTGGGAGGCTGTGCAAGAGGAAGGGGTGAGCCTGGTACTCACGCCTGCTACTTCCACGAAACACATCACCACGCGGCCAAAACGGATTCCCGGGTGCACTAGATAGTCCCAGGGAAGTTGGAGAGTAGGCGCGCACCTCCTGCCAGATCACGGGAGCCGTAGTGGCACGCCTGCCAGTGAGAGGCTGTGCACTGTGAGGCACATGTGCTAAAGAAGGCGGTGAGTCTTGTACTGACGCCTGCCACTTTTACGAAACACATCGCCACGCGGCTAAAATGGATTCCCGCGTGCTCTAGACAGTCCCAGGGGAGTTGGGGGATACGTGCGCAACTCCTGCAAGTCACGGGAGGCGTGGTGGCACGCCTCCGAGTGAGAGTCTGTGCACTATGAGGCACACGTGCTAAAGAAGGCGGTGAGCCTTGTACTCACGCCTGCCACTTCCACGAAACGCATGACAACGCCTCCAGAATAAAATGCCAGGTGTACTAGACCCAGGGGAACCTCCGCAATAGACGCGCAACTCCGGGAAATCACGGGCAACGGAGTGGCATGCGTGAGAGTGGGAGGCTGTGCAAGAGGAAGGGGTGAGTCTTGTACTCACGCCTGCTACTTCCACGAAACACATCACCACGCGGCCAAAACGGATTCCCGGGTGCACTAGATAGTCCCAGGGGAGTTGGAGAGTAGGCGCGCACCTCCTGCCAAATCACGGGAGCCGTAGTGGCACGCCTGCAAGTGAGAGGCTGTCCACTGTGAGGCACCTGTCCTAAATAAGGCGGTGAGCCTTGTACTCACGCCTGCCACTTCCACGAAACGCATGACAATGCCTCCAAAATGAAATCCCAGGTGCACTAGACCCAGGGGAACCTCGGCAATAGACGCGGAACTCCGGGAAATCACGGGCTACGGAGTGGCATGCGTGAGAGTGGGAGGCTATGCAAGAGGAGGGGGTGAGCTTTGTACTCACGCCTGCTACTTTCACGAAACACATCACCACGCGGCCAAAACGGATTCCCGGGTGCACTAGATAGTCCCAAGGGAGTTGAAGAGTAGGCGCGCACCTCCTGCCAAATCACGGGAGCAGTAGTGGCACGCCTGCCAGTGAGAGGCTGTGCACTGTGAGGCACATGTGCTAAAGAAGGCGGTGAGTCTTGTACTCACGCCCGCCACTTCCTCGAAACACATCACCACGCGGTTAAAATGGATTCCCGCGTGCACTAGATAGTCCCAGGGGAGTTGGGGGGTAGGCGCGCACCTCCTGCAAGTCACGGGAGTCGTGGTGGCACGCCTCCGAGTGAGAGGCTGTGCACTATGAGGCACATGTGCTAAAAAAGGCGGTGAGCCTTGTACTCACGCCTGCCACTTTTACGAAACGCATGACAACGCCTCCAAAATAAAATCCCAGGTGCACTAGACCCAAGGGAACCTCGGCAAGGGACGCACAACTCCTGGAAATCACGGGCGACAAAGTGGCATGCGTGAGAGTTGGAGGCTGTGCAAGAGGAAGGGGTGAGGCTTGTACTCACGCCTGCTACTTCCTCGAAACACATCACCACGCGGCCAAAACGGATTTACGGGTGCACAAGATAGTCCCAGGGGAGTTGGAGAGTAGGCGCGCACCTCATGCCAAATCACGGGAGGCGTGGTGGCACGCCTCCGAGTGAGAGTCTGTGCACTGTGAGGCACATGTCCTAAAGAAGGCGGTGAGCCTTGTACTCACGCCTGCCACTTCCACGAAACGCATGACAACGCCTCCAAAATGAAATCCCAGGTGCACTAGACCCAGGGGAACCTCGGCAGTAGACGCGCAACTCTGGGAAATCACGGGCGACGGAGTGGCATGCGTGAGAGTGGGAGGCTGTGCAAGAGGAAGGGGTGAGCCTTGTACTCACGCCTGCTACTTTCACGAAACACATCACCACGTGGCCAAAACGGATTCCCGGGTGCACTAGATAGTCCCAAGGGAGTTGAAGAGTAGGCGCGCACCTCCTGCCAAATAACGGGAGCAGTAGTGGTACGCCTGCCAGTGAGAGGCTGTGCACTGTGAGGCACATGTGCTAAAGAAGGCGGTGAGTCTTGTACTCACGCCCGCCACTTCCTCGAAACACATCACCACGCGGTTAAAATGGATTCCCGCGTGCACTAGATAGTCCTAGGGGAGTTGGGGGGTAGGCGTGCACCTCCTGCAAGTCACGGGAGTCGTGGTGGCACGCCTCCGAGTGAGAGGCTGTGCACTATGAGGCACATGTGCTAAAGAAGGCGGTGAGCCTTGTACTCACGCCTGCCACTTTCACGAAACGCTTGACAACGCCTCCAAAATAAAATCCCAGGTGCACTAGACCCAAGGGAACCTCGGCAAGGGACGCACAACTCCTGGAAATCACGGGCGACAAAGTGGCATGCGTGAGAGTGGGAGGCTGTGCAAGAGGAAGGGGTGAGGCTTGTACTCACGCCTGCTACTTCCACGAAACACATCACCACGCGGCCAAAACGGATTTACGGGTGCACAAGATAGTCCCAGGGGAGTTGGAGAGTAGGCGCGCACCTCATGCCAAATCACGGGAGCCGTAGTGGCACGCCTGCCAGTGAGAGGCTGTGCACTGTGAGGCACATGTCCTAAAAAAGGCGGTGAGCCTTGTACTCACGCCTACCACTTCCACGAAACGCATGACAACGCCTCCAAAATGAAATCCCAGGTGCACTAGACCCAGGGGAACCTCGGCAATAGACGCGCAACTCCGGGAAATCACGGGCGACGGAGTGGCATGCGTGAGAGTGGGAGGCTGTGCAAGAGGAAGGGGTGAGGCTTGTACTCACGCCTGCTACTTCCACGAAACACATCACCACGCGGCCAAAACGGATTTACGGGTGCACAAGATAGTCCCAGGGGAGTTGGAGAGTAGGCGCGCAACTCATGCCAAATCACGGGAGCCGTAGTGGCACGCCTGCCAGTGAGAGGCTGTGCACTGTGAGGCACATGTCCTAAAGAAGGCGGTGAGCCTTGTACTCACGCCTGCCACTTCCACGAAACGCATGACAACGCCTCCAAAATGAAATCCCAGGTGCACTAGACCCAGGGGAAGCTCGGCAATAGACGCGCAACTCCGGGAAATCACGGGCGACGGAGTGGCATGCGTGAGAGTGGGAGGCTGTGCAAGAGGAAGGGGTGAGCCTGGTACTCACGCCTGCTACTTCCACGAAACACATCACCACGCGGCCAAAACGGATTCCCGGGTGCACTAGATAGTCCCAGGGGAGTTGGAGAGTAGGCGCGCACCTCCTGCCAGATCACGGGAGCCGTAGTGGCACGCCTGCCAGTGAGAGGCTGTGCACTGTGAGGCACATGTGCTAAAGAAGGCGGTGAGTCTTGTACTGACGCCTGCCACTTTTACGAAACACATCGCCACGCGGCTAAAATGGATTCCCGCGTGCTCTAGACAGTCCCAGGGGAGTTGGGGGATACGTGCGCAACTCCTGCAAGTCACGGGAGGCGTGGTGGCACGCCTCCGAGTGAGAGTCTGTGCACTATGAGGCACACGTGCTAAAGAAGGCGGTGAGCCTTGTACTCACGCCTGCCACTTCCACGAAACGCATGACAACGCCTCCAGAATAAAATCCCAGGTGTACTAGACCCAGGGGAACCTCCGCAATAGACGCGCAACTCCGGGAAATCACGGGCAACGGAGTGGCATGCGTGAGAGTGGGAGGCTGTGCAAGAGGAAGGGGTGAGTCTTGTACTCACGCCTGCTACTTCCACGAAACACATCACCACGCGGCCAAAACGGATTCCCGGGTGCACTAGATAGTCCCAGGGGAATTGGAGAGTAGGCGCGCACCTCCTGCCAAATCACGGGAGCCGTAGTGGCACGCCTGCAAGTGAGAGGCTGTCCACTGTGAGGCACCTGTCCTAAATAAGGCGGTGAGCCTTGTACTCACGCCTGCCACTTCCACGAAACGCATGACAACGCCTCCAAAATGAAATCCCAGGTGCACTACACCCAGGGGAACCTCGGCAATAGACGCGGAGCTCCGGAAAATCACGGGCGACGGAGTGGCATGCGTGAGAGTGGGAGGCTATGCAAGAGGAAGGGGTGAGCTTTGTACTCACGCCTGCTACTTTCACGAAACACATCACCACGCGGCCAAAACGGATTCCCGGGTGCACTAGATAGTCCCAAGGGAGTTGAAGAGTAGGCGCGCACCTCCTGCCAAATCATGGGAGCAGTAGTGGCACGCCTGCCAGTGAGAGGCTGTGCACTGTGAGGCACATGTGCTAAAGAAGGCGGTGAGTCTTGTACTCACGCCCGCCACTTCCTCGAAACACATCACCACGCGGTTAAAATGGATTCCCGCGTGCACTAGATAGTCCCAGGGGAGTTGGGGGGTAGGCGCGCACCTCCTGCAAGTCACGGGAGTCGTGGTGGCACGCCTCCGAGTGAAAGGCTGTGCACTATGAGGCACATGTGCTAAAGAAGGCGGTGAGCCTTGTACTCACGCCTGCCACTTTTACGAAACGCATGACAACGCCTCCAAAATAAAATCCCAGGTGCACTAGACCCAAGGGAACCTCGGCAAGGGACGCACAACTCCTGGAAATCACGGGCGACAAAGTGGCATGCGTGAGAGTTGGAGGCTGTGCAAGAGGAAGGGGTGAGGCTTGTACTCACGCCTGCTACTTCCTCGAAACACATCACCACGCGGCCAAAACGGATTTACGGGTGCACAAGATAGTCCCAGAGGAGTTGGAGAGTAGGCGCGCACCTCATGCCAAATCACGGGAGCCGTAGTGGCACGCCTGCCAGTGAGAGGCTGTGCACTGTGAGGCACATGTCCTAAAGAAGGCGGTGAGCTTTGTACTCACGCCTGCCACTTCGACGAAACGCATGACAACGCCTCCAAAATGAAATCCCAGGTGCACTAGACCCAGGGGAACCTCGGCAATAGACGCGCAACTCCGGGAAATCACGGGCGACGGAGTGGCATGCGTGAGAGTGGGAGGCTGTGCAAGAGGAAGGGGTGAGGCTTGTACTCACGCCTGCTACTTCCACGAAACACATCACCACGCGGCCAAAACGGATTTACGGGTGCACAAGATAGTCCCAAGGGAGTTGGAGAGTAGGCGCGCACCTCCTGCCAAATCACGGGAGCAGTAGTGGCACGCCTGCCAGTGAGAGGCTGTGCACTGTAAGGCACATGTGCTAAAGAAGGCGGTGAGTCTTGTACTCACGCCCGCCACTTCCTCGAAACACATCACCACGCGGTTAAAATGGATTCCCGCGTGCACTAGATAGTCCCAGGGGAGTTGGGGGGTAGGCGCGCACCTCCTGCAAGTCACGGGAGTCGTGGTGGCACGCCTCCGAGTGAGAGGCTGTGCACTATGAGGCACATGTGCTAAAGAAGGCGGTGAGCCTTGTACTCACGCCTGCCACTTTTACGAAACGCATGACAACGCCTCCAAAATAAAATCCCAGGTGCACTAGACCCAAGGGAACCTCGGCAGGGGACGCACAACTCCTGGAAATCACGGGCGACAAAGTGGCATGCGTGAGAGTTGGAGGCTGTACAAGAGGAAGGGGTGAGGCTTGTACTCACGCCTGCTACTTCCTCGAAACACATCACCACGCGGCCAAAACGGATTTACGGGTGCACAAGATAGTCCCAGAGGAGTTGGAGAGTAGGCGCGCACCTCATGCCAAATCACGGGAGCCGTAGTGGCACGCCTGCCAGTGAGAGGCTGTGCACTGTGAGGCACATGTCCTAAAGAAGGCGGTGAGCTTTGTACTCACGCCTGCCACTTCCACGAAACGCATGACAACGCCTCCAAAATGAAATCCCAGGTGCACTAGACCCAGGGGAAGCTCGGCAATAGACGCGCAACTCCGGGAAATCACGGGCGACGGAGTGGCATGCGTGAGAGTGGGAGGCTGTGCAAGAGGAAGGGGTGAGCCTGGTACTCACGCCTGCTACTTTCACGAAACACATCACCACGCGGCCAAAACGGATTCCCGGGTGCACTAGATAGTCCCAGGGGAGTTGGAGAGTAGGCGCGCACCTCCTGCCAAATCACGGGAGCAGTAGTGGCACGCCTGCCAGTGAGAGGCTGTGCACTGTGAGGCACATGTGCTAAAGAAGGCGGTGAGTCTTGTACTCACGCCCGCCACTTCCTCGAAACACATCACCACGCGGTTAAAATGGATTCCCGCGTGCACTAGATAGTCCCAGGGGAGTTGGGGGGTAGGCGCGCACCTCCTGCAAGTCACGGGAGTCGTGGTGGCACGCCTCCGAGTGAAAGGCTGTGCACTATGAGGCACATGTGCTAAAGAAGGCGGTGAGCCTTGTACTCACGCCTGCCACTTTTACGAAACGCATGACAACGCCTCCAAAATAAAATCCCAGGTGCACTAGACCCAAGGGAACCTCGGCAAGGGACGCACAACTCCTGGAAATCACGGGCGACAAAGTGGCATGCGTGAGAGTTGGAGGCTGTGCAAGAGGAAGGGGTGAGGCTTGTACTCACGCCTGCTACTTCCTCGAAACACATCACCACGCGGCCAAAACGGATTTACGGGTGCACAAGATAGTCCCAGAGGAGTTGGAGAGTAGGCGCGCACCTCATGCCAAATCACGGGAGCCGTAGTGGCACGCCTGCCAGTGAGAGGCTGTGCACTGTGAGGCACATGTCCTAAAGAAGGCGGTGAGCTTTGTACTCACGCCTGCCACTTCGACGAAACGCATGACAACGCCTCCAAAATGAAATCCCAGGTGCACTAGACCCAGGGGAACCTCGGCAATAGACGCGCAACTCCGGGAAATCACGGGCGACGGAGTGGCATGCGTGAGAGTGGGAGGCTGTGCAAGAGGAAGGGGTGAGGCTTGTACTCACGCCTGCTACTTCCACGAAACACATCACCACGCGGCCAAAACGGATTTACGGGTGCACAAGATAGTCCCAAGGGAGTTGGAGAGTAGGCGCGCACCTCCTGCCAAATCACGGGAGCAGTAGTGGCACGCCTGCCAGTGAGAGGCTGTGCACTGTAAGGCACATGTGCTAAAGAAGGCGGTGAGTCTTGTACTCACGCCCGCCACTTCCTCGAAACACATCACCACGCGGTTAAAATGGATTCCCGCGTGCACTAGATAGTCCCAGGGGAGTTGGGGGGTAGGCGCGCACCTCCTGCAAGTCACGGGAGTCGTGGTGGCACGCCTCCGAGTGAGAGGCTGTGCACTATGAGGCACATGTGCTAAAGAAGGCGGTGAGCCTTGTACTCACGCCTGCCACTTTTACGAAACGCATGACAACGCCTCCAAAATAAAATCCCAGGTGCACTAGACCCAAGGGAACCTCGGCAGGGGACGCACAACTCCTGGAAATCACGGGCGACAAAGTGGCATGCGTGAGAGTTGGAGGCTGTACAAGAGGAAGGGGTGAGGCTTGTACTCACGCCTGCTACTTCCTCGAAACACATCACCACGCGGCCAAAACGGATTTACGGGTGCACAAGATAGTCCCAGAGGAGTTGGAGAGTAGGCGCGCACCTCATGCCAAATCACGGGAGCCGTAGTGGCACGCCTGCCAGTGAGAGGCTGTGCACTGTGAGGCACATGTCCTAAAGAAGGCGGTGAGCTTTGTACTCACGCCTGCCACTTCCACGAAACGCATGACAACGCCTCCAAAATGAAATCCCAGGTGCACTAGACCCAGGGGAAGCTCGGCAATAGACGCGCAACTCCGGGAAATCACGGGCGACGGAGTGGCATGCGTGAGAGTGGGAGGCTGTGCAAGAGGAAGGGGTGAGCCTGGTACTCACGCCTGCTACTTTCACGAAACACATCACCACGCGGCCAAAACGGATTCCCGGGTGCACTAGATAGTCCCAGGGGAGTTGGAGAGTAGGCGCGCACCTCCTGCCAAATCACGGGAGCAGTAGTGGCACGCCTGCCAGTGAGAGGCTGTGCACTGTGAGGCACATGTGCTAAAGAAGGCGGTGAGTCTTGTACTCACGCCCGCCACTTCCTCGAAACACATCACCACGCGGTTAAAATGGATTCCCGCGTGCACTAGATAGTCCCAGGGGAGTTGGGGGGTAGGCGCGCACCTCCTGCAAGTCACGGGAGGCGTGGTGGCACGCCTCCGAGTGAGAGGCTGTGCACTATGAGGCACATGTGCTAAAGAAGGCGGTGAGCCTTGTACTCACGCCTGCCACTTTTACGAAACGCATGACAACGCCTCCAAAATAAAATCCCAGGTGCACTAGACCCAAGGGAACCTCGGCAAGGGACGCACAACTCCTGGAAATCACGGGCGACAAAGTGGCATGCGTGAGAGTTGGAGGCTGTGCAAGAGGAAGGGGTGAGGCTTGTACTCACGCCTGCTACTTCCTCGAAACACATCACCACGCGACCAAAACGGATTTACGGGTGCACAAGATAGTCCCAGAGGAGTTGGAGAGTAGGCGCGCACCTCATGCCAAATCACGGGAGCCGTAGTGGCACGCCTGCCAGTGAGAGGCTGTGCACTGTGAGGCACATGTCCTAAAGAAGGCGGTGAGCTTTGTACTCACGCCTGCCACTTCCACGAAACGCATGACAACGCCTCCAAAATGAAATCCCAGGTGCACTAGACCCAGGGGAACCTCGGCAATAGACGCGCAACTCCGGGAAATCACGGGCGACGGAGTGGCATGCGTGAGAGTGGGAGGCTGTGCAAGAGGAAGGGGTGAGGCTTGTACTCACGCCTGCTACTTCCACGAAACACATCACCACGCGGCCAAAACGGATTTACGGGTGCACAAGATAGTCCCAGGGGAGTTGGAGAGTAGGCGCGCACCTCATGCCAAATCACGGGAGCCGTAGTGGCACGCCTGCCAGTGAGAGGCTGTGCACTGTGAGGCACATGTCCTAAAGAAGGCGGTGAGCCTTGTACTCACGCCTGCCACTTCCACGAAACGCATGACAACGCCTCCAAAATGAAATCCCAGGTGCACTAGACCCAGGGGAAGCTCGGCAATAGACGCGCAACTCCGGGAAATCACGGGCGACGGAGTGGCATGCGTGAGAGTGGGAGGCTGTGCAAGAGGAAGGGGTGAGCCTGGTACTCACGCCTGCTACTTCCACGAAACACATCACCACGCGGCCAAAACGGATTCCCGGGTGCACTAGATAGTCCCAGGGGAGTTGGAGAGTAGGCGCGCACCTCCTGCCAGATCACGGGAGCCGTAGTGGCACGCCTGCCAGTGAGAGGCTGTGCACTGTGAGGCACATGTGCTAAAGAAGGCGGTGAGTCTTGTACTGACGCCTGCCACTTTTACGAAACACATCGCCACGCGGCTAAAATGGATTCCCACGTGCTCTAGACAGTCCAAGGGGAGTTGGGGGATAGGCGCGCAACTCCTGCAAGTCACGGGAGGCGTGGTGGCACGCCTCCGAGTGAGAGTCTGTGCACTATGAGGCACACGTGCTAAAGAAGGCGGTGAGCCTTGTACTCACGCCTGCCACTTCCACGAAACGCATGACAACGCCTCCAAAATGAAATCCCAGGTGCACTAGACCCAGGGGAACCTCGGCAATAGACGCGCAACTCTGGGAAATCACGGGCGACGGAGTGGCATGCGTGAGAGTGGGAGGCTGTGCAAGAGGAAGGGGTGAGTCTTGTACTCACGCCTGCTACTTCCACGAAACACATCACCACGCGGCCAAAACGGATTCCCGGGTGCACTAGATAGTCCCAGGGGAGTTGGAGAGTAGGCGCGCACCTCCTGCCAAATCACGGGAGCCGTAGTGGCACGTCTGCCAGTGAGAGGCTGTGCACTGTGAGGCATCTGTCCTAAAGAAGGCGGTGAGCCTTCTACTCACGCCTGCCACTTCCACGAAACGCATGACAACGCCTCCAAAATGAAATCCCAGGTGCACTAGACCCAGGGGAACCTCGGCAATAGACGCGCAACTCCGGGAAGTCACGGGCGACGGAGTGGCATGCGTGAGAGTGGGAGGCTGTGCAAGAGGAAGGGGTGAGCCTTGTACTCACGCCTGCTACTTTCACGAAACACATCACCACGCGGCCAAAACGGATTCCCGGGTGCACTAGATAGTCCCAAGGGAGTTGAAGAGTAAGCGCGCACCTCCTGCCAAATAACGGGAGCAGTAGTGGTACGCCTGCCAGTGAGAGGCTGTGCACTGTGAGGCACATGTGCTAAAGAAGGCGGTGAGTCTTGTACTCACGCCCGCCACTTCCTCGAAACACATCACCACGCGGTTAAAATGGATTCCCGCGTGCACTAGATAGTCCCAGGGGAGTTGGGGGGTAGGCGTGCACCTCCTGCAAGTCACGGGAGTCGTGGTGGCACGCCTCCGAGTGAGAGGCTGTGCACTATGAGGCACATGTGCTAAAGAAGGCGGTGAGCCTTGTACTCACGCCTGCCACTTTTACGAAACGCATGACAACGCCTCCAAAATAAAATCCCAGGTGCACTAGACCCAATGGAACCTCGGCAAGGGACGCACAACTCCTGGAAATCACGGGCGACAAAGTGGCATGCGTGAGAGTGGGAGGCTGTGCAAGAGGAAGGGGTGAGGCTTGTACTCACGCCTGCTACTTCCACGAAACACATCACCACGCGGCCAGAACGGATTTACGGGTGCACAAGATAGTCCCAGGGGAGTTGGAGAGTAGGCGCGCACCTCATGCCAAATCACGGGAGCCGTAGTGGCACGCCTGCCAGTGAGAGGCTGTGCACTGTGAGGCACATGTCCTAAAGAAGGCAGTGAGCCTTGTACTCACGCCTGCCACTTCCACGAAACGCATGACAACGCCTCCAAAATGAAATACCAGGTGCACTAGACCCAGGGGAAGCTCGGCAATAGACGCGCAACTCCGGGAAATCACGGGCGACGGAGTGGCATGCGTGAGAGTGGGAGGCTGTGCAAGAGGAAGGGGTGAGGCTTGTACTCACGCCTGCTACTTCCACGAAACACATCACCACGCTTCCAAAACGGATTTACGGGTGCACAAGATAGTCCCAGGGGAGTTGGAGAGTAGGCGCGCACCTCATGCCAAATCACGGGAGCCGTAGTGGCACGCCTGCCAGTGAGAGGCTATGCACTGTGAGGCACATGTCCTAAAGAAGGCGGTGAGCCTTGTACTCACGCCTGCCACTTCCACGAAACGCATGACAACGCCTCCAAAATGAAATCCCAGGTGCACTAGACCCAGGGGAAGCTCGGCAATAGACGCGCAACTCCGGGAAATCACGGGCGACGGAGTGGCATGCGTGAGAGTGGGAGGCTGTGCAAGAGGAAGGGGTGAGCCTGGTACTCACGCCTGCTACTTCCACGAAACACATCACCACGCGGCCAAAACGGATTCCCGGGTGCACTAGATAGTCCCAGGGGAGTTGGAGAGTAGGCGCGCACCTCCTGCCAGATCACGGGAGCCGTAGTGGCACGCCTGCCAGTGAGAGGCTGTGCACTGTGAGGCACATGTGCTGAAGAAGGCGGTTAGTCTTGTACTGACGCCTGCCACTTTTACGAAACACATCGCCACGCGGCTAAAATGGATTCCCGCGTGCTCTAGACAGTCCCAGGGGAGTTGGGGGATACGTGCGCACCTCCTGCAAGTCACTGGAGGCGTGGTGGCACGCCTCCGAGTGAGAGTCTGTGCACTGTGAGGCACATGTCCTAAAGAAGGCGGTGAGCCTTGTACTCACGCCTGCCACTTCCACGAAACGCATGACAACGCCTCTAGAATAAAATCCCAGGTGTACTAGACCCAGGGAAACCTCCGCAATAGACGCGCAACTCCGGGAAATCACGGGCAACGGAGTGGCATGCGTGAGAGTGGGAGGCTGTGCAAGAGGAAGGGGTGAGTCTTGTACTCACGCCTGCTACTTCCACGAAACACATCACCACGCGGCCAAAACGGATTCCCGGGTGCACTAGATAGTCCCAGGGGAGTTGGAGAGTAGGCGCGCACCTCCTGCCAAATCACGGGAGCCGTAGTGGCACGCCTGCAAGTGAGAGGCTGTCCACTGTGAGGCACCTGTCCTAAAGAAGGCGGTGAGCCTTGTACTCACGCCTGCCACTTCCACGAAACGCATGACAACGCCTCCAAAATGAAATCCCAGGTGCACTAGACCCAGGGGAACCTCGGCAATAGACGCGGAACTCCGGGAAATCACGGGCGACGGAGTGGCATGCGTGAGAGTGGGAGGCTGTGCAAGAGGAAGGGGTGAGGCTTGTACTCACGCCTGCTACTTCCACGAAACACATCACCACGCGGCCAAAACGGATTTACGGGTGCACAAGATAGTCCCAGGGGAGTTGGAGAGTAGGCGCACACCTCATGCCAAATCACGGGAGCCGTAGTGGCACGCCTGCCAGTGAGAGGCTGTGCACTGTGAGGCACATGTCCTAAAGAAGGCGGTGAGTCTTGTACTGACGCCTGCCACTTTTACGAAACACATCGCCACGCGGCTAAAATGGATTCCCGCGTGCACTAGATAGTCCCAAGGGAGTTGAAGAGTAGGCGCGCACCTCCTGCCAAATAACGGGAGCCGTGGTGGCACGCCTCCGAGTGCGAGGCTGTGCACTATGAGGCACATGTGCTAAGGAGGGTGGTGAGCCTTGTACTCACGCCTGCCACTTCCACGAAACGCATGACAACGCCTCCAAAAAGAAATCCCAGGTGCACTAGTCCCAGGGGAACCTCGGCAATAGACGGGCAACTCCGGGAAATCACGGGCGACGGAGTGGCATGCGTGAGAGTCTGAGGCTGTGCAAGAGGAAGGGCTGAGCCTTGTACTCACGCCTGCTACTTCCACGAAACACATCACCACGCGGCCAAAACGGATTCCCGGGTGCACAAGATAGTCCCAGAGGAGTTGGAGAGTAGGCGCGCACCTCCTGCCAAATCACGGGAGCCGTAGTGGCACGCCTGCCAGTGAGAGGCTGTGCACTGTAAGGCACATGTCCTAAAGAAGGCGGTAAGTCTTGTAGTCACGCCTGCCACTTCCACGAAACACATCACCACGCGGCTAAAATAGATTCCCGCGTGCACTAGATAGTCCCAGGGGAGTTGGGGGGTAGGCGCGCACCTCCTGCAAATCACGGAAGCCGTGGTGGCACGCCTCCGAGTGAGAGGCTGTGCACTATGAGGAACATGTGCTAAAGAAGGTGGTGAGCCTTGTACTCACGCCTGCCACTTCCACGAAACGCATGACAACGCCTCCAAAATAAAATCCCAGGTGCACTAGTCCCAGGGGAACCTCGGCAATAGACGGGCAACTCCGGAAAATCGCGGGCGACGGAGTGGCATGCGTGAGAGTGGGAGGCTGTGCAAGAGAAAGGGCTGAGCCTTGTACTGACGCCTGCTACTTCCACGAAACACATCACCACGCGGCCAAAACGGATTCCCGGGTGCACAAGATAGTCCCAGAGGAGTTGGAGAGTAGGCGCGCACCTCCTGCCAAATCACGGGAGCCCTAGTGGCACGCCTCCGAGTGAGAGGCTGTGCACTATGAGGCACATGTCCTAAAGAAGGCGGTGAGCCTTGTACTCACGCCTGCCACTTCCACGGAACGCATGACAACGCCTCCAAAATGAAATCCCAGGTGCACTAGTCCCAGGGGAACCTCGGCAATAGACGGGCAACTCCGGAAAATCGCGGGCGACGGAGTGGCATGCGTGAGAGTGGGAGGCTGTGCAAGAGGAAGGGCTGAGCCTTGTACTCACGCCTGCTACTTCCACGAAACACATCACCACGCGGCCAAAACGGATTCCCGGGTGCACAAGATAGTCCCAGAGGAGTTGGAGAGTAGGCGCGCACCTCCTGCCAAATCACGGGAGCCGTAGTGGCACGCCTGCAAGTGAGAGGCTGTGCACTGTGAGGCACATGTCCTAAAGAAGGCGGTGAGCCTTGTACTCACGCCTGCCACTTCCACCAAACGCATGACAACGCCTCAAAAATGAAATCCCAGGTGCACTAGACCCAGGGGAACCTCGGCAATAGACGCGCAACTCCGGGAAATCACGGGCGACGGAGTGGCATGCGTGAGAGTGGGAGGCTGTGCAAGAGGAAGGGCTGAGCCTTGTACTCACGCGTGCTACTTCCACGAAACACATCACCACGCGGCCAAAACGGATTCCCGGGTGCACAAGATAGTCCCAGAGGAGTTGGAGAGTAGGCGCGCACCTCCTGCAAATCACGGGAGCCGTAGTGGCACGCCTCCGAGTGAGAGGCTGTGCACTATGAGGCACATGTCCTAAAGAAGGCGGTGAGCCTTGTACTCACGCCTGCCACTTCCACGAAACGCATGACAACGCCTCCAAAATGAAATCCCAGGTGCACTAGTCTCAGGGGAACCTCGGCAATAGACGGGCAACTCCGGAAAGTCGCGGGCGACGGAGTGGCATGCGTGAGAGTGGGAGGCTGTGCAAGAGGAAGGGCTGAGCCTTGTACTCACGCCTGCTACTTCCACGAAACACATCACCACGCGGCCAAAACGGATTCCCGGGTGCACAAGATAGTCCCAGAGGAGTTGGAGAGTAGGCGCGCACCTCCTGCCAAATCACGGGAGCCGTAGTGGCACGCCTGCCAGTGAGAGGCTGTGCACTGTGAGGCACATGTCCTAAAGAAGGCGGTGAGCCTTGTACTCACGCCTGCCACCTCCACGAAACGCATGACAACAACTCCAAAATGAAATCCCAGGTGCACTTGACCCAGGGGAACCTCGGCAATAGACGCGCAACTCCGGGAAATCACGGGCGACGGAGTGGCATACGTGAGAGTGGGAGGCTGTGCAAGAGGAAGGGCTGAGCCTTGTACTCACGCCTGCTACTTCCACGAAACACATAACCACGCGGCCAAAACGGATTCCCGGGTGCACTAGATAGTCCCAGGGGAGTTGGAGAGTAGGCGCGCACCTCCTGCCAAATCACGTGAGCCGTAGTGGCACGCCTGCCAGTGAGAGGCTGTGCACTGTGAGGCACATGTGCTAAAGAAGGCGGTGAGTCTTGTACTCACGCCTGCCACTTCCACGAAACACATCACCACGCGGCTAAAATGGATTCCCGCGTGCACTAGATAGTCCCAGGGGAGTTAAGGGGTAGGTGCACACCTCCTGCAAGTCACGGGAGCCGTGGTGGCACGCCTCCGAGTGCGAGGCTGTGCACTATGAGGCACATGTGCTAAGGAAGGTGGTGAGCCTTGTACTCACGCCTGCCACTTCCACGAAACGCATGACAACTCCTCCAAAAAAAAATCCCAGGTGCACTAGTCCCAGGGGAACCTCGGCAATAGACGGGCAACTCCGGGAAATCACGGGCGACGGAGTGGCATGCGTGAGAGTGGGAGGCTGTGCAAGAGGAAGGGCTGAGCCTTGTACTCACGCCTGCTACTTCCACGAAACAGATCACCACGCGGCCAAAACGGATTCCCGGGTGCACAAGATAGTCCCAGAGGAGATAGAGAGTAGGCGCGCACCTCCTGCCAAATCACGGGAGCCGTAGTGGCACGCCTGCCAGTGAGAGGCTGTGCACTGTAAGGCACATGTCCTAAAGAAGGCGGTAAGTCTTGTAGTCACGCCTGCCACTTCCACGAAACACATCACCACGCGGCTAAAATGGATTCCCGCGTGCACTAGATAGTCCCAGGGGAGTTGGGGGGTAGGCGCGCACCTCCTGCAAATCACGGGAGCCGTGGTGGCACGCCTCCGAGTGAGAGGCTGTGCACTATGAGGAACATGTGCTAAAGAAGGTGGTGAGCCTTGTACTCACGCCTGCCACTTCCACGAAACGCATGACAACGCCTCCAAAATGAAATCCCAGGTGCACTAGTCCCAGAGGAACCTCGGCAATAGACGGGCAACTCCGGAAAATCGCGGGCGATGGAGTGGCATGCGTGAGAGTGGGAGGCTGTACAAGAGGAAGGGCTGAGCCTTGTACTCACGCCTGCTACTTCCACGAAACACATCACCACGCGGCCAAAACGGATTCCCGGGTGCACAAGATAGTCCCAGAGGAGTTGGAGAGTAGGCGCGCACCTCCTGCCAAATCACGGGAGCCGTAGTGGCACGCCTGCCAGTGAGAGGCTGTGCACTGTGAGGCACATGTCCTAAAGAAGGCGGTGAGCCTTGTACTCACGCCTGCCACTTCCACGAAACGCATGACAACGCCTCAAAAATGAAATCCCAGGTGCACTAGACCCAGGGGAACCTCGGCAATAGACGCGCAACTCCGGGAAATCACGGGCGACGGAGTGGCATGCGTGAGAGTGGGAGGCTGTGCAAGAGGAAGGGCTGAGCCTTGTACTCACGAGTGCTACTTTCACGAAACACATCACCAAGCGGCCAAAACGGATTCCCGGGTGCACTAGATAGTCCCAGGGGAAATGGAGAGTAGGCGCGCACCTCCTGCCAAATCACGGGAGCCGTAGTGGCACGCCTGCCAGTGAGAGGCTGTGCACTGTGAGGCACATGTGCTAAAGAAGGCGGTGAGTCTTGTACTCACGGCTGCCACTTCCACGAGACACATCGCCACGCGGCTAAAATGGATTCCCGCGTGCTCTAGACAGTCCCAGGGGAGTTGGGGGATAGGCGCGCACCTCCTGCAAGTCACGGGAGGCGTGGTGGCACGCCTCCGAGTGAGAGGCTGTGCACTATGAGGCACATGATCTAAAGAAGGCGGTGAGCCTTGTACTCACGCCTGCCACTTCCACGAAACGCATGACAACGCCTCCAAAATGAAATCCCAGGTGCACTAGACCCAGGGGAACCTCGGCAATTGACGCCCAACCCCGGGAAATCACGGGCGATGGAGTGGTATTCGTGAGAGTTCGAAGCTGTGCAAGAGGAAGGGGTGAGTCTTGTACTCACGCCTGCTACTTCCACGAAACACATCACCACGCGGCCAAAACGGATTCCCGGGTGCACTAGATAGTCCCAAGGGAGTTGAAGAGTAGGCGCGCACCTCCTGCCAAATCACGGGAGCCGTAGTGGCACGCCTGTCAGTGAGAGGCTGTGCACTGTGAGGCACATGTGCTAAAGAAGGCGGTGAGTCTTGTACTCACGCCTGCCACTTCCACGAAACACATCACCACGCGGCTAAAATGGATTCCCGCGTGCACTAGATAGTCCCAGGGGAGTTGGGGGGTAGGCGCGCACCTCCTGCAAGTCACGGGAGCCGTGGTTGCACGCCTCCGAGTGAGAGTCTTTGCACTATGAGGCATATGTGCTAAAGAAGGCGGTGAGCATTGTACTCACGCCTGCCACTTCCCCGAACCGCATGACAACGCCTCCAAAATGAAATCCCAGGTGCACTAGACCCAGGGAAACCTCGGCAATAGACGCGCAACTCCGGGAAATCACGGGCGACGGAGTGGCATGCGTGAGAGTGGGAGGCTGTGTAAGAGGAAGGGGTGAGCCTTGTACTCACGCCTGCTACTTCCACGAAACACATCACCACGCGGCCAAAACGGATTCCCGGGTGCACTAGATAGTCCCAGGGGAGTTGGAGAGTAGGCGCGCACCTCCTGCCAAATCACGGGAGCCGTAGTGGCATGCCTGTCAGTGAGAGGCTGTGCACTGTGAGGCACATGTGCTAAAGAAGGCGGTGAGTCTTGTACTCACGCCTGCCACTTCCACGAAACACATCGCCACGCGGGTAAAATGGATTCCCGCGTGCTCTAGAAAGTCCCAGGGGAGTTGGGGGATAGGCGCGCACCTCCTGCAAGTCACGGGAGGCGTGGTGGCACGCCTCCGAGTGAGAGGCTGTGCACTATGAGGCACATGTGCTAAACAAAGCGGTGAGCCTTGTACTCACGCCTGCCACTTCCACGAAACGCATGACAACGCCTCCAAAATGACATCCCAGGTGCACTAGACCCAGGGGAACCTCGGCAATAGACGCGCAACTCAGAGAAATCACGGGCGACGGAGTGGCATGCGTGAGAGTGGGAGGCTGTGCAAGAGGAAGGGGTGAGTCTTGTACTCACGCCTGCTACTTTCACGAAACACATCACCAAGCGGCCAAAACGGATTCCCGGGTGCACTAGATAGTCCCAGGGGAAATGGAGAGTAGGCGCGCACCTCCTGCCAAATCACGGGAGCCGTAGTGGCACGCCTGCCAGTGAGAGGCTGAGCACTGTGAGGCACATGTGCTAAAGAAGGCGGTGAGTCTTGTACTCACGGCTGCCACTTCCACGAGACACATCGCCACGCGGCTAAAATGGATTCCCGCGTGCTCTAGACAGTCGCAGGGGAGTTGGGGGATAGACGCGCACCTCCTGCAAGTCACGGGAGGCGTGGTGGCACGCCTCCGAGTGAGAGGCTGTGCACTATGAGGCACATGTGCTAAAGAAGACGGTGAGCCTTGTACTCACATCTGCCACTTCCACGAAACGCATGACAACGCCTCCAAAATGAAATCCCAGGTGCACTAGACCCAGGGGAACCTCGGCAATAGACGCGCAACTCCGGGAAATCACGGGCGACGGAGTGGCATGCGTGAGAGTGGGAGGCTGTGCAAGAGGAAGGGGTGAGCCTTGTACTTACGCCTGCTACTTCCACGAAACACATCACCACGCGGCCAAAACGGATTCCCGGGTGCACTAGATAGTCCCAAGGGAGTTGGAGAGTAGGCGCGCACCTCCTGCCAAATCACGGGAGCCGTAGTGGCACGCCTGCCAGTGAGAGGCTGTGCACTGTGAGGCACATGTGCTAAAGAAGGCGGTGAGTCTTGTCCTCACGCCTGCCACTTCCACGAAACACATCACCACGCGGCTAAAATGGATAACCGCGTGCACTAGATAGTCCCAGGAGAGCTGGGGGGTAGGCGCGCACCTCCTGCAAGTCACGGGAGCCGTAGTGGCACGCCTGCCAGTGAGAGGCTGAGCACTGTGAGGCACCTGTCCTAAAGAAGGCGGTGAGCCTTGTACTCACGCCTGCCACTTCCCCGAAACGCATGACAACGCCTCCAAAATGAAATCCCAGGTGCACTAGACCCAGGGGAACCTCGGCAATAGACGCGCAACTCCGGGAAATCACGGGCGACGGAGTGGCATGCGTGAGAGTGGGAGGCTGTGCAAGAGGAAGGGGTGAGCCTTGTACTCACGCCTGCTACTTCCACGAAACACATCACCACGCGGCCAAAACGGATTCCTGGGTGCACTAGATAGTCCCAAGGGAGTTGAAGAGTAGGCGCGCACCTCCTGCCAAATCACGGGAGCCGTAGTGGCACGCCTGCCAGTGAGAGGCTGTGCACTGTGAGGCACATGTGCTAAAGAAGGCGCTGAGTCTTGTACTCACGCCTGCCACTTCCACGAAACACATCACCGCGCGGTCAAAATGGATTCCCGCGTGCACTAGATAGTCTCAGGGGAGTTGGGGGGTAGGCGCGCACCTCCTGCAAGTCACGGGAGCCGTGGTGGCACGCCTCCGAGTGAGAGGCTGTGCACTATGAGGCACATGTGCTAAAGAAGGCGGTGAGCCTTGTACTCACGCCTGCCACTTCCACGAAACGCATGACAACGCCTCCAAAATGAAATCCCAGGTGCACTAGACCCAGGGAAACCTCGGCAAGGGACGCGCAACTCCGGGAAATCACGGGCGACGGAGTGGCATGCGTGAGAGTGGGAGGCTGTGCAAGAGGGAGGGGTGAGACTTGTACTCACGCCTGCTACTTCAACGAAACACATCACCACGCGGCCAAAACGGATTCCCGGGTGCACTAGATAGTCCCAGGGGAGTTGGAGAGTAGGCGCGCACCTCCTGCCTAATCACGGGAGCCGTAGTGGCACGCCTGCCAGTGAGAGGCTGTGCACTGTGAGGCACATGTGCTAAAGAAGGCGGTGAGTCTTGTACTCACGCCTGCCACTTCCACGAAACACATCGCCACGCGGCTAAAATGGATTTCCGCGTGCTCTAGATAGTCCCAGGGGAGTTGGGGGATAGGCGCGCACCTCCTGCAAGTCACGGGAGGCGTGGTGGCACGCCTCCGACTGAGAGGCTGTGCACTATGAGGCACATGATCTAAAGAAGGCGGTGAGCCTTGTACTCACGCCTGCCACTTCCACGAAACGCATGACAACGCCTCCAAAATGAAATCCCAGGTGCACTAGACCCAGGGGAACCTCGGCAATTGACGCCCAACCCCGGGAAATCACGGGCGATGGAGTGGTATTCGTGAAAGTTCGAGGCTGTGCAAGAGGAAGGGGTGAGTCTTGTACTCACGCCTGCTACTTCCACGAAACACATCACCACGCGGCCAAAACGGATTCCCGGGTGCACTAGATAGTCCCAAGGGAGTTGAAGAGTAGGCGCGCACCTCCTGCCAAATCACGGGAGCCGTAGTGGCACGCCTGTCAGTGAGAGGCTGTGCACTGTGAGGCACATGTGCTAAAGAAGGCGGTGAGTCTTGTACTCACGCCTGCCACTTCCATGAAACACATCACCACGCAGCTAAAATGGATTCCCGCGTGCACTAGATAGTCCCAGGGGAGTTGGGGGGTAGGCGCGCACCTCCTGCAAGTCACGGGAGCCGTGGTGGCACGCCTCCGAGTGAGAGTCTGTGCACTATGAGGCACATGTGCTAAAGAAGGCGGTGAGCCTTGTACTCACGCGTGCCACTTCCCCGAACCGCATGACAACGCCTCTAAAATGAAATCCCAGGTGCACTATACCCAGGGGAACCTCGGCAATAGAAGCGCAACTCCGGGAAATCACGGGCGACGGAGTGGCATGCGTGAGAGTGGGAGGCTGTGTAAGAGGAAGGGGTGAGCCTTGTACTCACGCCTGCTACTTCCACGAAACACATCACCACGCGGCCAAAACGGACTCCCGGGTGCACTAGATAGTCCCAGGGGAGTTGGAGAGTAGGCGCGCACCTCCTGCCAAATCACGGGAGCCGTAGTGGCACGCCTGCCAGTGAGAGGCTGTGCACTGTGAGGCACATGTGCTAAAGAAGGCGGTGAATCTTGTACTCACGCCTGCCACTTCCACGAAACACATCGCCACGCGGCTAAAATGGATTCCCGTGTGCTCTAGACAGTCCCAGGGGAGTTGGGAGATAGGCGCGCACCTCCTGCAAGTCACGGGAGGCGTGGTGGCACGCCTCCGAGTCAGAGGCTTTGCACTATGAGGCACATGTGCTAAAGAAGGCGGTGAGCCTTGTACTCACATCTGCCACTTCCACGAAACGCATGACAACGCCTCCAAAATGAAATCCCAGGTGCACTAGACCCAGGGGAACCTCGGCAATAGACGCGCAACTCCAGGAAATCACGGGCGACGGAGTGGCATGCGTGAGAGTTGGAGGCTGTGCAAGAGGAAGGGGTGAGCCTTGTACTCACGCCTGCTACTTCCACGAAACACATCACCACGCGGCCAAAACCGATTCCCGGGTGCACTAGATAGTCCCAAGGGAGTTGGAAAGTAGGCGCGCACCTCCTGCCAAATCACGGGAGCCGTAGTGGCACGCCTGCCAGTGAGAGGCTGTGCACTGTGAGGCACATGTGCTAAAGAAGGCGGTGAGTCTTGTCCTCACGCCTGCCACTTCCACGAAACACATCACCACGCGGCTAAAATGGATTCCCGCGTGCACTAGATAGTCCCAGGGGAGCTGGGGGGTAGGCGCGCACCTCCTGCAAGTCACGGGAGCCGTAGTGGCACGCCTGCCAGTGAGAGGCTGTGCACTGTGAGGCACCTGTCCTAAAGAAGGCGGTGAGCCTTGTACTCACGCCTGCCACTTCCCCGAAACGCATGACAACGCCTCCAAAATGAAATCCCAGGTGCACTAGACCCAGGGGAACCTCGGCAATAGACGCGCAACTCCGAGAAATCACGGGCGAGGGAGTGGCATGCGTGAGAGTGGGAGGCTGTGCAAGAGGAAGGGCTGAGCCTTGTACTCACGCCTGCTACTTCCACGAAACACATCACCACGCGGCCTAAACGGATTCCCGGGTGCACTAGATAGTCCCAAGGGAGTTGAAGAGTAGGCGCGCACCTCCTGCCAAATCACGGGAGCCGTAGTGGCACGCCTGCCAGTGAGAGGCTGTGCACTGTGAGGCACATGTGCTAAAGAAGGCGGTGAGTCTTGTACTCACGCCTGCCACTTCCACGAAACACATCACCACGCGGTCAAAATGGATTCCCGCGTGCACTAGACAGTCTCAGGGGAGTTGGGGGGTAGGCGCGCACCTCCTGCAAGTCACGGGAGCCGTGGTGGCACGCCTCCGAGTGAGAGGCTGTGCACTATGAGGCACATGTGCTAAAGAAGGCGGTGAGCCTTGTACTCACGCCTGCCACTTCCACGAAACGCATGACAACGCCTCCAAAATGAAATCCCAGGTGCACTAGACCCAGGGAAACCTCGGCAAGGGACGCGCAACTCCGGGAAATCACGGGCGACGGAGTGGCATGCGTGAGAGTGGGAGGCTGTGCAAGAGGGAGGGGTGAGCCTTGTACTTACGCCTGCTACTTCCACGAAACACATCACCACGCGGCCAAAACGGATTCCCGGGTGCACTAGATAGTCCCAGGGGAGTTGGAGAGTAGGCGCGCACCTCCTGCCTAATCACGGGAGCCGTAGTGGCACGCCTGCCGGTGAGAGGCTGTGCACTGTGAGGCACATGTGCTAAAGAAGGCGGTGAGTCTTGTACTCACGCCTGCCACTTCCACGAAACACATCGCCACGCGGCTAAAATGGATTTCCGCGTGCTCTAGATAGTCCCAGGGGAGTTGGGGGATAGGCGCGCACCTCCTGCAAGTCACGGGAGGCGTGGTGGCACGCCTCCGAGTGAGAGGCTGTGCACTATGAGGCACATGATCTAAAGAAGGCGGTGAGCCTTGTACTCACGCCTGCCACTTCCACGAAACGTATGACAACGCCTCCAAAATGAAATCCCAGGTGCACTAGACCCAGGGGAACCTCGGCAATTGACGCCCAACCCCGGGAAATCACGGGCGATGGAGTGGCATTCGTGAGAGTTCGAGGCTGTGCAAGAGGAAGGGGTGAGTCTTGTACTCACGCCTGCTACTTCCACGAAACACATCACCACGCGGCCAAAACGGATTCCCGGGTGCACTAGATAGTCCCAAGGGAGTTGAAGAGTAGGCGCGCACCTCCTGCCAAATCACGGGAGCCGTAGTGGCACGCCTGTCAGTGAGAGGCTGTGCACTGTGAGGCACATGTGCTAAAGAAGGCGGTGAGTCTTGTACTCACGCCTGCCACTTCCACGAAACACATCACCACGCGGCTAAAATGGATTCCCGCGTGCACTAGATAGTCCCAGGGGAGTTGGGGGGTAGGCGCGCACCTCCTGCAAGTCACGGGAGCCGTGGTGGCACGCCTCCGAGTGAGAGTCTGTGCACTATGAGGCATATGTGCTAAAGAAGGCGGTGAGCCTTGTACTCACGCGTGCCACTTCCCCGAACCGCATGACAACGCCTCCAAAATGAACTCCTAGGTGCACTAGACCCAGGGGAACCTCGGCAATAAACGCGCAACTCCGGGAAATCACGGGCGACGGAGTGGCATGCGTGAGAGTGGGAGGCTGTGTAAGAGGAAGGGGTGAGCCTTGTACTCACGCCTGCTACTTCCACGAAACACATCACCACGCGGCCAAAACGGATTCCCGGGTGCACTAGATAGTCCCAGGGGAGTTGGAGAGTAGGCGCGCACCTCCTGCCAAATCACGGGAGCCGTAGTGGCACGCCTGCCAGTGAGAGGCTGTGCACTGTGAGGCACATGTGCTAAAGAAGGCGGTGAGTCTTGTACTCACGCCTGCCACTTCCACGAAACACATCGCCACGCGGGTAAAATGGATTCCCGCAAGCTCTAGACAGTCCCAGGGGAGTTGGGGGATAGGCGCGCACCTCCTGCAAGTCACGGGAGGCGTGGTGGCACGCCTCCGAGTGAGAGGCTGTGCACTATGAGGCACATGTGCTAAAGAAAGCGGTGAGCCTTGTACTCACGCCTGCCACTTCCACGAAACGCATGACAACGCCTCCAAAATAAAATCCCAGGTGCACTAGACCCAGGGGAACCTCGGCAATAGACGCGCAACTCCGAGAAATCACGGGCGACGGAGTGGCATGCGTGAGAGTGGGAGGCTGTGCAAGACGAAGGGCTGAGCCTTGTACTCACGCCTGCCACTTCCACGAAACACATTGCCACGCGGCTAAATTGGATTCCCGCGTGCTCTAGAGAGTCCCAGGGGAGTTGGGGGATAGACGCGCACCTCCTGCAAGTCACGGGAGGCGTGGTGGCACGCCTCCGAGTGAGAGGCTGTGCACTATGAGGCACATGTGCTAAAGAAAGCGGTGAGCCTTGTACTCACGCCTGCCACTTCCACGAAACGCATGACAACGCCTCCAAAATAAAATCCCAGGTGCACTAGACCAAGAGGAACCTCGGCAATAGACGCGCAACTCCGAGAAATCACGGGCGACGGAGTGGCATGCGTGAGAGTGGGAGGCTGTGCAAGAGGAAGGGGTGAGTCTTGTACTCACGCCTGCTACTTTCACGAAACACATCACCAAGCGGCCAAAACGGATTCCCGGGTGCACTAGATAGTCCCAGGGGAAATGGAGAGTAGGCGCGCACCTCCTGCCAAATCACGGGAGCCGTAGTGGCACGCCTGCCAGTGAGAGGCTGTGCACTGTGAGGCACATGTGCTAAAGAAGGCGGTGAGTCTTGTACTCACGGCTGCCACTTCCACGAGACACATCGCCACGCGGCTAAAATGGATTCCCGCGTGCTCTAGACAGTCCCAGGAGAGTTGGGGGATAAGCGCGCACCTCCTGCAAGTCACGGGAGGCGTGGTGGCACGCCTCCGAGTGAGAGGCTGTGCACTATGAGGCACATGATCTAAAGAAGGCGGTGAGCCTTGTACTCACGCCTGCCACTTCCACGAAACGCATGACAACGCCTCCAAAATGAAATCCCAGGTGCACTAGACCCAGGGGAACCTCGGCAATTGACGCCCAACCCCGGGAAATCACGGGCGATGGAGTGGTATTCGTGAGAGTTCGAAGCTGTGCAAGAGGAAGGGGTGAGTCTTGTACTCACGCCTGCTACTTCAACGAAACACATCACCACGCGGCCAAAACGGATTCCCGGGTGCACTAGATAGTCCCAAGGGAGTTGAAGAGTAGGCGCGCACCTCCTGCCAAATCACGGGAGCCGTAGTGGCACGCCTGTCAGTGAGAGGCTGTGCACTGTGAGGCACATGTGCTAAAGAAGGCGGTGAGTCTTGTACTCACGCCTGCCACTTCCACGAAACACATCACCACGCGGCTAAAATGGATTCCCGCGTGCACTAGATAGTCCCAGGGGAGTTGGGGGGTAGGCGCGCACCTCCTGCAAGTCACGGGAGCCGTGGTTGCACGCCTCCGAGTGAGAGTCTTTGCACTATGAGGCATATGTGCTAAAGAAGGCGGTGAGCATTGTACTCACGCCTGCCACTTCCCCGAACCGCATGACAACGCCTCCAAAATGAAATCCCAGGTGCACTAGACCCAGGGAAACCTCGGCAATAGACGCGCAACTCCGGGAAATCACGGGCGACGGAGTGGCATGCGTGAGAGTGGGAGGCTGTGTAAGAGGAAGGGGTGAGCCTTGTACTCACGCCTGCTACTTCCACGAAACACATCACCACGCGGCCAAAACGGATTCCCGGGTGCACTAGATAGTCCCAGGGGAGTTGGAGAGTAGGCGCGCACCTCCTGCCAAATCACGGGAGCCGTAGTGGCATGCCTGTCAGTGAGAGGCTGTGCACTGTGAGGCACATGTGCTAAAGAAGGCGGTGAGTCTTGTACTCACGCCTGCCACTTCTACGAAACACATCGCCACGCGGGTAAAATGGATTCCCGCGTGCTCTAGAAAGTCCCAGGGGAGTTGGGGGATAGGCGCGCACCTCCTGCAAGTCACGGGAGGCGTGGTGGCACGCCTCCGAGTGAGAGGCTGTGCACTATGAGGCACATGTGCTAAACAAAGCGGTGAGCCTTGTACTCACGCCTGCCACTTCCACGAAACGCATGACAACGCCTCCAAAATGACATCCCAGGTGCACTAGACCCAGGGGAACCTCGGCAATAGACGCGCAACTCCGAGAAATCACGGGCGACGGAGTGGCATGCGTGAGAGTGGGAGGCTGTGCAAGAGGAAGGGGTGAGTCTTGTACTCACGCCTGCTACTTTCACGAAACACATCACCAAGCGGCCAAAACGGATACCCGGGTGCACTAGATAGTCCCAGGGGAAATGGAGAGTAGGCGCGCACCTCCTGCCAAATCACGGGAGCCGTAGTGGCACGCCTGCCAGTGAGAGGCTGAGCACTGTGAGGCACATGTGCTAAAGAAGGCGGTGAGTCTTGTACTCACGGCTGCCACTTCCACGAGACACATCGCCACGCGGCTAAAATGGATTCCCGCGTGCTCTAGACAGTCCCAGGGGAGTTGGGGGATAGACGCGCACCTCCTGCAAGTCACGGGAGGCGTGGTGGCACGCCTCCGAGTGAGAGGCTGTGCACTATGAGGCACATGTGCTAAAGAAGGCGGTGAGCCTTGTACTCACATCTGCCACTTCCACGAAACGCATGACAACGCCTCCAAAATGAAATCCCAGGTGCACTAGACCCAGGGGAACCTCGGCAATAGACGCGCAACTCCGGGAAATCACGGGCGACGGAGTGGCATGCGTGAGAGTGGGAGGCTGTGCAAGAGGAAGGGGTGAGCCTTGTACTTACGCCTGCTACTTCCACGAAACACATCACCACGCGGCCAAAACGGATTCCCGGGTGCACTAGATAGTCCCAAGGGAGTTGGAGAGTAGGCGCGCACCTCCTGCCAAATCACGGGAGCCGTAGTGGCACGCCTGCCAGTGAGAGGCTGTGCACTGTGAGGCACATGTGCTAAAGAAGGCGGTGAGTCTTGTCCTCACGCCTGCCACTTCCACGAAACACATCACCCCGCGGCTAAAATGGATAACCGCGTGCACTAGATAGTCCCAGGGGAGCTGGGGGGTAGGCGCGCACCTCCTGCAAGTCACGGGAGCCGTAGTGGCACGCCTGCCAGTGAGAGGCTGAGCACTGTGAGGCACCTGTCCTAAAGAAGGCGGTGAGCCTTGTACTGACGCCTGCCACTTCCCCGAAACGCATGACAACGCCTCCAAAATGAAATCCCAGGTGCACTAGACCCAGGGGAACCTCGGCAATAGACGCGCAACTCCGGGAAATCACGGGCGACGGAGTGGCATGCGTGAGAGTGGGAGGCTGTGCAAGAGGAAGGGGTGAGCCTTGTACTCACGCCTGCTACTTCCACGAAACACATCACCACGCGGCCAAAACGGATTCCCGGGTGCACTAGATAGTCCCAAGGGAGTTGAAGAGTAGGCGCGCACCTCCTGCCAAATCACGGGAGCCGTAGTGGCACGCCTGCCAGTGAGAGGCTGTGCACTGTGAGGCACATGTGCTAAAGAAGGCGCTGAGTCTTGTACTCACGCCTGCCACTTCCACGAAACACATCACCGCGCGGTCAAAATGGATTCCCGCGTGCACTAGATAGTCTCAGGGGAGTTGGGGGGTAGGCGCGCACCTCCTGCAAGTCACGGGAGCCGTGGTAGCACGCCTCCGAGTGAGAGGCTGTGCACTATGAGGCACATGTGCTAAAGAAGGCGGTGAGCCTTGTACTCACGCCTGCCACTTCCACGAAACGCATGACAACGCCTCCAAAATGAAATCCCAGGTGCACTAGACCCAGGGAAACCTCGGCAAGGGACGCGCAACCCCGGGAAATCACGGGCGACGGAGTGGCATGCGTGAGAGTGGGAGGCTGTGCAAGAGGGAGGGGTGAGACTTGTACTCACGCCTGCTACTTCAACGAAACACATCACCACGCGGCCAAAACGGATTCCCGGGTGCACTAGATAGTCCCAGGGGAGTTGGAGAGTAGGCGCGCACCTCCTGCCTAATCACGGGAGCCGTAGTGGCACGCCTGCCAGTGAGAGGCTGTGCACTGTGAGGCACATGTGCTAAAGAAGGCGGTGAGTCTTGTACTCACGCCTGCCACTTCCACGAAACACATCGCCACGCGGCTAAAATGGATTTCCGCGTGCTCTAGATAGTCCCAGGGGAGTTGGGGGATAGGCGCGCACCTCCTGCAAGTCACGGGAGGCGTGGTGGCACGCCTCCGACTGAGAGGCTGTGCACTATGAGGCACATGATCTAAAGAAGGCGGTGAGCCTTGTACTCACGCCTGCCACTTCCACGAAACGTATGACAACGCCTCCAAAATGAAATCCCAGGTGCACTAGACCCAGGGGAACCTCGGCAATTGACGCCCAACCCCGGGAAATCATGGGCGATGGAGTGGCATTCGTGAGAGTTCGAGGCTGTGCAAGAGGAAGGGGTGAGTCTTGTACTCACGCCTGCTACTTCCACGAAACACATCTCCACGCGGCCAAAACGGATTCCCGGGTGCACTAGATAGTCCCAAGGGAGTTGAAGAGTAGGCGCGCACCTCCTGCCAAATCACGGGAGCCGTAGTGGCACGCCTGTCAGTGAGAGGCTGTGCACTGTGAGGCACATGTGCTAAAGAAGGCGGTGAGTCTTGTACTCACGCCTGCCACTTCCATGAAACACATCACCACGCAGCTAAAATGGATTCCCGCGTGCACTAGATAGTCCCAGGGGAGTTGGGGGGTAGGCGCGCACCTCCTGCAATTCACAGGAGCCGTGGTGGCACGCTTCCGAGTGAGAGTCTGTGCACTATGAGGCACATGTGCTAAAGAAGGCGGTGAGCCTTGTACTCACGCGTGCCACTTCCCCGAACCGCATGACAACGCCTCTAAAATGAAATCCCAGGTGCACTATACCCAGGGGAACCTCGGCAATAGACGCGCAACTCCGGGAAATCACGGGCGACGGAGTGGCATGCGTGAGAGTGGGAGGCTGTGTAAGAGGAAGGGGTGAGCCTTGTACTCACGCCTGCTACTTCCACGAAACACATCACCACGCGGCCAAAACGGACTCCCGGGTGCACTAGATAGTCCCAGGGGAGTTGGAGAGTAGGCGCGCACCTCCTGCCAAATCACGGGAGCCGTAGTGGCACGCCTGCCAGTGAGAGGCTGTGCACTGTGAGGCACATGTGCTAAAGAAGGCGGTGAATCTTGTACTCACGCCTGCCACTTCCACGAAACACATCGCCACGCGGCTAAAATGGATTCCCGCGTGCTCTAGACAGTCCCAGGGGAGTTGGGGGATAGGCGCGCACCTCCTGAAAGTCACGGGAGGCGTGGTGGCACGCCTCCGAGTCAGAGGCTTTGCACTATGAGGCACATGTGCTAAAGAAGGCGGTTAGCCTTGTACTCACATCTGCCACTTCCACGAAACGCATGACAACGCCTCCAAAATGAAATCCCAGGTGCACTAGACCCAGGGGAACCTCGGCAATAGACGCGCAACTCCAGGAAATCACGGGCGACGGAGTGGCATGCGTGAGAGTGGGAGGCTGTGCAAGAGGAAGGGGTGAGCCTTGTACTCACGCCTGCTACTTCCACGAAACACATCACCACGCGGCCAAAACCGATTCCCGGGTGCACTAGATAGTCCCAAGGGAGTTGGAAAGTAGGCGCGCCCCTCCTGCCAAATCACGGGAGCCGTAGTGGCACGCCTGCCAGTGAGAGGCTGTGCACTGTGAGGCACATGTGCTAAAGAAGGCGGTGAGTCTTGTCCTCACGCCTGCCACTTCCACGAAACACATCACCACGCGGCTAAAATGGATTCCCGCGTGCACTAGATAGTCCCAGGGGAGCTGGGGGGTAGGCGCGCACCTCCTGCAAGTCACGGGAGCCGTAGTGGCACGCCTGCCAGTGAGAGGCTGTGCACTGTGAGGCACCTGTCCTAAAGAAGGCGGTGAGCCTTGTACTCACGCCTGCCACTTCCCCGAAACGCATGACAACGCCTCCAAAATGAAATCCCAGGTGCACTAGACCCAGGGGAACCTCGGCAATAGACGCGCAACTCCGAGAAATCACGGGCGACGGAGTGGCATGCGTGAGAGTGGGAGGCTGTGCAAGAGGAAGGGCTGAGCCTTGTACTCACGCCTGCTACTTCCACGAAACACATCACCACGCGGCCTAAACGGATTCCCGGGTGCACTAGATAGTCCCAAGGGAGTTGAAGAGTAGGCGCGCACCTCCTGCCAAATCACGGGAGCCGTAGTGTCACGCCTGCCAGTGAGAGGCTGTGCACTGTGAGGCACATGTGCTAAAGAAGGCGGTGAGTCTTGTACTCACGCCTGCCACTTCCACGAAACACATCACCACGCGGTCAAAATGGATTCCCGCGTGCACTAGATAGTCTCAGGGGAGTTGGGGGGTAGGCGCGCACCTCCTGCAAGTCACGGGAGCCGTGGTGGCACGCCTCCGAGTGAGAGGCTGTGCACTATGAGGCACATGTGCTAAAGAAGGCGGTGAGCCTTGTACTCACGCCTGCCACTTCCACGAAACGCATGACAACGCCTCCATAATGAAATCCCAGGTGCACTAGACCCAGGGAAACCTCGGCAAGGGACGCGCAACTCCGGGAAATCACGGGCTACGGAGTGGCATGCGTGAGAGTGGGAGGCTGTGCAAGAGGGAGGGGTGAGCCTTGTACTCACGCCTGCTACTTCCACGAAACACATCACCACGCGGCCAAAACGGATTCCCGGGTGCACTAGATAGTCCCAGGGGAGTTGGAGAGTAGGCGCGCACCTCCTGCCTAATCACGGGAGCCGTAGTGGCACGCCTGCCAGTGAGAGGCTGTGCACTGTGAGGCACATGTGCTAAAGAAGGCGGTGAGTCTTGTACTCACGCCTGCCACTTCCACGAAACACATCGCCACGCGGCTAAAATGGATTTCCGCGTGCTCTAGATAGTCCCAGGGGAGTTGGGGGATAGGCGCGCACCTCCTGCAAGTCACGGGAGGCGTGGTGGCACGTCTCCGAGTGAGAGGCTGTGCACTATGAGGCACATGATCTAAAGAAGGCGGTGAGCCTTGTACTCACGCCTGCCACTTCCACGAAACGTATGACAACGCCTCCAAAATGAAATCCCAGGTGCACTAGACCCAGGGGAACCTCGGCAATTGACGCCCAACCCCGGGAAATCACGGGCGATGGAGTGGCATTCGTGAGAGTTCGAGGCTGTGCAAGAGGAAGGGGTGAGTCTTGTACTCACGCCTGCTACTTCCACGAAACACATCACCACGCGGCCAAAACGGATTCCCGGGTGCACTAGATAGTCCCAAGGGAGTTGAAGAGTAGGCGCGCACCTCCTGCCAAATCACGGGAGCCGTAGTGGCACGCCTGTCAGTGAGAGGCTGTGCACTGTGAGGCACATGTGCTAAAGAAGGCGGTGAGTCTTGTACTCACGCCTGCCACTTCCACGAAACACATCACCACGTGGCTAAAATGGATTCCCGCGTGCACTAGATAGTCCCAGGGGAGTTGGGGGGTAGGCGCGCACCTCCTGCAAGTCACGGGAGCCGTGGTGGCACGCCTCCGAGTGAGAGTCTGTGCACTATGAGGCATATGTGCTAAAGAAGGCGGTTAGCCTTGTACTCACGCGTGCCACTTCCCCGAACCGCATGACAACGCCTCCAAAATGAAATCCCAGGTCCACTAGACCCAGGGGAACCTCGGCAATAAACGCGCAACTCCGGGAAATCACGGGCGACGGAGTGGCATGCGTGAGAGTGGGAGGCTGTGTAAGAGGAAGGGGTGAGCCTTGTACTCACGCCTGCTACTTCCACGAAACACATCACCACGCGGCCAAAACGGATTCCCGGGTGCACTAGATAGTCCCAGGGGAGTTGGAGAGTAGGCGCGCACCTCCTGCCAAATGACGGGAGCCATAGTGGCACGCCTGCCAGTGAGAGGCTGTGCACTGTGAGGCACATGTGCTAAAGAAGGCGGTGAGTCTTGTACTCACGCCTGCCACTTCCACGAAACACATCGCCACGCGGGTAAAATGGATTCCCGCAAGCTCTAGACAGTCCCAGGAGAGTTGGGGGATAGGCGCGCACCTCCTGCAAGTCACGGGAGGCGTGGTGGCACGCCTCCGAGTGAGAGGCTGTGCACTATGAGGCACATGTGCTAAAGAAAGTGGTGAGCCTTGTACTCACGCCTGCCACTTCCACGAAACGCATGACAACGCCTCCAAAATGAAATCCCAGGTGCACTAGACCCAGGGGAACCTCGGCAATAGACGCGCAACTCCGAGAAATCACGGGCGACGGAGTGGCATGCGTGAGAGTGGGAGGCTGTGCAAGAGGAAGGGGTGAGTCTTGTACTCACGCATGCTACTTTCACGAAACACATCACCAAGCGGCCAAAACGGATTCCCGGGTGCACTAGATAGTCCCAGGGGAGTTGGAGAGTAGGCGCGCACCTCCTGCCAAATCACGGGAGCCGTAGTGGCACGCCTGCCAGTGAGAGGCTGTGCACTGTGAGGCACATGTGCTAAAGAAGGCGGTGAGTCTTGTACTCACGCCTGCCACTTCCACGAAACACATCGCCACGCGGCTAAAATGGATTCCCGCGTGCTCTAGACAGTCCCAGGGGAGTTGGGGGATAGCCGCGCACCTCCTGCAAGTCACGGGAGGCGTGGTGGCACGCCTCCGAGTGAGAGGCTGTGCACTATGAGGCACATGTGCTAAAGAAGGCGGTGAGCCTTGTACTCACATCTGCCACTTCCACGAAACGCATGACAACGCCTTCAAAATGAAATCCCAGGTGCACTAGACCCAGGGGAACCTCGGCAATAGACGCGCAACTCCGGGAAATCACGGGCGACGGAGTGGCATGCGTGAGAGTGGGAGGCTGTGCAAGAGGAAGGGGTGAGCCTTGTACTCACGCCTGCTACTTCCACGAAACACATCACCACGCGGCCAAAACGGATTCCCGGGTGCACTAGATAGTCCCAAGGGAGTTGGAGAGTAGGCGCGCACCTCCTGCCAAATCACGGGAGCCGTAGTGGCACGCCTGCCAGTGAGAGGCTGTGCACTGTGAGGCACATGTGCTAAAGAAGGCGGTGAGTCTTGTCCTCACGCCTGCCACTTCCACGAAACACATCACCACGCGGCTAAAATGGATTCCCGCGTGCACTAGATAGTCCCAGGGGAGCTGGGGGGTAGGCGCGCACCTCCTGCAAGTCACGGGAGCCGTAGTGGCATGCCTGCCAGTGAATGGCTGTGCACTGTGAGGCACCTGTCCTAAAGAAGGCGGTGAGCCTTGTACTCACGCCTGCCACTTCCCCGAAACGCATGACAACGCCTCCAAAATGAAATCCCAGGTGCACTAGACCCAGGGGAACCTCGGCAATAGACGCGCAACTCCGGGAAATCACGGGCGACGGAGTGGCATGCGTGAGAGTGGGAGGCTGTGCAAGAGGAAGGGGTGAGCCTTGTACTCACGCCTGCTACTTCCACGAAACACATCACCACGCGGCCTAAACGGATTCCCGGGTGCACTAGATAGTCCCAAGGGAGTTGAAGAGTAGGCGCGCACCTCCTGCCAAATCACGGGAGCCGTAGTGGCACGCCTGCCAGTGAGAGGCTGTGCACTGTGAGGCACATGTGCTAAAGAAGGCGCTGAGTCTTGTACTCACGCCTGCCACTTCCACGAAACACATCACCACGCGGTCAAAATGGATTCCCGCGTGCACTAGATAGTCTCAGGGGAGTTGGGGGGTAGGCGCGCACCTCCTGCAAGTCACGGGAGCCGTGGTGGCACGCCTCCGAGTGAGAGGCTGTGCACTATGAGGCACATGTGCTAAAGAAGGCGGTGAGCCTTGTACTCACGCCTGCCACTTCCACGAAACGCATGACAACGCCTCCAAAATGAAATCCCAGGTGTACTAGACCCAGGGAAACCTCGGCAAGGGACGCGAAACTCCGGGAAATCACGGGCGACGGAGTGGCATGCGTGAGAGTGGGAGGCTGTGCAAGAGGGAGGGGTGAGCCTAGTACTCACGCCTGCTACTTCCACGAAACACATCACCACGCGGCCAAAACGGATTCCCGGGTGCACTAGATAGTCCCAGGGGAGTTGGAGAGTAGGCGCGCACCTCCTACCTAATCACGGGAGCCGTAGTGGCACGCCTGCCAGTGAGAGGCTGTGCAATGTAAGGCACATGTGCTTAAGAAGGCGGTGAGTCTTGTACTCACGCCTGCCACTTCCACGAAACACATCGCCACCCGGCTAAAATGGATTTCCGCGTGCTCTAGATAGTCGCAGGGGAGTTGGGGGATAGGCGCGCACCTCCTGCAAGTCACGGGAGGCGTGGTGGCACGCCTCCGAGTGAGAGGCTGTGCACTATGAGGCACATGATTTAAAGAAGGCGGTGAGCCTTGTACTCACGCCTGCCACTTCCACGAAACGCATGACAACGCCTCCAAAATGAAATCCCAGGTGCACTAGACACAGGGGAACCTCGGCAATTGACGCCCAACCCCGGGAAATCACGGGCGATGGAGTGGCATTCGTGAGAGTTCGAGGCTGTGCAAGAGGAAGGGGTGAGTCTTGTACTCACGCCTGCTACTTCCACGAAACACATCACCACGCGGCCAAAACGGATTCCCGGGTGCACTAGATAGTCCCAAGGGAGTTGAAGAGTAGGCGCGCACCTCCTGCCAAATCACGGGAGCCGTAGTGGCACACCTGTCAGTGAGAGGCTGTGCACTGTGAGGCACATGTGCTAAAGAAGGCGGTGAGTCTTGTACTCACGCCTGCCACTTCCACGAAACACATCACCACGCGGCTAAAATGGATTCCCGCGTGCACTAGATAGTCCCAGGGGAGTTGGGGGGTAGGCGCGCACCTCCTGCAAGTCACAAGAGCCGTGGTGGCACGCCTCCGAGTGAGAGTCTGTGCACTATGAGGCACGTGTGCTAAAGAAGGCGGTGAGCCTTGTACTCACGCGTGCCACTTCCCCGAACCGCATGACAACGCCTCCAAAATGAAATCCCAGGTGCACTAGACCCAGGGGAACCTCGGCAATAGACGCGCAACTCCGGGAAATCACGGGCGACGGAGTGGCATGCGTGAGAGTGGGAGGCTGTGCAAGAGGAAGGGGTGAGCCTTGTACTCACGCCTGCTACTTCCACGAAACACATCGCCACGCGGCTAAAATGGATTCCCGCGTGCTCTAAACAGTCCCAGGGGAGTTGGGGGATAGGCGCGAACCTCCTGCAAGTCACGGGAGGCGTGGTGGCACGCCTCCGAGTGAGAGGCTGTGCACTATGAGGCACATGTGCTAAAGAAGGCGGTGAGCCTTGTACTCACGCCTGCCACTTCCACGAAACGCATGACAACGCCTCCAAAATGAAATCCCAGGTGCACTAGACCCATGGAAACCTCGGCAATAGACGCGCAACTCCGGGAAATAACGGGCGACGGAGTGGCATGCGTGAGAGTGGGAGGCTGTGCAAGAGGAAGGGGTGAGCCTTGTACTCACGCCTGCTACTTCCACGAAACACATCACCACGCGGCCAAAACGGATTCCCGGGTGCACTAGATAGTCCCAGGGGAGTTGGAGAGTAGGCGCGCACCTCCTGCCTACTCACGGGAGCCGTAGTGGCACGCCTGCCAGTGAGAGGCTGTGCACTGTGAGGCACATGTGCTAAAGAAGGCGGTGAGTCTTGTACTCACGCCTGCCACTTCCACGAAACACATCGCCACGCGGCTAAAATGGATTTCCGCGTGCTCTAGATAGTCCCAGGGGAGTTGGGGGATAGGCGCGCACCTCCTGCAAGTCACGAAAGGCGTGGTGGCACGCCTCCGAGTGAGAGGCTGTGCACTATGAGGCACATGATCTAAAGAAGGCGGTGAGCCTAGTACTCACGCCTGCCACTTCCACGAAACGCATGACAACGCCTCCAAAATGAAATCCCAGGTGCACTAGACCCAGGGGAACCTCGGCAATTGACGCCCAACCCCGGGAAATCACGGGCGATGGAGTGGCATTCGTGAGAGTTCGAGGCTGTGCAAGAGGAAGGGGTGAGTCTTGTACTCACGCCTGCTACTTCCACGAAACACATCACCACGCGGCCAAAACGGATTCCCGGGTGCACAAGATAGTCCCAAGGGAATAGAAGAGTAGGCGCGCACCTTCTGCCAAATCACGGGAGCCGTAGTGGCACGCCTGCCAGTGAGAGGCTGTGCACTGTGAGGCACATGTCCTAAAGAAGGCGGTGAGTCTTGTACTCACCCCTGCCACTTCCACGAAACACATCGCCACGCGGCTAAAATGGATTCCCGCAAGCTCTAGACAGTCCCAGGGGAGTTGGGGGATAGGTGCGCACCTCCTGCAAGTCACGGGAGGCGTGGTGGCACGCCTCCGAGTGAGAGGCTGTGCACTATGAGGCACATGTGCTAAAGAAAGCGGTGAGCCTTGTACTCACGCCTGCCACTTCCACGAAACGCATGACAACGTCTCCAAAATGAAATCCCAGGTGCACTAGACCCAGGGGAACCTCGGCAATAGACGCGCAACTCCGAGAAATCACGGGCGACGGAGTGGCATACGTGAGAGTGGGAGGCTGTGCAAGAGGAAGGGGTGAGTCTTGTACTCACGCCTGCTACTTTCACGAAACACATCACCAAGCGGCCAAAACGGATTCCCGGGTGCACTAGATAGTCCCAGGGGAAATGGAGAGTAGGCGCGCACCTCCTGCCAAATCACGGGAGCCGTAGTGGCACGCCTGCCAGTGAGAGGCTGTGCACTGTGAGGCACATGTGCTAAAGAAGGCGGTGAGTCTTGTACTCACGGCTGCCACTTCCACGAAACACATCGCCACGCGGCTAAAATGGATTCCCGCGTGCTCTAGACAGTCCCAGGGGAGTTGGGGGATAGGCGCGCACCTCCTGCAAGTCACGGGAGGCGTGGTGGCACGCCTCCAAGTGAGAGGCTGTGCACTATGAGGCACATGTGCTAAAGAACGCGGTGAGCCTTGTACTCACATCTGCCACTTCCACGAAACGCATGACAACGCCTCCAAAATGAAATCCCAGGTGCACTAGACCCAGGGGAACCTCGGCAATAGACGCGCAACTCCGGGAAATCACGGGCGACGGAGTGGCATGCGTGAGAGTGGGAGGCTGTGCAAGAGGAAGGGGTGAGCCTTGTACTCACGCCTGCTACTTCCACGAAACACATCACCACGCGGCCAAAACGGATTCCCGGGTGCACTAGATAGTCCCAAGGGAGTTGGAGAGTAGGCGCGCACCTCCTGCCAAATCACGGGAGCCGTAGTGGCACGCCTGCCAGTGAGAGGCTGTGCACTGTGAGGCACATGTGCTAAAGAAGGCGGTGAGTCTTGTCCTCACGCCTGCCACTTCCACGAAACACATCACCACGCGGCTAAAATGGATTCCCGCGTGCACTAGATAGTCCCAGGGGAGCTGGGGGTTAGGCGCGCACCTCCTGCAAGTCATGGGAGCCGTAGTGGCACGCCTGCCAGTGAGAGGCTGTGCACTGTGAGGCACCTGTCCTAAAGAAGGCGGTGAGCCTTGTACTCACGCCTGCCACTTCCCCGAAACGCATGACAGCGCCTCCAAAATGAAATCCCAGGTAAACTAGACCCAGGGGAACCTCGGCAATAGACGCGCAACTCCGGGAAATCACGGGCGACGGAGTGGCATGCGTGAGAGTGGGAGGCTGTGCAAGAGGAAGGGGTGAGCCTTGTACCCACGCCTGCTACTTCCACGAAACACATCACCACGCGGCCTAAACGGATTCCCGGGTGCACTAGATAGTCCGAAGGGAGTTGAAGAGTAGGCGCGCACCTCCTGCCAAATCACGGGAGCCGTAGTGGCACGCCTGCCAGTGAGAGGCTCTGCACTGTGAGGCACATGTGCTAAAGAAGGCGCTGAGTCTTGTACTCACGCCTGCCACTTCCACGAAACACATCACCACGCGGTCAAAATGGATTCCCGCGTGCACTAGATAGTCTCAGGGGAGTTGGGGGGTAGGCGCGCACCTCCTGTAAGTCACGGGAGCCGTGGTGGCACGCCTCCGAGTAAGAGGCTGTGCACTATGAGGCACATGTGCTAAAGAAGGCGGTGAGCCTTGTACTCACGCCTGCCACTTCCACGAAAGGCATGACAACGCCTCCAAAATGAAATCCCAGGTGCACTAGACCCAGGGAAACCTCGGCAAGGGACGCGCAACTCCGGGAAATCACGGGCGACGGAGTGGCATGCGTGAGAGTGGGAGGCTGTGCAAGAGGGAGGGGTGAGACTTGTACTCACGCCTGCTACTTCCACGAAACACATCACCACGCGGCCAAAACGGATTCCCGGGTGCACTAGATAGTCCCAGGGGAGTTGGAGAGTAGGCGCGCACCTCCTGCCTAATCACCGGAGCCGTAGTGGCACGCCTGCCAGTGAGAGGCTGTGCACTGTGAGGCACATGTGCTAAAGAAGGCGGTGAGTCTTGTACTCACGCCTGCCACTTCCACAAAACACATCGCCACGCGGCTAAAATGGATTTCCGCGTGCTCTAGATAGTCCCAGGGGAGTTGGGGGATAGGCGCGCACCTCCTGCAAGTCACGGGAGGCGTAGTGGCACGCCTCCGAGTGAGAGGCTGTGCACTATGAGGCACATGATCTAAAGAAGGCGGTGAGCCTTGTACTCACGCCTGCCACTTCCACGAAACGCATGACAACGCCTCCAAAATGAAATCCCAGGTGCACTAGACCCAGGGGAACCTCGGCAATTGACGCCCAACCCTGGGAAAGCACGGGCGATGGAGTGGCATTCGTGAGAGTTCGAGGCTGTGCAAGAGGAAGGGGTGAGTCTTGTACTCACGCCTGCTACTTCCACGAAACACATCACCACGCGGCCAAAACGGATTCCCGGGTGCACTAGATAGTCCCAAGGGAGTTGAAGAGTAGGCGCGCACCTCCTGCCAAATCACGGGAGCCGTAGTGGCACGCCTGTCAGTGAGAGGCTGTGCACTGTGAGGCACATGTGCTAAAGAAGGCGGTGAGTCTTGTACTCACGCCTGCCACTTCCACGAAACACATCACCACGCGGCTAAAATGGATTCCCGCGTGCACTAGATAGTCCCAGGGGAGTTGGGGGGTAGGCGCGCACCTCCTGCAAGTCACGGGAGCCGTGGTGGCACGCCTCCGAGTGAGAGTCTGTGCACTATGAGGCACATGTGCTAAAGAAGGCGGTGAGCCTTGTACTCACGAGTGCCACTTCTCCGAACCGCATGACAACGCCTCCAAAATGAAATCCCAGGTGCACTAGACCTAGGGGAACCTCGGCAATAGACGCGCAACTCCGGCAAATCACGGGCGACGGAGTGGCATGCGTGAGAGTGGGAGGCTGTGTAAGAGGAAGGGGTGAGCCTTGTACTCACGCCTGCTACTTCCACGAAACACATCACCACGCGGCCAAAACGGATTCCCGGGTGCACTAGATAGTCCCAGGGGAGTTGGAGAGTAGGCGCGCACCTCCTGCCAAATCACGGGAGCCGTAGTGGCACGCCTGCCAGTGAGAGGCTGTGCACTGTGAGGCACATGTGCTAAAGAAGGCGGTGAGTCTTGTACTCACGCCTGCCACTTCCACGAAACACATCGCCACGCGGCTAAAATGGATTCGCGTAAGCTCTAGATAGTCCCAGGGGAGTTGGGGGATAGGCGCGCACCTCCTGCAAGTCACGGGAGGCGTGGTGGCACGCCTCCGAGTGAGAGGCTGTGCACTATGAGGCACATGTGCTAAAGAAAGCGGTGAGCCTTGTACTCACGCCTGCCACTTCCACGAAACGCATGACAACGCCTCCAAAATGAAATCCCAGGTGCACTAGACCCAGGGTAACCTCGGCAATAGACGCGCAACTCCGAGAAATCACGGGCGACGGAGTGGCATGCGTGAGAGTGGGAGGCTGTGCAAGAGGAAGGGGTGAGTCTTGTACTCACGCCTGGTACTTTCACGAAACACATCACCAAGCGGCCAAAACGGATTCCTGGGTACACTAGATAGTCCCAGGGGAAATGGAGAGTAGGCGCGCACCTCCTGCCAAATCACGGAAGCCGTAGTGGTCCGCCTGCCAGTGAGAGGCTGTGCACTGTGAGGCACATGTGCTAAAGAAGGCGGTGAGTCTTGTACTCACGCCTGCCACTTCCACGAAACACATCGCCACGCTGCTAAAATAAATTCCAGCGTGCTCTAGACAGTCCCAGGGGAGTTGGCTCTCACTGGCAGGCGTGCCACTACGGCTCCCGTGATTAGGCAGGAGGTGCGCGCCTACTCTCCAACTCCCCTAGGACTATCTAGTGCACCCGGGAATCCGTTTTGGCCGCTTGGTGATGTGTTTCGTGAAAGTAGCAGGCATGAGTACAAGACTAACCCCTTCCTCTTGCACAGCCTCCCACTCTCACGCATGCCACTCCGTCGCCCGTAATTTCTCGGAGTTGCGCGTCTATTGCCGAGGTTCCCCTGGGTCTAGTGCACCTGGGATTTCATTTTGGAGGCGTTGTCATGCGTTTCGTGGAAGTGGCAGGCGTGAGTACAAGGCTCACCGCTTTCTTTAGCACATGTGCCTCATAGTGCACAGCCTCTTACTCGGAGGCGTGCCACCACGCCTCCCGTGACTTGCAGGAGGTGCGCGCCTATCCCCCAACTCCCCTGGGACTGTCTAGAGCACGCGGGAATCCACTTTAGCCGCGTGGCGATGTGTTTCGTGGAAGTGGCAGGCGTGAGTACAAGACTCACCGCCTTCTTTAGCACATGTGCCTCACAGTGCACAGCCTCTCACTGGCAGGCGTGCCACTACGGCTCCTGTGATTTGGCAGGAGGTGCGCGCTTACTCTCCAACTCCCCTGGGACTATCTAGTGCACCCGGGAATCCGTTTTGGCCGCGTGGTGATGTGTTTCGTGGAAGTAGCAGGCTTGAGTACAAGGCTCACCCCTTCCTCTTACACAGCCTCCAACTCTCACGCATGCCACTCCGTCGCCCGTGATTTCCCGGAGTTGCGCGTCTATTGCCGAGGTTCCCCTGGGTCTAGTGCACCTAAGATTTCATTTTGGAGGCGTTGTCATGCGGTTCGGGGAAGTGCCACGCGTGAGTACAAGGCTCACCGCCTTCTTTAGCACATGTGCCTCATAGTGCAATGACTCTCACTCGGAGGCGTGCCACCACGGCTCCCGTGACTTGCAGGAGGTGCGCGCCTACCCCCCAACTCCCCTGGGACTATCTAGTGCACGCGGGAATCCATTTTAGCCGCGTGGTGATGTGTTTCGTGGAAGTGGCAGGCGTGAGTACAAGACTCACCGCCTTCTTTAGCACATGTGCCTCACAGTGCGCAGCCTCTCACTGACAGGCGTGCCACTACGGCTCCCGTGATTTGGCAGGAGGTGCGCGCCTACTCTTCAATTCCCTTGGGACTATCTAGTGCACCCGGGAATCCGTTTTGGCCGCGTGGTGATGTGTTTCGTGGAAGTAGCAGGCGTGAGTACAAGGCTCACCCCTCCCTCTTGCACAGCCTCCCACTCTCACGCATGCCACTCCGTCGCCCGTGATTTCCCGGAGTTGCGCGTCCCTTGCCGAGGTTTCCCTGGGTCTAGTGCACCTGGGATTTCATTTTGGAGGCGTTGTCATGCGTTTCGTGGAAGTGGCAGGCGTGAGTACAAGGCTCACCGCCTTCTTTAGCACATGTGCCTCATAGTGCACAGCCTCTCACTCGGAGGCGTGCCACCACGGCTCCCGTGACTTGCAGGAGGTGCGCGCCTACCCCCCAACTCCCCTGAGACTATCTAGTGCACGCGGGAATCCATTTTGACCGCGTGGTGATGTGTTTCGTGGAAGTGGCAGGCGTGAGTACAAGACTCAGCGCCTTTTTTAGCACATGTGCCTCACAGTGCACAGCCTCTCACTGGCAGGCGTGCCACTACGGCTCCCGTGATTTGGCAGGAGGTGCGCGCCTACTCTTCAACTCCCTTGGGACTATCTAGTGCACCCGGGAGTCCGTTTAGGCCTCGTGGTGATGTGTTTCGTGGAAGTAGCAGGCGTAAGTACAAGGCTCACCCCTTCCTCTTGCACAGCCTCCCACTCTCACGCATGCCACTCCGTCGCCCGTGATTTCCCGGAGTTGCGCGTCTATTGCCGAGGTTCCCCTGGGTCTAGTGCACCTGGGATTTTATAGGCGAGCACCTCCTGCAAGTCACGGGAGGCGTGGTGGCACGCCTCCGAGTGAGAGGCTGTGCACTATGAGGCACATGTGCTAAAGAAGGCGGTGAGCCTTGTACTCACGCCTGCCACTTCCACGAAACGCATGACAACGCCTCCAAAATGAAATCCCAGGTGCACTAGACACAGGGGAACCTTGGCAATAGACGCGCAACTCCGAGAAATCACGGGCGACGGAGTGGCATGCGTGAGAGTGGGAGGCTGTGCAAGAGGAAGGGGTGAGTCTTGTACTCACGCCTGCTACTTTCACGAAACACATCACCAAGCAGCCAAAACGAATTCCCGGGTGCATTAGATAGTCCCAGGGGAAATGGAGAGTAGGCGCGCACCTCCTGCCAAATCACGGAAGCCGTAGTGGCACGCCTGCCAGTGAGAGGCTGTGCACTGTAAGGCACATGTGCTAAAGAAGGCGGTGAGTCTTGTACTCACGGCTGCCACTTCCACGAGACACATCGCCACGCGGCTAAAATGGATTCCCGCGTGCTCTAGACAGTCCCAGGGGAGTTGGGGGATAGGCGCGCACCTCCTGCAAGTCACTGGAGGCGTGGTGGCACGCCTCCGAGTGAGAGGCTGTGCACTATGAGGCACATGTGCTAAAGAAGGCGGTGAGCCTTGTACTCACATCTACCACTTCCACGAAACGCGTGACAACGCCTCCAAAATGAAATCCCAGGTGCACTAGACCCAGGGGAACCTCGGCAATAGACGCGCAACTCCGGGAAATCACGGGCGACGGAGTGGCATGCGTGAGAGTGGGAGGCTGTGCAAGAGGAAGGGGTGAGCCTTGTACTCACGCCTGCTACTTCCACGAAACACATCACCACGCGGCTAAAACGGATTCCCGGGTGCACTAGATAGTCCCAAGGGAGTTGGAGAGTAGGCGCGCACCTCCTGCCAAATGACGGAAGCCCTAGTGGCACGCCTGCCAGTGAGAGGCTGTGAACTGTGAGGCACATGTGCTAAAGAAGGCGGTGAGTCTTGTCCTCACGCCTGCCACTTCCAGGAAACACATCACCACGCGGCTAAAATGGATTCCCGCGTGCACTAGATAGTCCCAGGGGAGCTAGGGGGTAGGCGCGCACCTCCTGCAAGTCACGGGAGCCGTAGTGGCACGCCTGCCAGTGGGAGGCTGTGCACTGTGAGGCACCTGTCCTAAAGAAGGCGGTGAGCCTTGTACTCACGCCTGCCACTTCCCCGAAACGCATAACAACGCCTCCAAAATGAAATCCCAGGTGCACTAGACCCAGGGGAGCCTCGGCAGTAGACGCGCAACTCCGAGAAATCACGGGCGACGGAGTGGCATGCGTGAGAGTGGGAGGCTGTGCAAGAGGAAGGGGTGAGCCTTGTACTCACGCCTGCTACTTCCACGAAACACATCACCACGCGGCCTAAACGGATTCCCGGGTGCACTAGATAGTCTCAGGGGAGTTGGGGGGTAGGCTCGCACCTCCTGCAAGTCACGGGAGCCGTGGTGGCACGCCTCCGAGTGAGAGGCTGTGCACTATGAGGCACATGTGCTAAAGAAGGCGGTGAGCCTTGTACTCACGCCTGCCACTTCCACGAAACGCATGACAACGCCTCCAAAATGAAATCCCAGGTGCACTAGACCCAGGGAAACCTCGGCAAGGGACGCGCAACTCCGGGAAATCACGGGCGACGGAGTGGCATTCGTGAGAGTTCGAGGCGGTGCAAGAGGAAATGGTGAGCCTTGTACTCACGCCTGCTACTTCCACGAAACACATCACCACGCGGCCAAAACGGATTCCCGGGTGCACGAGATAGTCCCAAGGGAGTTGAAGAGTAGGCGCACACCTCCTGCCAAATCACGGGAGCCGTAGTGGCACGCCTGTCAGTGAGAGGCTGTGCACTGTGAGGCACATGTGCTAAAGAAGGCGGTGAGTCTTGTACTCACGCCTGCCACTTCCAAGAAACACATCACCACGCGGCTAAAATGCATTCCCGCGTGCACTAGATAGTCCCAGGGGAGTTGGGGGGTAGGCGCGAACCTCCTGCAAGTCACGGGAGCCGTGGTGGCACGCCTCCGAGTGAGAGTCTGTGCACTATGAGGCATATGTGCTAAAGAAGGCGGTGAGCCTTGTACTCGCGCGTGCCACTTCCCCGAACCGCATGACAACGCCTCCAAAATCAAAACCCAGGTGCACTAGACCCAGGGGAACCTCGGCAATAGACGCGCAACTCCGGGAAATCACGGGCGACGGAGTGGCATGCGTGAGAGTGGGAGGCTGTGTAAGAGGAAGGGGTGAGCCTTGTACTCACGCCTACTACTTCCACGAAACACATCACCACGCAGCCAAAACGGATTCCCGGGTGCACTATATAGTCCCAGGGGAGTTGGAGAGTAGGCGCGCACCTCCTGCCAAATCACGGGAGCCGTAGTGGCACGCCTGCCAGTGAGAGGCTGTGCACTGTGAGGCACATGTGCTAAAGAAGGCGGTGAGTCTTGTACTCACGCCTGCCACTTCCACGAAACACAACGCCACGCGGCTAAAATGGATTCGCGCGTGCTCTAGACAGTCCCAGGGGAGTTGGGGGATAGGCGCGCACCTCCTGCAAGTCACTGGAGGCGTGGTGGCACGCCTCCGAGTGAGAGGCTGTGCACTATGAGGCACATGTGCTAAAGAAGGCGGTGAGCCTTATACTCACGCCTGCCACTTCCACGAAACGCATGCAGACGCCTCCAAAATGAAATCCCAAGTGCACTAGACCCAGGGGAACCTCGGCAATAGACGCGCAACTCCGGAAAATCACGGGCGACGGAGTGGCATGCGTGAGAGTTGGAGGCTGTGCAAGAGGAAGGGGTGAGTCTTGTACTCACGCCTGCTACTTTCACGAAACACATCACCAAGCGGCCAAAATGGATTCCCGGGTGCACTAGATAGTCCCAGGGGAAATGGAGAGTAGGCGCGCACCTTCTGCCAAATCACGGGAGCCGTAGTGGCACGCCTGCCAGTGAGAGGCTGTGCACTGTGGGGCACATGTGCTAAAGAAGGCGGTGAGTCTTGTACTCACGCCTGCCACCTCCACGAAACACATCGCCACGCGGCTAAAATGGATTTCCGCGTGCTCTAGATAGTCCCAGGGGAGTTGGGGGATAGGCGCGCACCTCCTGCAAGTCACGGGAGGCGTGGTGGCACGCCTCCGAGTGAGAGGCTGTGCACTATGAGGCACATGATCTAAAGAAGGCGGTGAGCCTTGTACTCACGCCTACCACTTCCACGAAACGCATGACAACGCCTCCAAAATGAAATCCCAGGTGCACTAGACCCAGGGGAACCTCGGCAATTGACGCCCAACCCCGGGAAATCACGGGCGATGGAGTGGCATTCGTGAGAGTGCGAGGCTGTGCAAGAGGAAGGGGTGAGTCTTGTACTCACGCCTGCTACTTCCACGAAACACATCACCACGCGGCCAAAACGGATTCCCGGGTGCACTAGATAGTCCCAGGTTAGTTGGAGAGTAGGCGCGCACCTCCTGCCTAATTACAGGAGCCGTAGTGGCACGCCTGCCAGTGAGAGGCTGTGCACTGTGAGGCACATGTGCTAAAGAAGGCGGTGAGTCTTGTACTCACGCCTGCCACTTCCACGAAACACATCACCACGCGGCTAAAATGGATTCCCGCGTGCACTAGATAGTCCCAGGGGAGCTGGGGGGTAGGCGCGCACCTCCTGCAAGTCACGGGAGCCGTAGTGGCACGCCTCCGAGTGAGAGTCTGTGCACTATGAGGCACATGTGCTAAAGAAGGCGGTGAGCCTTGTACTCACGCGTGCCACTTCCACGAAACGCATGACAACGCCTCCAAAATGAAATCCCAGGTGCACTAGACCCAGGGGAACCTCGGCAATAGACGCGCAACTCCGGAAAATAACGGGCGACGGAGTGGCATGCGTGAGAGTGGGAGGCTGTGTAAGAGAAAGGGATGAGCCTTGTACTCACGCCTGCTACTTCCACGAAACACATCACCACGCGGCCAAAACGGATTCCCGGGTGCACTAGATAGTCTCAGGGGAGTTGGAGAGTAGGCGCGCACCTCCTGCCAAATCACGGGAGCCGTAGTGGCACGCCTGCCAGTGAGAGGCTGTGCACTGTGAGGCACATGTGCAAAAAAAGGCGGTGAGTCTTGTACTCACGCCTGCCACTTCCACGAAACACATCGCCACGCGGCTAAAATGGATTCCCGCGTGCTCTAGACAGTCCCAGGGGAGTTGGGGGATAGGCGCGCACCTCTTGCAAGTCACAGGAGGCGTGGTGGCACGCCTCCGAGTGAGAGGCTGTGCACTATGAGGCACATGTGCTAAAGAAGGCGGTGAGCCTTGTACTCACGCCTGCCACTTCCACGAAACGCATGACAACGCCTCCAAAATGAAATCCCAGGTGCACTAGACCCAGGGAAACCTCGGCAATAGACGCGCAACTCCGGGAAATCACGGGCGACGGAGTGGCATGCGTGAGAGTGGGAGGCTGTGCAAGAGGAAGGGATGAGTCTTGTACTCACGCCTGCTACTTTCACGAAACACATCACCAAGCGGCCAAAACGAATTCCCGGGTGCACTAGATAGTCCCAGGGGAAATGGAGAGTAGGCACGCACCTCCTGCCAAATGACGGGAGCCGTAGTGGCACGCCTGCCAGTGAGAGGCTGTGCACTGTGAGGCACATGTGCTAAAGAAGGCGGTGAGTCTTGTCCTCACGCCTGGCACTTCCACGAAACACATCGCCACGCGGCTAAAATGGATTCCCGCGTGCACTAGATAGTCCCAGGGAAGCTGGGGGGTAGGCGCGCACCTCCTGCAAGTCACGGGAGCCGTAGTGGCACGCCTGCCAGTGAGAGGCTGTGCACTGTGAGGCACCTGTCCTAAAGAAGGCGGTGAGCCTTGTACTCACGCCTGCTACTTCAACGAAACACATCACCACGCGGGCAAAACGGATTCCCGGGTGCACTAGATAGTCCCAGGGGAGTTGGAGAGTAGGCGCGCACCTCCTGCCAAATCACGGGAGCCGTAGTGGTACGCCTGCCAGTGAGAGGCTGTGCACTGTGAGGCACATGTGCTAAAGAAGGCGGTGAGTCTTGTATTCCTTCTGCCACTTCCACGAAACACATCGCCAAGCGGCTAAAATGGATTCCCGCGTGCTCTAGACAGTCCCAGGGGAGTTGGGGAATAGGCGCGCACCTCCTGCAAGTCACGGGAGGCGTGGTGGCACGCCTCCGAGTGAGAGGCTGTGCACTATGAGGCACATGTGCTAAAGAAGGCGGTGAGCCTTGTACTCACGCCTGCCACTTCCACGAAACGCATGACAACGCCTCCAAAATAAAATCCCAGGTGCATTAGACCCAGGGGAACCTCGGCAATAGACGCGCAACTCCGGAAAATCACGGGCGACGGAGTGGCATGCGTGAGAGTGGGAGGCTGTGCAAGAGGAAGGGGTGAGTCTTGTACTCACGCCTGCTACTTTCACGAAACACATCACCAAGCGGCCAAAACGGATTCCCGGGTGCACTAGATAGTCCCAGGGGAAATGGAGAGTAGGCGCGCACCTCCTGCCAAATCACGGGAGCCGTGGTGGCACGCCTGCCAGTGAGAGGCTGTGCACTGTGAGGCACATGAGCTAAAGAAGGCGGTGAGTCTTGTAATCACGCCTGCCACTTCCACGAAACACATCACCACGCAGCTAAAATGGATTCCCCCGTGCACTAGATAGTCCCAGGGGAGCTGGGGGGTAGGCGCGCACCTCCTGCAAGTCACGGGAGCCGTAGTGGCACGCCTGCCAGTGAGACTCTGTGCACTGTGAGGCACCTGTCCTAAAGAAGGCGGTGAGCCTTGTACTCACGCCTGCCACTTCCACGAAACGCATGACAACGCCTCCAAAATGAAATCCCAGGTGCACTAGACCCAGGGGAACCTCGGCAAGGGACGCGCAACTCCGGGAAATCACGGGCGACGGAGTGGCATGCGTGAGAGTGGGAGGCTGTGCAAGAGGAAGGGGTGAGCCTTGTACTCACGCCTGCTACTTCCACGAAACACATCACCACGCGGCCAAAACGGATTCCCGGGTGCACTAGATAGTCCCAAGGGAGTTGGAGAGTAGGCGCGCACCTCCTGCCAAATCACGGGAGCCGTAGTGGCACGCCTGCCAGTGAGAGGCTGTGCACTGTGAGGCACATGTGCTAAGGAAGGCGGTGAGTCCTGTACTCACGCCTGCCACTTCCACGAAACACATCACCACGCGGCTAAAATGGATTCCCGCCTGCACTAGATAGTCCCAAGGGAGTTGAAGAGTAGGCGCGCACCTCCTGCCAAATCACGGGAGCCCTAGTGGCACGCCTCCGAGTGAGAGTCTGTGCACTATGAGGCACATGTGCTAAAGAAGGCGGTGAGCCTTGTACTCACGCGTGCCACTTCCCCGAACCGCATGACAACGCCTCCAAAATGAAATCCCAGGTGTACTAGATAAAGGGGAGCCTCGGCAATAGACGCGCAACTCCGGGAAATCACGGGCGACGGAGTGGCATGCGTGAGAGTGATAGGCTGTGTAAGAGGAAGGGGTGAGCCTTGTACTCACGCCTGCTACTTCCACGAAACACATCACCACGCGGCCAAAACGGATTCCCGGGTGCACTAGATAGTCCCTGGGGAGTTGGAGAGTAGGCGCGCACCTCCTGCCAAATCACGGGAGCCGTAGTGGCACGCCTGCCAGTGAGAGGCTGTGCACTGTGAGGCACATGTGCTAAAGAAGGCGGTGAGTCTTGTACTCACGCCTGCCACTTCCACGAAACACAACGCCACGCGGCTAAAATGGATTCCCGCGTGCTCTAGACAGTCCCAGGGGAGTTGGGGGATAGGCGCACACCTCCTGCAAGTCACGGGAGGCGTGGTGGCACGCCTCCGAGTGAGAGGCTGTGCACTATGAGGCACATGTGCTAAAGAAGGCGGTGAGCCTTGTACTCACGCCTGCCACTTCCACGAAACGCATGCAGACGCCTCCAAAATGAAATCCCAGGTGCACTAGACCCAGGGGAACCTCGGCAATAGACGCGCAACTCCGGAAAATCACGGGCGACGGAGTGGCATGCGTGAGAGTTGGAGGCTGTGCAAGAGGAAGGGGTGAGTCTTGTACTCACGCCTGCTACTTTCACGAAACACATCACCAAGCGGCCAAAATGGATTCCCGGGTGCACTAGATAGTCCCAGGGGAAATGGAGAGTAGGCGCGCACCTTCTGCCAAATCACGGGAGCCGTAGTGGCACGCCTGCCAGTGAGAGGCTGTGCACTGTGGGGCACATGTGCTAAAGAAGGCGGTGAGTCTTGTACTCACGCCTGCCACCTCCACGAAACACATCGCCACGCGGTTAAAATGGATTTCCGCGTGCTCTAGATAGTCCCAGGGGAGTTGGGGGATAGGCGCGCACCTCCTGCAAGTCACGGGAGGCGTGGTGGCACGCCTCCGAGTGAGAGGCTGTGCACTATGAGGCACATGATCTAAAGAAGGCGGTGAGCCTTGTACTCACGCCTGCCACTTCCACAAAACGCATGACAACGCCTCCAAAATGAAATCCCAGGTGCACTAGACCCAGGGGAACCTCGGCAATTGACGCCCAACCCCGGCAAATCACGGGCGATGGAGTGGCATTCGTGAGAGTGCGAGGCTGTGCAAGAGGAAGGGGTGAGTCTTGTACTCACGCCTGCTACTTCCACGAAACACATCACCACGCGGCCAAAACGGATTCCCGGGTGCACTAGATAGTCCCAGGTTAGTTGGAGAGTAGGCGCGCACCTCCTGCCTAATCACGGGAGCCGTAGTGGCACGCCTGCCAGTGAGAGGCTGTGCACTGTGAGGCACATGTGCTAAAGAAGGCGGTGAGTCTTGTACTCACGCCTGCCACTTCCACGAATCACATCGCCACGCGGCTAAAATGGATTCCCGCGTGCTCTAGACAGTCCCAGGGGAGTTGGGGGATAGGCGCGCACCTCCTGCAAGTCACGGCAGGCGTGGTGGCACGCCTCGGAGTGAGAGGCTGTGCACTATGAGGCACATGTGCTAAAGAAGGCGGTGAGCCTTGTACTCACATCTGCCACTTCCACGAAACGCATGACAACGCCTCCAAAATGAAATCCCAGGTGCACTAGACCCAGGGGAACCTCGGCAATAGACGCGCAACTCCGGGAAATCACGGGCGACGGAGTGGCATGCGTGAGAGTGGGAAGCTGTGCAAGAGGAAGGGGTGAGCCTTGTACTCACGCCTGCTACTTCCACGAAACACATCACCACGCGGCCAAAACGGATTCCCGGGTGCACTAGATAGTCCCAAGGGAGTTGGAGAGTAGGCGCGCACCTCCTGCCAAATCACAGGAGCTGTAGTGGCACGCCTGCCAGTGAGAGGCTGTGCACTGTGAGGCACATGTGCTAAAGAAGGCGGTGAGTCTTGTCCTCACGCCTGCCACTTCCACGAAACACATCACCACGCGGCTAAAATGGATTCCCGCGTGCCCTAGATAGTCCCAGGGGAGCTGGGGGGTAGGCGCGCACCTCCTGCAAGTCACGGGAGCTGTAGCTGCACGCCTGCCAGTGAGAGGCTGTGCACTGTGAGGCACCTGTCCTAAAGAAGGCGGTGAGCCTTGTACTCACGCCTGCGACTTCCACGAAACGCATGACAACGCCTCCAAAATGAAATCTCAGGTGCACTAGACCCAGGGAAACCTCGGCAATAGATGCGCAACTCCGGGAAATCACGGGCGACGGAGTGGCATGCGTGAGAGTTGGAGGCTGTGCAAGGGGAAGGGGTTTGCCTTGTACTCACGCCTGCTACTTCCACGAAACACATCACCACGCGGCCAAAACGGATTCCCGGGTGCACTAGATAGTCCCAAGGGAGTTGAAGAGTAGGCGCGCACCTCCTGCCAAATCACGGGAGCCGTAGTGGCACGCCTGCCAGTGAGAGGCTGTGCACTGTGAGGCACATGTGCTAAAGAAGGCGGTGAGTCTTGTACTCACGCCTGCCACTTCCACGAAACACATCACCACGCGGTCAAAATGGATTCCCGCGTGCACTAGATAGTCTCAGGGGAGTTGGGGGGTAGGCTCGCACCTCCTGCAAGTCACGGGAGCCGTGGTGGCACGCCTCCGAGTGAGAGGCTGTGCACTATGAGGCACATGTGCTAAAGAAGGCGGTGAGCCTTGTACTCACGCCTGCCACTTCCTCGAAACGCATGACAACGCCCCTAAAATGAAATCCCAGGTGCAGTAGACCCAGGGAAACCTCGGCAAGGGACGCGCAACTCCGGGAAATCACGGGCGCCGGAGTGGCATGCGTGAGAGTGGGAGGCTGTGCAAGAGGAAGGGGTGAGCCTTGTGCTCACGCCTGCTACTTCCACGAAACACATCACCACGCGGCCAAAACGGATTCCCGGGTGCACTAGATAGTCCCAGGGGAGTTGGAGAGTAGGTGCGCACCTCCTGCCTAATCACGGGAGCCGTAGTGGCACGCCTGCCAGTGAGACGCTGTGCACTGTGAGGCACATGATCTAAAGAAGGCGGTGAGCCTTGTACTCACGCCTGCCACTTCCACGAAACGCATGAAAACGCCTCCAAAATGAAATCCCAGGTGCACTAGACCCAGGGGATCCTCGGCAATTGACGCCTAACCCCGGGAAATCACGGGCGATGGAGTGGCATTCGTAAGAGTGCGAGGCTGTGCAAGAGAAAGGGGTGAGTCTTGTACTCACGCCTGCTACTTCCACGAAACACATCACCACGCGGCCAAAACGGATTCCCGGGTGCACTAGATAGTCCCAAGGGAGTTGAAGAGTAGGCGCGCACCTCCTGCCAAATCACGGGAGCCGTAGTGGCACGCCTGCCAGTGACAGGCTGTGCACTGTGAGGCACATGTGCTAAAGAAGGCGGTGAGTCTTGTACTCACGCCTGCCACTTCCACGAAACACATCGCCACGCGGCTAAAATGGATTTCCGCGTGCTCTAGATAGTCCCAGGGGAGTTGGGGGATAGGCGCGCACCTCCTGCAAGTCACGGGAGGCGTGGTGGCACGCCTCCGAGTGAGAGGCTGTGCACTATGAGGCACATGATCTAAAGAAGGCGGTGAGCCTTGTACTCACGCCTGCCACTTCCACGAAACGCATGACAACGCCTCCAAAATGAAATCCCAGGTGCACTAGACCCAGGGGAACCTCGGCAATTGACGCCCAACCCCGGGAAATCACGGGCGATGGAGTGGCATTCGTGAGAGTTCGAGGCTGTGCAAGAGGAAGGGGTGAGTCTTGTACTCACGCCTGCTACTTCCACGAAACACATCACCACGCGGCCAAAACGGATTCCCGGGTGCACTAGATAGTCCCAAAGGAGTTGAGAGTAAGCGCACTTCTCCTGCCAAATCACGGGAGCCATAGTGGCACGCCTGTCAGTGAGAGGCTGTGCACTGTGAGGCACATGTGCTAAAGAAGGCGGTGAGTCTTGTACTCACGCCTGCCACTTCCACGAAACACATCACCACGCGGCTAAAATGGATTCCCACGTGCACTAGATAGTCCCAGGGGAGTTGGGGGGTAGGCGCGCACCTCCTGAGAGTCACGGGAGCCGTGGTGGCACGCCTCCGAGTGAGAGTCTGTGCACTATGAGGCACATGTGCTAAAGAACGCGGTGAGCCTTGTACTCACGCGTGCCACTTCCCCGAACCGCATGACAACGACTCCAAAATGAAATCCCAGGTGCACTAGACCCAGGGGAACCTCGGCAATAGACGCGCAACTCCGGGAAATCACGGGCGACGGAGTGGCATGCGTGAGAGTGGGAGGCTGTGTAAGAGGAAGGGGTGAGCCTTGTACTCACGCCTGCTACTTCCACGAAACACATCACCACGCGGCCAAAACGGATTCCCGGGTGCACTAGATAGTCCCAGGGGAATTGGAGAGTAGGCGCGCACCTCCTGCCAAATCACGGGAGCCGTAGTGGCACGCCTGCCAGTGAGAGGCTGTGCACTGTGAGGCACATGTGCTAAAGAAGGCGGTGAGTCCTGTACTCACGCCTGCGACTTCCACGAAACACATCGCCACGCGGCTAAAATGGATTCCCGCGTACTTTAGACAGTCCCAGGGGAGATGGGGGATAGGCGCGCACCTCCTGCAAGTCACAGGAGGCGTGGTGGCACGCCTCCGAGTGAGAAGCTGTGCAATATGAGGCACATGTGCTAAAGAAGACGGTGAGCCTTGTACTCACGCCTGCCACTTCCACGAAACGCATGACAACGCCTCCAAAATGAAATCCCAGGTGCACTAGACCCAAGGGAACCTCGGCAATAGACTCGCAACTCCGGGAAATCACGGGCGACGGAGTGGCATGCGTGAGAGTGGGAGGCTGTGCAAGAGGAAGGGGTAAGTCTTGTACTCACGCCTGCTACTTTCACGAAACACATCACCAAGCGGCCAAAACGGATCCCCGGGTGCACTAGATAGTCCCAGGAAAAATGGAGAGTAGGCGCGCACCTCCTGCCAAATCACGGGAGCCGTAGTGGCACGTCTGCCAGTGAGAGGCTGTGCACTGTGAGGCACATGTGCTAAAGAAGGCGGTGAGTCTTGTACTCACGCCTGCCACTTCCACGAAACACATCGCCACGCGGCTAAAATGGATTCCCGCGTGCTCTAGACAGTCCCAGGGAAGTTGGGGGATAGGCGCGCACCTCCTGCAAGTCACGGGAGGCGTGGTGGCACGCCTCCGAGTGAGAGGCATTTCACTATGAGGCACATGTGCTAAAGAAGGCGGTGAGCCTTGTACTCACATCTGCCACTTCCACGAAACGCATGACAACGCCTCCAAAATGAAATCCCAGGTGCACTAGACCCAGGGGAACCTCGGCAATAGACGCGCAACTCCGGGAAATCACGGGCGACGGAGTGGCATGCGTGAGAGTGGGAGGCTGTGCAAGAGGAAGGGGTGAGCCTTGTACTCACGCCTGCTACTTCCACGAAACACATCACCACGCGGCCAAAACGGATTCCCGGGTGCACTAGATAGTCCCAGGGGAGTTGGAGAGTAGGCGCGCACCTCCTGCCTAATCACGGGAGCCGTAGTGGCACGCCTGCCAGTGAGAGGCTGTGCACTGTGAGGCACATGTGCTAAAGAAGGCGGTGAGTCTTGTACTCACGCCTGCCACTTCCACGAAACACATCACCACGCGGTCAAAATGGATTCCCGCGTGCACTAGATAGTCTCAGGGGAGTTGGGGGGTAGGCTCGCACCTCCTGCAAGTCACGGGAGCCGTGGTGGCACGCCTCCGAGTGAGAGGCTGTGCACTATGAGGCACATGTGCTAAAGAAGGCGGTGAGCCTTGTACTCACGCCTGCCACTTCCTCGAAACGCTTGACAACGCCCCTAAAATGAAATCCCAGGTGCACTAGACCCAGGGAAACCTCGGCAAGGGACGCGCAACTCCAAGAAATCACGGGCGCCGGAGTGGCATGCGTGAGAGTGGGAGGCTGTGCAAGAGGAAGGGGTGAGCCTTGTGCTCACGCCTGCTACTTCCACGAAACACATCACCACGCGGCCAAAACGGATTCCCGGGTGCACTAGATAGTCCCAGGGGAGTTGGAGAGTAGGCGCGCACCTCCTGCCTAATCACGGGAGCCGTAGTGGCACGCCTGCCAGTGAGACGCTGTGCACTGTGAGGCACATGATCTAAAGAAGGCGGTGAGCCTTGTACTCACGCCTGCCACTTCCACGAAACGCATGAAAACGCCTCCAAAATGAAATCCCAGGTGCACTAGACCCAGGGGATCCTCGGCAATTGACGCCTAACCCCGGGAAATCACGGGCGATGGAGTGGCATTCGTAAGAGTGCGAGGCTGTGCAAGAGAAAGGGGTGAGTCTTGTACTCACGCCTGCTACTTCCACGAAACACATCACCACGCGGCCAAAACGGATTCCCGGGTGCACTAGATAGTCCCAAGGGAGTTGAAGAGTAGGCGCGCACCTCCTGCCAAATCACGGGAGCCGTAGTGGCACGCCTGCCAGTGACAGGCTGTGCACTGTGAGGCACATGTGCTAAAGAAGGCGGTGAGTCTTGTACTCACGCCTGCCACTTCCACGAAACACATCGCCACGCGGCTAAAATGGATTTCCGCGTGCTCTAGATAGTCCCAGGGGAGTTGGGGGATAGGCGCGCACCTCCTGCAAGTCACGGGAGGCGTGGTGGCACGCCTCCGAGTGAGAGGCTGTGCACTATGAGGCACATGATCTAAAGAAGGCGGTGAGCCTTGTACTCACGCCTGCCACTTCCACGAAACGCATGACAACGCCTCCAAAATGAAATCCCAGGTGCACTAGACCCAGGGGAACCTCGGCAATTGACGCCCAACCCCGGGAAATCACGGGCGATGGAGTGGCATTCGTGAGAGTTCGAGGCTGTGCAAGAGGAAGGGGTGAGTCTTGTACTCACGCCTGCTACTTCCACGAAACACATCACCACGCGGCCAAAACGGATTCCCGGGTGCACTAGATAGTCCCAAAGGAGTTGAGAGTAGGCGCACTTCTCCTGCCAAATCACGGGAGCCATAGTGGCACGCCTGTCAGTGAGAGGCTGTGCACTGTGAGGCACATGTGCTAAAGAAGGCGGTGAGTCTTGTACTCACGCCTGCCACTTCCACGAAACACATCACCACGCGGCTAAAATGGATTCCCACGTGCACTAGATAGTCCCAGGGGAGTTGGGGGGTAGGCGCGCACCTCCTGAGAGTCACGGGAGCCGTGGTGGCACGCCTCCGAGTGAGAGTCTGTGCACTATGAGGCACATGTGCTAAAGAAGGCGGTGAGCCTTGTACTCACGCGTGCCACTTCCCCGAACCGCATGACAACGCCTCCAAAATGAAATCCCAGGTGCACTAGACCCAGGGGAACCTCGGCAATAGACGCGCAACTCCGGGAAATCACGGGCGACGGAGTGGCATGCGTGAGAGTGGGAGGCTGTGTAAGAGGAAGGGGTGAGCCTTGTACTCACGCCTGCTACTTCCACGAAACACATCACCACGCGGCCAAAACGGATTCCCGGGTGCACTAGATAGTCCCAGGGGAATTGGAGAGTAGGCGCGCACCTCCTGCCAAATCACGGGAGCCGTAGTGGCACGCCTGCCAGTGAGAGGCTGTGCACTGTGAGGCACATGTGCTAAAGAAGGCGGTGAGTCCTGTACTCACGCCTGCGACTTCCACGAAACACATCGCCACGCGGCTAAAATGGATTCCCGCGTACTTTAGACAGTCCCAGGGGAGATGGGGGATAGGCGCGCACCTCCTGCAAGTCACAGGAGGCGTGGTGGCACGCCTCCGAGTGAGAAGCTGTGCAATATGAGGCACATGTGCTAAAGAAGACGGTGAGCCTTGTACTCACGCCTGCCACTTCCACGAAACGCATGACAACGCCTCCAAAATGAAATCCCAGGTGCACTAGACCCAAGGGAACCTCGGCAATAGACTCGCAACTCCGGGAAATCACGGGCGACGGAGTGGCATGCGTGAGAGTGGGAGGCTGTGCAAGAGGAAGGGGTAAGTCTTGTACTCACGCCTGCTACTTTCACGAAACACATCACCAAGCGGCCAAAACGGATCCCCGGGTGCACTAGATAGTCCCAGGAAAAATGGAGAGTAGGCGCGCACCTCCTGCCAAATCACGGGAGCCGTAGTGGCACGTCTGCCAGTGAGAGGCTGTGCACTGTGAGGCACATGTGCTAAAGAAGGCGGTGAGTCTTGTACTCACGCCTGCCACTTCCACGAAACACATCGCCACGCGGCTAAAATGGATTCCCGCGTGCTCTAGACAGTCCCAGGGAAGTTGGGGGATAGGCGCGCACCTCCTGCAAGTCACGGGAGGCGTGGTGGCACGCCTCCGAGTGAGAGGCATTTCACTATGAGGCACATGTGCTAAAGAAGGCGGTGAGCCTTGTACTCACATCTGCCACTTCCACGAAACGCATGACAACGCCTCCAAAATGAAATCCCAGGTGCACTAGACCCAGGGGAACCTCGGCAATAGACGCGCAACTCCGGGAAATCACGGGCGACGGAGTGGCATGCGTGAGAGTGGGAGGCTGTGCAAGAGGAAGGGGTGAGCCTTGTACTCACGCCTGCTACTTCCACGAAACACATCACCACGCGGCCAAAACGGATTCCCGGGTGCACTAGATAGTCCCAGGGGAGTTGGAGAGTAGGCGCGCACCTCCAGCCTAATCACGGGAGCCGTAGTGGCACGCCTGCCAGTGAGAGGCTGTGCACTGTGAGGCACATGTGCTAAAGAAGGCGGTGAGTCTTGTACTCACGCCTGCCACTTCCACGAAACACATCACCACGCGCCTAAAATGGATTCCCGCGTGCACTAGATAGTCCCAGGGGAGCTGGGGGGTAGGCGCGCACCTCCTGCAAGTCACGGGATTCGTAGTGGCACGCCTTCCAGTGAGAGGCTGTGCACTGTGAGGCACCTGTCCTAAAGAAGGCGGTGAGCCTTGTACTTACGCCTGCCACTTCCACGAAACGCATGACAACGCCTCCAAAATGAAATCCCAGGTGCACTAGACCCAGGGGTACCTCGGCAATAGACGCGCAACTCCGGGAAATCACGGGCGACGGAGTGGCATGCGTGAGAGTGGGAGGCTGTGCAAGAGGAAGGGGTGAGCCTTGTACTCACGCCTGCTACTTCCACGAAACACATCACCACACGGCCTAAACGGATTCCCGGGTGCACTAGATAGTCCCAAGGGAGTTGAAGAGTAGGCGCGCACCTCCTGCCAAATCACGGGAGCCGTAGTGGCACGCCTGCCAGTAAGAGGCTGTGCACTGTGAGGCACATGTGCTAAAGAAGGCGGTGAGTCTTGTACTCACGCCTGCCACTTCCACGAAACACATCACCACGCGGTCAAAATGGATTCCCGCGTGCACTAGATAGTCTCAGGGGAGTTGGGGGATACGCGCGCACCTCCTGCAAGTCACGGGAGCCGTGGTGGCACGCCTCCGAGTGAGAGGCTGTGCACTATGAGGCACATGTGCTAAAGAAGGCGGTGAGCCTTGTACTCACGCCTGCCACTTCCACGAAACGCATGACAACGGCTTTAAAATGAAATCCCAGGTGCACTAGACCCAGGGAAACCTCGGCAAGGGACGCGCAACTCCGGGAAATCACGGGCGACGGAGTGGCATGCGTGAGAGTGGGAGGCTGTGCAAGAGGAAGGGGTGAGCCTTGTACTCACGCCTGCTACTTCTACGAAACACATCACCACGCGGCTAAAACGGACTCCCGGGTGCACTAGATTGTCCCAGGGGAGTTGGACAGTAGGCGCGCACCTCCTGCCTAGTCACGGGAGCCGTAGTGGCACGCCTGCCAGTGAGAGGCTGTGCACTGTAAGGCACATGTGCTAAAGAAGGCGGTGAGTCTTGTACTCACGCCTGCCACTTCCACGAAACACATCACCACGCGGTCAAAATGGATTCCCGCGTGCTCTAGATAGTCTCAGGGGAGTTGGGGGGTAGGCGCGCACCTCCTGCAAGTCACGGGAGCCGTGGTGGCACGCCTCCGAGTGAGAGGCTGTGCACTATGAGGCAGATGTGCTAAAGAAGGCGGTGAGCCTTGTACTCACGCCTGCCACTTCCACGAAACGCATGACAACGCCTCCAAAATGAAATCCCAGGTGCACTAGACCCAGGGAAACCTCGGCAAGGGACGCGCAACTCCGGGAAATCACGGGCGACGGAGTGGCATGCGTGAGAGTGGGAGGCTGTGCAAGAGGAAGGGGTGAGCCTTGTTCTCACGCCTGCTACTTCCACGAAACACATCACCACGCGGCCAAAACGGATTCCCGGGTGCACTAGATAGTCCCAGGGGAGTTGGAGAGTAGGCGCGCACCTCCTGCCTAATCACGGGAGCCGTAGTGGCACGCCTGCCAGTGAGAGGCTGTGCACTGTGAGGCACATGTGCTAAAGAATTTGGTGAGTCTTGTTTTCACGCCTGCCACTTCCACGAAACACATCGCCACGCGGCTAAAATGGATTTCCGCGTGCTCTAGATAGTCCCAGGGGAGTTGGGGGATAGGCGCGCACCTCCTGCAAGTCACGGGAGGCGTGGTGGCACGCCTCCGAGTGAGAGGCTGTGCACTATGAGGCACATGATCTAAAGAAGGCGGTGAGCCTTGTACTCACGCCTTCCACTTCCACGAAACGCATGACAACGCCTCCAAAATGAAATCCCAGGTGCACTAGACCCAGGGGAACCTCGGCAATTGACGCCCAACCCCGGGAAATCACGGGCGATGGAGTGGCATTCGTGAGAGTGCGAGGCTGTGCAAGAGAAAGGGGTGAGTCTTGTACTCACGCCTGCTACTTCCACGAAACACATCACCACGCGGCCAAAACGGATTCCCGGGTGCACTAGATAGTCCCAAGGGAGTTGAAGAGTAGGCGCGCACCTCCTGCCAAATCACGGGAGCCGTAGTGGCACGCCTGTCAGTGAGAGGCTGTGCACTGTGAGGCACATGTGCTAAAGAAGGCGGTGAGTCTTGTACTCACGCCTGCCACTTCCACGAAACACATCACCACGCGGCTAAAATGGATTCCCGCGTGCACTAGATAGTCTAATGGGAGTTGGGGGGTAGGCGCGCACCTCCTGCAAGTCACGGGAGCCGTGGTGGCACGCCTCCGAGTGAGAGTCTGTGCACTATGAGGCACATGTGCTAAAGAAGGCGGTGAGCCTTGTACTCACGCGTGCCACTTCCCCGAACCGCATGACAACGCCTCCAAAATGAAATCCCAGGTGCACTAGACCCAGGGGAACCTCGGCAATAGACGCGCAACTCCGGGAAATCACGGGCGACGGAGTGGCATGCGTGAGAGTATGAGGCTGTGTAAGAGGAAGGGGTGAGCCTTGTACTCACGCCTGCTACTTCCACGAAACACATCACCACGCGGCCAAAACGGATTCCTGGGTGCACTAGATAGTCCCAGGGGAGTTGGAGAGTAGGCGCGCACCTCCTGCCAAATCACGGGAGCCGTAGTGGCACGCCTGCCAGTGAGAGGCTGTGCACTGTGAGGCACATGTGCTAAAGAAGGCGGTGAGTCTTGTACTCACGCCTGCTACTTCCACGAAACACATCGCCACGCGGCTAAAATGGATTCCCGCGTGCTCTAGACAGTCCCAGGGGAGTTGGGGGATAGGCGCGCACCTCCTGCAAGTCACGGGAGGCGTGGTGGCACGCCTCCGAGTGAGAGGCTGTGCACTATGAGGCACATGTGCTAAAGAAGGCGGTGAGCCTTGTACTCACGCCTGCCACTTCCACGAAACGAATGACAACGCCTCCAAAATGAAATCCCAGGTGCACTAGACCCAGGGGAACCTCGGCAATAGACGCGCAACTCCGGGAAATCACGGGCGACGGAGTGGCATGCGTGAGAGTGGGAGGCTGTGCAAGAGGAAGGGGTGAGTCTTGTACTCACGCCTGCTACATTCACGAAACACATCACCAAGCGGCCAAAACGGATTCCCGGGTGCACTAGATAGTCCCAGGGGAACACGCCGGGGCCAGACCACCCCCCCAAGGGGTCATTAGTGCGTGGGTTTTTTTTTTCAAGATGGCGGCGTTTGTGTGCGCAAAGGCTTCTGGGCGTTCGAGAATATGGATCCTAGGCAAATTCGGTCGGTTTTAACCAAGCTTTTTGTAGCCTGGGTACAATACAGCCGATTAAGGCGCCTTTTTTCAGATTTTCCAGTTTAGTAGCTTCCTGTTGATATGCATTGAGGGTAATTTATTGAAAACTTTACGGAGAAATTGACTATGATTGGAGTCGAAACTGTCGGAGAATATTCGGCTGAAGAGTGTTCGAGGTAGTGCCGTTATATTATGATTTTCTCTGAATGTAAATACTTTCATTAAAATCGAAAGTCATACGAAGTTTGTTCGATGTCTATTCTTATTAAATATGTACATATTTATGGATTTTGTCCCAATGAAAAAAAAAAATTTCCATGGGTCCTTAGGTTAAGCTCGAGTGGGCGAAAACAACGCTTCCCGCTTGCCGCATACAACCGCCTAAAGAAGGAGAGAACGCAAGCTCTAATTGAATGTGACGGGAAAATAAGCAGTCTGAGGTCACAACTAGATGAAAAAACCACGGAACTTGAAGCTTTGAAGTCGAAACTTCACAAAACTGAAGAGCGTATTCGAAGAAGAAAGCGAAAGGTTGGTTCATTTTAGTTATTTCTGATCATTGCTCGTCTGACTGCAATGATAGCGATCATAAGATTCAGTAACATAAATAGGCTGTTTTGATTGCTTGAATTCATCAAATAAGCCCAAGTTCGCCCTCAAATTATACGAAACTAGCAGATCATAGAATTTACAGTGAGTCGGTGACAAATTAAAGTAAAAAAAGTTTATAAATTTATCATGCACAATTAAAGTCTTATTGTTTACCTCTTCGGGTAAGGAGAGTTGAGGCTATGATCTTATCTACAGACTTGGCACACTACTTACGGTTACCTTTTCAATCATACTTATTTATCACTGTTATTTTTATTTTGAACTATTCATTTATTTGCTTGAATTAATTAATTTACATATTTATACACAGATTGCTGAATTGGAAAATGTGGAGGATGATGGTGGTGATCATGCCAAAAAGAAAAATGATGACAGGGGGCCCACTATCTCAAGTGAAATTCATGGAGCAAACAGTGAAAAGCTCAATCTTTCTAGGAAACAGTTTTTCAGACGTAGAAAGAGGACCCTGGCTGCACTAGGTCCCATCCATACTTGTGCTCGAGCAAAGATGAAATTTCCCAGAGACAACAAACCAGTGCTTGATGGTATGTGGACCACATTAATATGCACTGCATCAAAACCTGAGATGACCAATTACATCAAGAATTCAAATATTTGCATGCAAGAGATCATGCCAAGTATTATCAGAGGCAAAATTAAAGATTATGAACACAGCAAGGAGAATAAAGTGAGAAGCTTACGTGTGCTTTATGAAGGGGGCCTCATAAGCAAGAGAAAGTACACAAGTATTAGGAACAGTTCAGATGTTGTAAGAGAAACTGAAAAGAAAAAGAAAAACATGAAGACAGAATTTATGACAGGATGTGAAGTTCCAAACATTTTGCCCTACAAAACACTGATGAGTTTTGTCAGAAGCATAGAAATTGGTGAAGTGCTATCCTTGGATGATTTGGCTGGTAAATATTCACTAGAATCAACGTCTGGTGTATACAGACCATTGAAGCCTTTTCTTCTGAAGCTTGCAGATCTGTACTTGTTTCTGGACAGTAAAACCCCCTGCCTACACTGGTTCAATGGAGAGAAAGGAGTTTTGCATGTAGCAATTGGTGCAGATGGTGCTCCCTTTGGGAAGGATGATACAGCAACAGGTAGATTATTATTATCTCCAGACTGAGGGTACTAGACTGATATTGTATCATTAATTTAGCCATAAGACATGATAATGTTACTCAACTGTCAAACTCAGAAAACCATGAACACCTGAAATGTTTCAGGAATGTTGATTACATGGTGACTTATTACATTAAAGTTCAGGCAAGCCAACCTCAAAACCACAAACTACTTACCAATGTTGCTGTTTACGGTTCAGTTTTCTAACACCTGATTGGCTCTTTCCTTGTAACACTATGACATTCCATAAATACTTCTGGTGTTCATGGTTTCCTTAGTTTCACAGTAAATCACTTAGTGCATCTGAGTCCCCTCTTTGAACTAATCTTTTTGTAATTTGTCAAATATACTTGTTATTAAATATGACATTCAAGCTCTGGAAAATATATATTGAATAACTACTTTTGATCATTATGATATTAACTATTTCCTAATTACTACAAATATGGTAGTGTTCAATACTGTTTAATAATTTGTCACCTTTTAAACTACACCTATTTTGTCTGATGAAATGTTTTTGTTTTCATTTATAGCATACCTTGTGAGCATTCTGAACCTCCTAAACAGGGTGCAGAGCTGCAATGACAACCACCTCCTTATGGGTGCTAATTCTGCTGAAGATACTCCACTAATGAAGCAGTATACAAAGCACTTGGTCCAAGAAATGGAGCTCATGGAGGGGGCTAAATTAACCACTGACCAAGGCCATGTAGTTGAATTTAGATTTCAGCTGATCCCAAGTGACATGAAATGGGTTTCATCAATGTCTGGAGAGCTTAATAACTGTGCTATCTACTTTTCTCCCTTTGCCAATGTGAACCAGACTAATAAAGTGACCATAGGTGGCTCAATTGGTGGACCTAAAGAAACCTGGCAACCATGGGATTACAAGAAGAGAATTGAAGTTGCAGAGAAGGTTGAGAAGTTTAAAGCTAAACTTAAGGATCCTGAGGGAAAACAAAGAGCAGAGGTCACCAAGTTCATTGCTAAGGAAAAATCTAGGCAAGAATTTGTTCCCCCACTGGGCAAATTTGTGGATTTGGTCAAGGCAGAGCCCCTCCACAACACCAACAATGCCTGGCAGCAATGGTTTTCAGCCCTCCTGACACTTGCCATGCAGTACACTGACCAAGCTAAACTCAAGACAGCAACAGCAGTGTCAGATCTTCCAAACACATCACCAGTGGTAGCATTTCTGAATTGTGTGAGGGGAACTGCAAAGTGTGGAAGGCTTTACAACAGTTTCAACAGGTGGTTCAGCGAGAAGAGAAAAAAGGGAATTTCTTTCTCTTACAGATTCACTGGATTGGAATCAAAGAGGTTTTCATGGAACTTCACTTACCTTATTCAGGAACTACTGAAGATAAACAATCTATCAAGTGGGTCTGTGGTGAAACTACACACATTGGCATTTACTGGTGTGAAAATCAGGGATGCTGCTGCCATCTACTCCAGGGTAGATGTAAACAAGCAGCAAGTCGAGCATTTGAAGATCTTGGGCCAGCACTACTTCACAGCAAATCGCCTGCTATTAGGTGGTGTGAATCCCACTGTGTGGACACTGGGATATGCCATCCCATATCACACTGGCCAGCTGTTGGAGAAACTTGGGTTTGGACTTGGCCTTAACTCCATGCAGGGTCGAGAGGCCAAGCACATCAAGCTGGCAAAGTATGTTGAAAATACTTGTAATGTCAAAAAAAGCATGAGGTGGTGGATTGTGTTCCGCCATGAATTTGTTTGTCTCTTGTGGCTTAGAGAGATGGATCCTTTTAGTGTTTCTTACCGGCAAGAGAAAAAGAATGCTTGTGACTCCTATATCCCTAAGAGGGTGAAGGACCATGATAACAGGTTTTGTTATTGTGGTCTTTCAAAGTCAAATGCACATGACGATGGTTGCACAATTTGCACAAGCAATATGATGCAGCTAGTTAAACAAAGTGTTGTTGCTGGAAAACTTAACAATGAACTCAAGCAGTTCCTTAAATAATGTGGTTTTTTTGTCATTTAAGTTAACTTTAATTAAAACTAGTATTTGTTGTCATGCAGAACTACCACAGGCAGTGAGGAAACCTATCCATCCAGTTAAGTGTTTCACTTGCCTGCCAGCACATTTACCCAACAGTTGTTTAATAATGTAAATAATTTTAATCATTAATATTTTTAATACAGTGTTAATATTGTAGTAGTTCTTCAGTTCAATAGATGTATTCAAAACATAGAGTCCACAAATATTGATAAGCCATATGACTAGCTAGCTAATATGCTAAGATTATTAACTGAAATTATTTTGAAAATATCAAACAATAATTACATGATATTATTAAAAATGAAAAGTTTTTTTTGTAATGAAATGTATATCAATAAGGATTTCTCTAGTGCTGTGGTACACCGCTCATGTTCCAGTATCCATAGTGAAATTTCACGGTCAGAACTTCGTTTTTCTTGTGAAATCTCAATTCCAGTGGCTTCTCATCCGAAACAATAACCTCACACCTCTCCATTTCACTATTTAGTGGCTTTTTTAAGATGTTTTCCCGCTCTGCTTCAGCACCGTCAATGTCCATCCTCTTGAACAAATACAGGGCCTTTCGAAAATCGTTGATTTTGTAAAACTGTTGGGTGTTCGTTTCACTAAATTCATGGCCAAAATTTGTTCGGTCCAGGATATCTTTTGAGATACCTAAAAATACCTCCATTGGCATGTCCACTGTAAACTCTCCACGCCATGGATTAGCCAGTTTCGGTCTTGAATTGAGCCGGCGTATAATTTTTGCGTGGATCTTTCTTAGGGCTCTGGCCACCATTCCGCGTGCAGGCAACAGCCGTTGGATATTGCGATCTCTTGAGCGCTGACTGAATTTATCTTCCAAGACTCCCAAGGCACTATGAAGCTCTCCAAAGAAGTCATTCACTTTTTTTATTCCATCGCCACTTGAAACTTGACTTAAGCAGTCTGATTTAGCGCGTTGCAAAGCAGGTCGAAGTGTTTCGGCAAACTCCACTTTGGAGGCCATCTTGGATTTGAGGTACAACAGTTCTAATTTCTCACCAATTTGAAATTTACCCATAAGTACCCTCGGGCTCCTGAAGACCCATTGGAGGGGTGGTTTGGCCCCACCGTGGAAATAGAGAGTAGCCGCGCACCTCCTGCCAAATCACGGGAGCCGTAGTGGCACGCCTGCCAGTGAGAGGCTGTGCACTGTGAGGCACATGTGCTAAAGAAGGCGGTGAGTCTTGTACTCACGCCTGCCACTTCCACGAAACACATCGCCACGCGGCTAAAATGGATTCCCGCGTGCTCTAGACAGTCCCAGGGAAGTTGGGGGATAGGCGCGCACCTCCTGCAAGTCACGGGAGGCGTGGTGGCACGCCTCCGAGTGAGAGGCTGTGCACTATGAGGCACATGTGCTAAAGAAGGCAGTGAGCCTTGTACTCACATCTGCCACTTCCACGAAACGCATGACAACGCCTCCAAAATGAAATCCCAGGTGCACTAGACCCAGGGGAACCTCGGCAATAGACGCGCAACTCCGGGAAATCACGGGCGACGGAGTGGCATGCGTGAGAGTGGGAGGCTGTGCAAGAGGAAGGGGTGAGCCTTGTACTCACGCCTGCTACTTCCACGAAACACATTACCACGCGGCCAAAACGGATTCCCGGGTGCACTAGATAGTCCCAAGGGAGTTGGAGAGTAGGCGCGCACCTCCTGCCAAATCACGGGAGCCGTAGTGGCACGCCTGCCAGTGAGAGGCTGTGCACTGTGAGGCACATGTGCTAAATAAGGTGGTGAGTCTTGTACTCACGCCTGCCACTTCCACGAGACACATCACCACGCGGCTAAAATGGATTCCCGCGTGCACTAGATAGTCCCAGGGGAGCTGGGGAGTAGGCACGCACCTCCTGCAAGTCACGGGAGCCGTAGCTGCACGCCTGCCAGTGAGAGGCTGTGCACTGTGAGGCACCTGTCCTAAAGAAGGCGGTGAGCCTTGTACTCACGCCTGCCACTTCCACGAAACGCATGACAACGCCTCCAAAATGAAATCCCAGGTGCACTAGACCCAGGGGAACCTCGGCAATAGACGCGCAACTCCGGGAAATCACGGACGACGGAGTGGCATGCGTGAGAGTGGGAGGCTGTGCAAGAGGAAGGGGTGAGCCTTGTACTCACGCCTGCTACTTCCACGAAACACATCACCACGCGGTCAAAACGGATTCCCGGGTGCACTAGATAGTCCCAGGGGAGTTGGAGAGTAGGCGCGCACCTCCTGCCTAATCACGGGAGCCGTAGTGGCACGCCTGCCAGTGAGAGGCTGTGCACTGTGAGGCACATGTGCTAAAGAAGGCGGTGAGTCTTGTACTCACGCCTGCCACTTCCACGAAACACATCGCCACGCGGCTAAAATGGATTTCCGCGTCCTCTAGATAGTCCCAGGGGAGTTGGGGGATAGGCGCGCACCTCCTGCAAGTCACGGGAGGCGTGGTGGCACGCCTCCGAGTTAGAGGCTGTGCACTATGAGGCACATGATCTAAAGAAGGCGGTGAGCCTTGTACTCACGCCTGCCACTTCCACGAAACGCATGACAACGCCTCCAAAATGAAATCCCAGGTGCACTAGACCCAGGGAAACCTCCGCAAGGGACGCGCAACTCCGGGAAATCACGGGCGACGGAGTGGCATTCGTGAGAGTGGGAGGCTGTGCAAGAGGAAGGGGTGAGTCTTGTACTCACGCCTGCTACTTCCATGAAACACATCACCACGCGGCCAAAACGGATTCCCGGGTGCACTAGATAGTCCCAAGGGAGTTGAAGAGTAGGCGCGCACCTCCTGCCAAATCACGGGAGCCGTAGTGGCACGCCTGTCAGTGAGAGGCTGTGCACTGTGAGGCACATGTGCTAAAGAAGGCGGTGAGTCTTGTACTCACGCCTGCCACTTCCACGAAACACATCGCCACGCGGCTAAAATGGATTCCCGCGTGCTCTAGACAGTCCCAGGGGAGTTGGGGGATAGGCGCGCACCTCCTGCAAGTCACAGGAGGCGTGGTGGCACGTCTCCGAGTGAGAGGCTGTGCACTATGAGGCACATGTGCTATAGAAGGCGGTGAGCCTTGTACTCACGCCTGCCACTTCCACGAAACGCATGACAACGCCTCCAAAATGAAATCCCAGGTGCACTAGACCCAGGGGAACCTCGGTAATAGACGCGCAACTCCGGGAAATCACGGGCGACGGAGTGGCATGCGTGAGAGTGGGAGGCTGTGCAAGAGGAAGGGGTGAGTCTTGTACTCACGCCTGCTACTTTCACGAAACACATCACCAAGCGGCCAAAACGGATTCCCGGGTGCACTAGATAGTCCCAGGGGAAATGGAGAGTAGGCGCGCACCTCCTGCCAAATCACGGGAGCCGTAGTGGCACGCCTGCCAGTGAGAGGCTGTGCACTGTGAGGCACATGTGCTAAAGAAGGCGGTGAGTCTTGTACTCACGCCTGCCACTTCCACGAAACACATCGCCACGCGGCTAAAATGGATTCCCGCGTGCTCTAGACAGTCCCAGGGGAGTTGGGGGATAGGCGCTCACCTCCTACAGGTCACGGGAGGCGTGGAGGCACGCCTCCGAGTGAGAGGCCGTGCACTATGAGGCACATGTGCTAAAGAAGGCGGTCAGCCTTGTACTCACATCTGCCACTTTCACGAAACGCATGACAACGCCTCCAAAATAAAATCCCAGGTGCACTCGACCCAGGGGAACCTCGGCAATAGACGCGCAACTCCGGGAAATCACGGGCGACGGAGTGGCATGCGTGAGAGTGGGAGGCTGTGCAAGAGGAAGGGGTGAGCCTTGTACTCACGCCTGCTACTTCCACGAAACACATCACCACGCGGCCAAAACGGATTCCCGGGTGCACTAGATAGTCCCAAGGGAGTTGGAGAGTAGGCGCGCACCTCCTGCCAAATCACGGGAGCCGTAGTGGCACGCCTGCCAGTGAGAGGCTGTGCACTGTGAGGCACATGTGCTAAAAAAGGCGGTGAGTCTTGTACTCGCGCCTGCCACTTCCACGAAACACATCACCACGCGGCTAAAATGGATTCCCGCGTGCACTAGATAGTCCCAGGGGAGCTGGGGGATAGGCGCGCACCTCCTGCAAGTCACGGGAGCCGTAGCGGCACGCCTGCCAGTGAGAGGCTGTGCACTGTGATGCACCTGTCCTAAAGAGGGCGGTGAGCCTTGTACTCACGCCTGCCACTTCCACGAAACGCATGACAACGCCTCCAAAATGAAATCCCAGGTGCACTAGACCCAGGGAAACCTCGGCAATAGACGCGCAACTTTGGGAAATCACGGGCGACGGAGTGGCATGCGTGAGAGTGGGAGGCTGTGCAAGAGGAAGGGGTTAGCCTTGTACTCACGCCTGCTACTTCCACGAAACACATCACCACGCGGCCTAAACGGATTCCCGGGTGCACTAGATAGTCCCAAGGGAGTTGAAGAGTAGGCGCGCACCTCCTGCCAAATCACGGGAGCCGTAGTGGCACGCCTGCCAGTGAGAGGCTGTGCACTGTGAGGCACATGTGCTAAAGAAGGCGGTGAGACTTGTACTCACGCCTGCCACTTCCATGAAACACAACACTACGCGGTCAAAATGGATTCCCGCGTGCACTAGATAGTCCCAGGGGAGTTGGGGGGTAGGCGCGCACCTCCTGCAAGTCACGGGAGCCGTGGTGGCACGCCTCCGAGTGAGAGGCTGTGCACTATGAGGCACATGTGCTAAAGAAGGCGGTGAGCCTTGTACTCACGCGTGCCACTTCCCCGAACCGCATGACAACGCCTCCAAAATGAAATCCCAGGTGCACTAGACCCAGGGAAACCTCGGCAAGGGACGCGCAACTCCGGGAAATCTAGGGCGACGGAGTGGCATGCGTGAGAGTGGGAGGCTGTGCAAGAGGAAGGGGTGAGCCTTGTACTCACGCCTGCTACTTCCACGAAACACATCACCACGCGGCCAAAACGGATTCCCGGGTGCACTAGATAGTCCCAGGGGAGTTGGAGAGTAGGCGCGCACCTCCTGCCAAATCACGGGAGGCGTAGTGGGACGCCTGCCAGTGAGAGGCTGTGCACTGTGAGGCACATGTGCTAAAGAAGGCGGTGAGTCTTGTACTCACGCCTGCCACTTCCACGAAACACATCGCCACGCGGCTAAAATGGATTCCCGCGTGCTCTAGACAGTCCCAGGGGAGTTGGGGGATAGGCGCGCACCTCCTGCAAGTCACGGGAGGCGTGGTGGCACGCCTCCGAGTGAGAGGCTGTGCACTATGAGGCACATGTGCTAAAGAAGGCGGTGAGCCTTGTACTCACGCCTGCCACTTCCACGAAACGCATGACAACGTCTCCAAAATGAAATCCCAGGTGCACTAGACCCAGGGGAACCTCGGCAATAGACGCGCTACTCCGGGAAATCACGGGCGACGGAGTGGCAAGCGTGAGAGTGGGAGGCTGTGCAAGAGAAAGGGGTGAGTCTTGTAGTCACGCCTGCTACTTTCACGAAACACATCACCAAGCGGCCAAAACGGATTCCCGCGTGCACTAGATAGTCCCAGGGGAAATGGAGAGTAGGCGCGCACCTCCTGCCAAATCACGGGAGCCGTAGTGGCACGCCTGCCAGTAAGAGGCTGTGCACTGTGAGGCACATGTGCTAAAGAAGGCGGTGAGTCTTGTACTCACGCCTGCCACTTCCACGAAACACATCGCCACGCGGCTAAAATGGATTCCCGCGTGCACTAGATAGTCCCAGGGGAGTTGGGGGGTAGGCGCGCACCTCCTGCCAGATCACGGCAGCCGTAGTGGCACGCCTGCGAGTGAGAGCCTGTGCACTATGAGGCAGATGTGCTAAAGAAGGCGGTGAGCCTTGTACTCACGCCTGCCACCTCCACGAAACGCATGACAACGCCACGAAAATGAAATCCCAGGTGCACTAGACCCAGGAAAACCTCGGCAATAGACGCGCAACTCCGGGAAAGCACGGGCGACGGAGTGGCATGCGTGAGAGCTAGAGGCTGTGCAAGGTGTAAGGGCTGAGCCTTGTAGTCACGCCTGCCACTTCCACGAAACACATCACCACGCGGCCAAAATTTACTCCCGGGTGCAGTAGATAGTCCCAGGGGAGTTGGGGAGGAGGCGCGCACCTCCTGCCAAATCACGGCAGCCGTAGTTGCACGCCTGCGAGGGAGAGGTTGTGCAGTTTGAGGCACATGTGCTAAAGAAGGCGGTGAGACTTGTACTCACGCCTGCCACTTCCACGAAACGCATCACCACGCGGCCAAAATGAAATCCCAGGTGCACTAGACCCAGGGAAACCTCGGCAATAGAAGCGCAACTCCGGGAAAGCACGGGCGACGGAATGACATGCGTGAGAGTGAGAGACTGTGCAAGGTGTAAGGGCTGAGCCTTGTAGTCACGCCTGCCACTTCCACGAAACACATCACCACGCGGCCAAAACGAATTCCCGGTTGCAGTAGATAGTCCCAGGGGACTTGGAGAGTAGTCGGGCACCTCCTGGCAAATCACGGCAGCCGTAGTGGCACGCCTGCGAGTGAGAGGCTGTGCACTGTAAGGCATATGTGCTAAAGAAGGCGGTGAGTCTTGTACTCACGCCTGCCAGTTCCACGAAACACATCACCACGCGGCCAAAACCTATTCCCGGGTGCAGTAGATAGTCCCAGGGGAGTTGGGGAAGAGGCGCGCACCTCCTGCCAAATCACGCCAGCCGTAGTGGCACGCCTGCGAGTGAGAGGTTGTGCAGTGTGAGGCACATGTGCTAAAGAAGGCGGTGAGACTTGTACTCACGCCTGCCACTTCCACGAAACGCATTACCACGCGGCCAAAATAAAATCCCAGGTGCGCTAGAACCAGGGACACCTCGGCAGTAGACGCGCAACTCCGGAAAAGCACGGGCGACGGAGTGGCATGCGTGAGAGTGAGAGACTGTGCAAGGTGTAAGGGCTGAGCCCTGTAGTCACGCCTGCCACTTCCACGAAACTCATCACCACGCGGCCAAAAAGGATTCCCGGGTGCAGTAGATAGTCCCAGGGGAGTTGGAGAGTAGTCGGGCACCTCCTGCCAAATCACGGCAGCCGTAGTGGCACGCCTGCGAGTGAGAGGCTTTGCACTGTGAGGCACATGTTCTAAAGAAGGCAGTGAGTCTTGTAGTCACGCCCGCCACTTCCACGAAACATATCACCACGCGGCCAAAACTTATTTCCGGGTGCAGTAGATAGTCCCAGAGGAGTTGGGGAGTAGGCGCGCACCTCCTGCCAAGTCACGGCAGCCGTAGTGGCACGCCTGCGAGTGAGAGGCTGTGCACTATGAGGCACATGTGCTAAAGAAGGCGGTGAGCCTTGTACTCACGCCTGCCACTTCCACGAAACGCATGACAACGCCACCAAAATAAAGTCCCAGGTGCACTAGACTCAGGGAAACCTCGGCAATAGACGCGCAACTCCGGGAAAGTACGGGCGACGGAGTGGCATGCGTGAGAGTAAGAGAATGTGCAAGGTGTAAGGGCTGAGCTTTGTACTCACGCCTGCCACTTCCACGAAACACATCACCACGCGGCCAAAACTTATTCCCGGGTGCACTAGATAGTCCCAGGGGAGTTGGGGAGTAGACGCGCACCTCCTGCCAAATCACGGCAGCCGTAGTGGCACGCCTGCGAGTGAGAGGCTGTGCACTATCAGGCACATGTGCTAAAGAAGGCGGTGAGTCTTGTAGTCACGCCCGCCACTTCCACGAAACACATCACCACGCGGCCAAAACTTATTACCGGGTGAGGTAGATAGTCCCAGGGGAGTTAAAGAGTAGGCGCGCACCTCTTGCCAAATCACGGCAACCGTAGTGGCACGCCTGCGAGTGAGAGGCTGTGCACTATGAGGCACATGTGCTAAAGAAGGCAGTGAGTCTTGTAGTCACGCCCGCCACGTCCACGAAACACATCACCACGCGGCCAAAACTTATTCCCGTGTGCAGTAGATAGTCCCAGGGGAGTTGGGGAGTAGGCGCGCACCTCCTGCCAGATCACGGCAGCCGTAGTGGCACGCCTGCGAGTTAGAGGCTGTGCACTGTGAGGCACATGTGCTAAAGAAGACGGTGAGTCTTGTACTCACGCCTGCCACTTCCACGAAACACATCACCACGCGGCCAAAACTTATTCCCGGGTGCAGTAGATAGTCCCAGGGGAGTTGGGGAGAAGGCGCGCACCTCCTGCCACATCACGGCAGCCGTAGTGGCACGCCTGCGAGTGAGAGGCTGTGCACTATGAGGCACATGTGCTAAAGAACGTGGTGAGCCTTGTACTCACGCCTGCCACTTCCACGAAACGCATGACAACGCCACCAAAATGAAATCCCAGGTGCACTAGAACAAGGGAAACCTCGGCAATAGATCCGCAACTCCGGGAAAGTACGGGCGACGGAGGGGCATGCGTGAGAGTAAGAGGCTGTGCAAGGTGTAAGGGCTGAGCTTTGAACTCACACTTGCCATTTCCACGAAACACATCACCACGCGGCCAAAACTTAATCCCAGGTGCAGTAGATAGTCCTAGGGGAATTGGGGAGTAGGCGCGCACCTCCTGCCAAATCACGGAAGCTGTGGTGGCACGCCTGCGAGTGAGAGGCTGTGCACTATGAGGCACATGTGCTAAAGAAGGCAGTGAGCCTTGTACTCACGCCTGCCACTTCCACGAAACGCATGACAACCCCACCAAAATGAAATCCCAGGTGCACTAGACCCAGGGAAACCTCGGCAATAGACGCGCAACTCCGGAAAAGCACGGGCGACGGAGTGGCTTGCGTGAGAGTGAGAGGCTGTGCAAGATGTAAGGGCTGAGGCTTGTAGTCACGGCTGCCACTTCCACGAAACACATCACCTCGCGGACAAAACGTATTCCTGGTTGCAGTAGATAGTCCCAGGGGAGTTGGAGAGTAGTCGGGCACCTCCTGGCAAATCGCGGCAGCCGTAGTGGCACGCCTGCGAGTGAGAGGCTGTGCACTGTGAGGCACATGTGCTAAAGAAGGCGGTGAGTCTTGTACTCACGCCTCCCACTTCCTCGGAACACATCACCACGCGGCCAAAACTTATTCCTGGGTGCAGTAGATAGTCCCAGGGGAGTTGGGGAGTAGGCGCGCACCTCCTGCCAGATCACGGCAGCCGTAGTGGCACGCCTGCGAGTGAGAGGCTGTGCACTATGAGGCACATGTGCTAAAGAAGGCGGTGAGCCTTCTACTCACGCCTGCCACTTCCACGAAACACATCACCACGCGGCAAAAAAGGATTCCCGGGTGCAGTAGATAGTCCCAGGGGAGTTGGAGAGTAGTCGGGCACCTCCTGCCAAATCACGGAAGCCGTAGTGGCACGCCTTCGAGTGAGAGACTGTGCACTGTGAGGCACATGTGCTAAAGAAGGCGGTGAGTCTTGTACTCACGCCTGCCACTTCCACGAAACACATCACCACGCGGCCAAAACTTATTCCCGGGTGCAGTAGATAGTCCTAGGGGAATTGGGGAGTAGGCGCGCACCTCCTGCCAAATCACGGAAGCTGTGGTGGCACGCCCGCGAGTGAGAGGCTGTGCACTATGAGGCACATGTGCTAAAGAAGGCAGTGAGCCTTGTACTCACGCCTGCCACTTCCACGAAACGCATGACAACCCCACCAAAATGAAATCCCAGGTGCACTAGACCCAGGGAAACCTCGGCAATAGACGCGCAACTCCGGGAAAGCACGGGCGAAGGAGTGGCTTGCGTGAGAGTGAGAGGCTGTGCAAGGTGTAAGGGCTGAGGCTTGTAGTCACGGCTGCCACTTCCACGAAACACATCACCTCGCGGACAAAACGTATTCCTGGTTGCAGTAGATAGTCCCAGGGGAGTTGGAGAGTAGTCGGGCACCTCCTGGCAAATCACGGCAGCCGTAGTGGCACGCCTGCGAGTGAGAGGCTTTGCACTGTGAGGCACATGTGCTAAAGAAGGCGGTGAGTCTTGTACTCACGCCTCCCACTTCCTCGGAACACATCACCACGCGGCCAAAACTTATCCCTGGGTGCAGTAGATAGTCCCAGGGGAGTTGGGGAGTAGGCGCGCACCTCCTGCCAGATCACGGCAGCCGTAGTGGCACGCCTGCGAGTGAGAGGCTGTGCACTATGAGGCACATGTGCTAAAGAAGGCGGTGAGCCTTCTACTCACGCCTGCCACTTCCACGAAACACATCACCACGCGGCAAAAAAGGATTCCCGGATGCAGTAGATAGTCCCAGGGGAGTTGGAGAGTAGTCGGGCACCTCCTGCCAAATCACGGAAGCCGTAGTGGCACGCCTTCGAGTGAGAGACTGTGCACTGTGAGGCACATGTGCTAAAGAAGGCGGTGAGTCTTGTACTCGTTCCTGCCACTTCCACGAAAGGCATGACAACGCCACCAAAATGAAATCCCAGGTGCACTAGACCCATGGAAACCTCGGCAATAGACACGCAACTCCGGGAAAGTACGGGCGACGGAGTGGCATGCGTGAGAGTAAGAGGCTGTGCAAGGTGTAATGGCTGAGACTTGTACTCAAGCCTGCCACTTCCACGAAACACATCACCCCGCGGACAAAACTTATTCCCGGGTGCAGTAGATAGCCCCAGGGGAGTTGGGGAGTAGGTGCGCACCTCCTGCCAGATCAGGGCAGCCGTTGTGGCACGCCTGCAAGTGAGAGGCTGTGCACTGTGAGGCACATGTGCTAAAGAAGGCGTTGAGTCTTGTACTCACGCCTGCCACTTCCACGAAACACATCACCACGCGGCCAAAACTTATTCCCGGGTGCTGTAGATAGTCCCAGGGGAGTTGGGGAGTAGGCGCCCACCTCACGCAAGATCACGGCAGCCGTAATGGCACGCCTCCGAGTGAGACGCTGTGCACTATGAGGCACATGTGCTAAAGAAGGCAGTGAGCCTTGTACTCACGCCTGCCACTTCCACGAAACGCATGACCACGCCACCAAAATGAAATCCAAGGTGCACTAGACCCAAAGTAACCTCGGCAATAGACGCGCAACTCCGAGAAAGCACGGGCGACGGAGTGGCATGCGTGAGAGTGAGAGGCTGTGCAAGGTGTAAGGAATGACCCTTGTACTCACGCCTGCCACTTCCACGAAACACATCACCACGCGGCCGAAAGGGATTCCCGGGTGCAGTAGATAGTCCCAGGGGAGTTGGAGAGTAGTTGGGCACCTCTTGCCAAATCACGGCAGCCGTAGTTGCACGCCTGCGAGTGAGAGGCTGTGCACTGTGAGGCACATGTGCTAAGGAAGGCGGTGAGTCTTGTACTCACGCCTGCCACTTCCACGAAACACATCACCACGCGGCCAAAACTTATTCCCGGGTGCAGTAGATAGTCCCAGGGGAGTTGGGGAGTAGGCGCGCACCTCCTGCCAAATCACGGCAGCCCTAATGACACGCCTGCGAGTAAGAGGCTGTGCACTGTGAGGCACCTGTGCTAAAGAAGGCGGTGAGTCTCTTAGTCACGCCTACCACTTCCACGAAACACATCACCACGCGGCCAAAACTTATTCCCGGGTGCAGTAGATAGTCCCAGGGGAGTTGGGGAGTAGGCGCGCACCTCCTGCCAGATCACGGCAGCCGTAGTGGCACGCCTGCGAGTGAGAGGCTGTGCACTATGAGGCACATGTGCTAAAGAAGGCGAGGAGCCTTGTACTCACGCCTGCCACTTCCACGAGACGCATGACAACGCCACCAAAATGAAATCCCAGGTGCACTAGGCCCAGGGAAACCTCGGCAATAGACGCGCAACTCCGGAAAAGCACGGGCGACGGAGTGGCATGCGTGAGAGTGAGAGGCTGTGCAAGGTGTAAGGAATGACCCTTGTACTCACGCCTGCCACTTCCACGAAACACATCACCACGAGGCCAAAACGGATTTCCGGGTGCAGTAGATAGTCCCAGGGGAGTTGGAGAGTAGTAGGACACCTCCTGCCAAATCACGGCAGCCGTACTGGCACGCCTGCGAGTGAGAGGCTGTGCACTGTGAGTTACATGTGCTAAAGAAGGCGGTGAGTCTTGTACTCACGCCTGCCACTTCCACAAAACACATCACGACGCGGCCAAAACTTATTGCCGGGTGCAGTAGATAGTCCCAGAGGAGTTGGGGAGTAGGCGCGCACCTCCCGCCAGTTCACGGCAGCCGTAGTGGCACGCCTGCGAGTGAGAGGCTGTGCACTATGAGGCACATGTGCTAAAGAAGGCGGTGAGCCTTGTGCTCACGCCTGCCACTTTCACGAAACGCATGACAACGCCACCGAAATGAAATCCCAGGTGCATCAGACCCAGGGAAACCTCGGCAATAGACGCGCAACTCCGGGAAAGCACGGGCGACGGAGTGGCATGCGTGAGAATGAGAGGCTGTGCAAGAGGAACGGGTCAGCCTTGTACTCACGCTTGCTACTTCCACGAAACATATCACCAGGCGGCTAAAATGGATTCCCGCGTGCACTAGATAGTCCCAGGAGAGTTGGGAGGTAGGCGCGCACCTCCTGCAAGTCACGGGAGCCGTGGTGGCACGCCTACGAGTGAGAGGCTGTGCACTATGAGGCACATGTGCTAAAGAATGCGGTGAGCCTTGTACTCACGCCTGCCACTTCCACAAAACGCATGGCAACGCCACCAAAATGAAATCCCAGGTGCACTAGACCCAGGGAAACCTCGCCAATAGACGCGCAACTCCGGAAAATCACGGGCGACGGAGTGGCATGCGTGAGAGTGAGAGGCTGTGCAAGAGGAAGGGGTGAGCTTTGTACTCACGCCTGCTACTTCCACGAAACACATCACCACGCGGCCAAAACGGATTCCCGGGTGCACTAGATAGTCCCCGGGGAGTTGGAGAGTAGGCGCGCACCTCTTGGCAAATCACGGGAGCCGTAGTGGCACGCCTGCGAGTGAGAGGCTGTGCACTGTGAGGCACATATGCTAAAGAAGGCGGTGATTCTTGTTTTTACTCCTGCTACTTCCACTAAACACATGACAACGCGACCAAAATGGATTCTCGGGTGCACTAGATAATCCCAGGGGAGTCGGGGAGTGGGTGCGCACCTTCTGCAAATCACGGGCGCCGGAGTGGCACGTGTGAGAGTGGGAGGCTCTCCAAAAGAAGGGGGTGAGCCTCGAACTCACGCCTGCCACTTCCACGAAACACATCACCACGCGGCCAAAACGGATTCCCGGGTGCACTAGATAGTCCCAGGGGAGTTGGAGAGTAGCCGCGCACCTCCTGCCAAATCACGGGAGCCGTAGTGGCACGCCTGCCAGTGAGAGGCTTTGCACTGTGAGGCACTTGTGCTAAAGAGGGCGGTGAGTCTTGTACTCACGGCTGCCACTTCCACGAAACACATTACCACGCGGTTAGAACTTATTTGCGGGTGCACTAGATAGTCCCAAAGGAGTTGGGACATGCGTGAGAGTGAGAGGCTTTGCAAGAGGAAGGGGTGAGCCTTGTAATCACGCCTGCTACTTCCACGAAACACATCACCACGCGGCCAAAAATGATTCTCGGGTGCACTAGATAGTCCCAGGGGAAAAGGTGAGTAGGCGCGCACCTCCTACCAAATCACGGGAGCCGTAGTGGCACGCCTGCGAGTGAGAGGCTGTGCACTGTGAGGCACATATGCTAAAGAAGGCGGTGCTTACTCCTGCTACTCCCACCAAACACATGACAACTCGGGCAAAATGGATTCTCGGGTGCACTAGATAATCCCAGGGGAGTCGGGGAGTAGGCGCGCACCTCCTGCAATTTACGAGCGCCGGAGTGGCACGTGTGAGAGTGGGAGGCTCTCAAAAAGAATGGGGTGAGCCTCGAACTCACGCCTGCCACTTCCACGAAACACATCACCACGCGGCTAAAATGGATTCTCGCGTGCACTATATAGTCCCAGGGGAGTTGAAGGGTAGGCGCGCACCTCCTACAGGTCACGGGACCCTTGGTGGAACGCCTCCGAGAGAGAGTCTGTGCACTATGATACACATGTGCTAAAGATGGTAGTAAGCCTTGTACTCACGCCTGTCACTTCCACGAAACGCATGACAACGCCTCCAAAATAAAATCCCAGGTGCACTAGACCCAGGGAAACATCGGCAATAGACGCGCAATTCCGGAAAATAACGGGCGACGGAATGGCATGCGTGAGAGTGAGAGGCTGTGCAAGAGGAAGGGGTGAGCCTTGTACTCACGCCTGCTACTTCCAGGAAACACATCACCACGCGGCCAAAACGGATTCCCGGGTACACTAGATAGTCCCAGGGGAGTTAGAGAGTAGGGGCGCACCTCTTGCCAAATCACAAGAGCCGTAGTGGCACGCCTGCCAGTGAGAGGCTGTGCACTGTGAGGCACATGTGCTAAAGAAGGCGGTGAGTCTTGTACTCACGCCTGCCACTTCCACGAAACACATCACCACGCGGCCAGAAATTATTCCCGGGTGCACTAGATAGTCCCAGGAGAGTTGGGGAGTAGGCCCGCACTTCCTGCAAATTACGGGAGCCGTAGTGGCACGCCTTTGAGCTAGAGGCTGTGCACTATGAGGCACATGTGCTAAAAAAGGCGGTGAGCCTTGTAGTCACGCCTGCCACTTCCACGAAACGCAATACAACGCCACCAAAATAAAATCCCAAGTGCACTAGACCCAGGGGAGCCTCTGCATTAGACGCGCAACTCCGGGAAATCACGGGCAACAGAGTGGCATGCGTGAGAGTGAGAGGCTGTGCAAGAGGAAGGGGTCAGCCTTGTACTCACGCCTGCTACTTCCACCAAAAACATCACCACGCGGCTAAAATGGATAACCGCGTGCACTAGATAGTCCCAGGAGAGTTAGGGGGTAGGCGCGCACCTCGTGCATGTCACGGGAGCCGTCGTGGCACGCCTACGAGTGAGAGGCTGTGCACTATGAGGCACATGTGCTAAAGAAGGCGGTGAGCCTTGGACTCACGCCTGCCACTTACCCGATACGCATGGCAACGCCACCAAAATGAAATCTCAGGTGCACTAGACCCAGGGGAACCTCGGCAATAGACGCGCTACTCCGGGAAATCACGGGCGACGGAGTGGCACGTGTGAGAGTGGGAGGCTCTCTAAATGAAGGGGGTGAGCCTCGAACTCACGCCTGCCACTTCCACGAAACACATCACCACGCGGCTAAAATGGATTCCCGCGTGCACTAGATAGTCCCAGAGGAGTTGAAGGGTAGGCGCGCACCTCCTGCAAGTCATGGGAGCCGTGGTGGCACGCCTCCGAGTGAAAGGCTGTGCACTATGAGGCACATGTGCTAAAGAAGGCGGTGAGCGTTGTACTCACGCCTGCCACTTCCACGAAACGCATGACAACGCCTCCAAAATGAAATCCCAGGTGCACTAGACCCAGGGAAACCTCGGCAATAGACGCGCAACTCCGGGATATCACGGGCGACGGAGTGGCATGCGTGAGAGTGAGAGGCTGTGCAAGAGGAAGGGGTGAGCCTTGTACTCACGCCTGCTACTTCCACGAAACACATCACCACGCGGCCAAAACGGATTCCCGGGTGCACTAGATAGTTTCAGGGGAGTTGGAGAGTAGGCGCGCAGCTCCTGCTAAATAACGGGAGCCGTAGTGGCACGCCTGCCAGTAAGAGGCTGTGCACTGTGAGGCACATGTGCTAAAGATGGCGGTGAGTCTTGTACTCACGCCTTCCACCTCCACGAAACACATCACCATGCGGCCAGAACTTATTCCCGGGTGCACTAGATAGTCCCAGGGGAGTTGGGGAGTAGGCCCGCACTTCCTGCAAATCACGGGAGCCGTAGTGGCACGCCTGCGAGTGAGAGGCTGTGCACTATGAGGCACATGTGCTAAGGAAGGCGGTGAGCCTTGTAGTCACGCCTGCCACTTCCACGAAACGCATGAAAACGCAACCAAAATGAAATCCCAGGTGCACTAGACCAAGGGGCACCTCGGCAATTGACGCGCAACTCCGGGAAATCACGGGCAACGGAGTGGCATGCGTGAGAGTTAGAGGCTGTGCAAGAGGAAGGGGTCAGCCTTGTACTCACGCCTGCTACTTCTACGAAACACATCACCACGCGGCTAAAAAGGATTCCCGCGTGCACGAGATAGTCCCAGGAGAGTTGGGGGGTAGGCGCGCACCTCCTGCAAGTCACGGGAGTTGTAGTGGCACGCCTACGATTGAGAGGCTGTGAACTATGAGGCACATGTGCTAAAGAAGGCGGTGAGACTTGTACTCATGCCTGCCACTTCCACGAAACGCATGGCAACGCCACCAAAATGAAATCCCAGGTGCACTAGACCCAGGGGAACCTCGGCAATAGACGCGCAACTCCGGGAAAGCACGGCCGACGGAGTGGCATGCGTGAGAGTGAGAGGCTGTGCAAGAGGAAGGTGGGAGCCTTGTACTCACGCCTGCTACTTCCACGAAACACATCACCACGCGGCCAAAACGGATTCCCGGGTGCACTAGATAGTTCCAGGGGAGTTGGAGAGTAGGCGCGCATCTCCTGCCAAATCATGGGAGCCGTAGTGGCACGCGTGCGAGTGAAAGGCTGTGCACTATGAGGCATATGTGCTAAAAAAGGCGGTGAGCATTGTACTCACGCTGCCACTTCCACGAAACGCATGGCAACGCCACCAAAATGAAATCCCAGGTGCACTAGACCCAGGGGAACCTCGGCAATAGACGCGCAACTCCGAGAAAAAACGGGCGACGGAGTGGCATGCGTGAGAGTGAGAGGCTGTGCAAGAGGAAGGGGTGAGCCTTGTACTCACGCCTGCTACTTCCACGAAACACATCACCACGCGGCCAAAACGGATTCTCGGGTGCACTAGATAGTCCCATAGGAGTTGGAGGGTAGGCGCCCACCTCCTGCCAAATCACAGGAGCCGTTGTGGCACGCCTGCGAGTGAGAGGCTTTGCACTGTTAGGCACATATGCTAAAGAAGGCGGTGAGTCTTGTACTTACTCCTGCTACTTCCACCAAACACATGACAACGCGGCCAAAATTGATTCTCGGGTGCACTAGATAATCCCAGGGGAGTCGGGGAGTAGGCGCGCACCTCCTGCAAATCACGGGCGCCGGAGTGGCACGTGTGAGAGTGGGAGGCTCTCCAAAAGAAGGGGGTGAGCCTCGAACTCACGCCTGCCACTTCCACGAAACACATCACCACGCGGCTAAAATGGATTCCCGCGTGCACTAGATAGTCCCAGGGAAGTTGAAGGGTAGTCGCGCACCTCCTGCAAGTAACGGGAGCCGTGGTGGCACGCCTCCGAGTGAGAGGCTGTGCACTATGAGGCACATGTGCTAAAGAAGGCGGTGAGCCTTGTACTCACGCCTGCCACTTCCACGAAACGCATGACAACGCCTCCAAAATGAGATCCCAGGTGCACTAGACCCAGGGAAACCTCGGCAATAGACGCGCAACTCCGGGATATCACGGGCGACGGAGTGGCATGCGTGAGAGTGAGAGGCTGTGCAAGAGGAAGGGGGGAGCCTTGTACTCACGCCTGCTACTTCCCCGAAACACATCACCACGCGGCCAAAACGGATTCCCGGGTGCACTAGATAGTCGTAGGGGAGTTGGAGAGTAGGCGCGCACCTCCTGCCAAATGACGGGAGCCGTAGTGGCACGCCTGCCAGCTAGAGGCTGTGCACTGTGAGGCACATGTGCTAAAGAAGGCGGTGAGTCTTGTACTCACGCCCGCCACTTCCACGAAACACATCACCACGCGGCCAGAACTTATTCCCGGGTGCACTAGATAGTCCTAGGGGAGTTGGGGAGTAGGCCCGCACTTCCTGCAAATCACGGGAGCCGTAGTGGCACGCCTGCGAGTGAGAGGCTGTGCACTATGAGGCACATGTGCTAAAGAAGGCGGTGAGCCTTGTAGTCACGCCTGCCACTTCCACGAAACGCATGACAACGCCACCAAAATGAAATCCCAGGTGCACTAGACCCAGGGGAACCTCGGCAATAGACGCGCAACTCCGGGAAAGCACGGGCGACGGAGTGGCATGCTTGAGAATGAGAGGCTGTGCAAGGTGTAAGGGCTGAGCCTTGTACTCACGCCTGCCACTTCCACGAAACACATCACCACGCGGCCAAAACGGATTGCCCGGTGCAGTAGATAGTCCCAGTGGAGTTGTAGAGTAGTTGGGCACTTCCTGCCACATCACGGCAGCCGTAGTGGCACGCCTGCGAGTGAGATGCTGTGCACTGTGAGGCACATGTGCTAAAGAAGGCGAGGAGTCTTGTACTCACGCCTGCCACTTCGACGAAACGCATGACAACGCCACCAAAATGAACTCCCAGGTGCACTAGACCCAGGGGACCCTCGCCAATAGACGAGCAACTCCAGGAAGGCACGACCGACTAAGTGGCATGCGTGAGAGTGAAAGGCTGTGCAAGGTCTAAGGGCTGAGCCTTGTACTCACGCCTGCCACTTCCATGAAACACATCACCACGCGGCCAAGACTTATTCCCGGGTGCAGTAGATAGTCCCAGGGGAGTTGGAGAGTAGGCGCGCACCTCCTGCCAAATTACGGCCGCCGTAGTGGCACGCCTGCGAGTGAGAGGCTGTGCACTATGAGGCACATGTGCTAAAGAAGGCGGTGAGCCTTGTACTCACGCCTGCCCCTTCCACGAAACGCATGACAACGCCACCAAAATGAAATCCCAGGTGCACTAGACCCAGGGAAACCTCGGCAATAGACGCGCAACTCCGGGATATCACGGGCGACGGAGTGGCATGCGTGAGAGTGAGAGGCTGTGCAAGGTGTAAGGGCTGAGCCTTGTACTCACGCCTGCCACTTCCACGAAACACATCACCACGCGACCAAAACGGATTCCCGGGTGCAGTAGATAGTCCCAGGGGAGCTGGAGAGTAGTCGGGCACCTCCTGTAAAATCACGGCAACCTTAGTGGCACGCCTGCGAGTGAGAGGCTGTGCACTATAAGACCAATGTGCCTCATAGTGCATAGCCTCTCACTCTCAGGCGTGCCACCACGGCTCCCGTGACTTGCAGGAGGTGCGCGCCTACCCTTCAAATTCCCTGGGGCTATCTAGTGCAAGCGGGAATCCATTTTAGCCGCGTGGTGATGTGTTTCGTGGAAGTGGCAGGCGTGAGTTCGAGGCTCACCCCCTTCTTTTGGAGAGCCTCCCACTCTCACACGTGCCACTCCGGCGCTTGTAATTTGCAGGAGGTGCGCGCCTACCCCCTAACTCTCCTGGGACTATCTAGTGCACGCGGGAATCCATTTTAGCCGCGTGATGATGTGTTTCGTGGAAGAAGCAGGCGTGAGTACAAGGCTGACCCCTTCTTCTTGCACAGCCTCTCACTCTCACGCATGCCACTCCGTTGCCCGTGATTTCCCGGAGTTGCGCGTCTATTGCCGAGGTTCCCCTGGGTCTAGTGCACCTGGGATTTCATTTTGCAGGCGTTGTCATGCGTTTCGTGGAAGTGGCAGGCGTGAGTACAAGGCTCACTGCTTTCTTTAGCACATGTGCCTCATAGTGCACAGCCTCTCACTCGGAGGCGTGCCACCACGGCTCCCGTGACTTGCAGGAGGTGCGCGCCTATCCTTCAACTCCCCTGGAACTATCTAGTGCACGCGGGAATCCATTTTAGCCGCGTGGTTATGTCTTTCGTGGAAGTGGCAGGCGCGAGTTCGAGGCTCACCCCCTTCTTTTGGAGAGCCTCCCACTCTCACACGTGCCACTCCGCCGCCCGTGATTTGCGGGAGGTGCGCGCCTACTCCCCGACTCCCCTGGGATTATCTAGTGCACCCGATAATCCATTTTGGCCGCGTTGTCATGTGTTTGGTGGAAGTAGCAGGAGTAAGTACAAGACTCACCGCCTTCTTTAGCATATGTGCCTCACAGTGCACAGCCTCTCACTCGCAGGCGTGCCACTACGGCTCCCGTGATTTGGCAGGAGGTGCGCGCCTACTCTCCAACTTCCCTGGGACTATCTAGTGCACCCACGAATCCGTTTTGGCCACGTGGTGATGTGTTTCGTGGAAGTAGCAGGCGTGAGTACAAAGCTCACCCCTTCCTCTTGCACAGCCTCTAACTCTCACGCATGCCACTCCGTCGCCCGTTATTTCCCGGAGTTGCGCGTCTATTGCCGAGGTTCCCCTGGGTCTAGTGCACCTGGGATTTCATTTTGGTGGCGTTGCCATGCGTTTCGTGGAAGTGGCAGGCGTGAGTACAAGGCTCACCGCCTTCTTTAACACATGTGCCCCTCACTCGTAGGCGTGCCACTACGGCTCTCGTGACTTGCAGGAGGTGCGCGCCTACCCCCCAACTCTCCTGGGACTATCTAGTGCACGCGGGAATCCATTTTAGCCGCGTGGTGATGTGTTTCGTGGAAGTAGCAGGCGTGAGTACAAGGCTCACCCCTTCCTCTTGCACAGCCTCTATCTCTCACGCATGCCACTCCGTTGCCCGTGATTTCCCGGGGTTGCGCGTCTATTGCCGAGGTTCCCCTGGGTCTAGTGCACCTGGGATTTCATTTTGGTTGCGTTGCCATGCGTTTCATGGAAGTGGCAGGCGTGAGTACAAGTCTCACCGCCTTTTTTAGCACATGTGCCTCATAGTGCACAGCCTCTCACTCGCAGGCGTGCCACTACGGCTCCCGTGATTTGCAGGAAGTGCGGGCCTACTCCCCAACTCCCCTGGGACTATATAGTACACCCGGGAATAAGTTCTGGCCGCGTGGTGATGTGTTTCGTGGAAGTGGCAGGCGTGAGTACAAGACTCACCGCCTTCTTTAGCACATGTGCCTCACAGTGCACAGCCTCTCACTCGCAGGCGTGCCACTACGGCTGCCGTGATTTGGGAGGAGGTGCGCGCCTACTCCCCAACTCCCCTGGGACTATCTACTGCACGCGGAAATAAGTTTTGGCAGCGTGGTGATGTGTTTCGTGGAAGTGGCAGGCGAGACTACAAAGCTGAGCCCTTACACCTTGCACAGCCTCTCCCTCTCACGCATGCCACTCCGTCGCCCGTGCTTTCCCGGAGTTGCGCGTCTATTGCCGAGGTTTCCCTGGGTGTAGTGCACCTGGTATTTCATTTTGATGGCGTTGTCATGCGTTTCGTGGAAGTGGCAGTTGTAAGAACAAGGCTTACCACCTTCTTTAGCACATGTGCCTCAGTGCACAGCGTCTCACTCGCAGGCGTGCCACTACGTATGCCGTGATTTGGCAGGAGGTGCGCGTCTACTCCCCAACTCCCCTGGGACTATCTACTGCACCCGGTAATAAGTTTTGGCCGCGTGGTGATGTGTTTCGTGGAAGTGGCAGGCGTGAGTACAAGACTCACCGCCTTCTTTAGCACATGTGCCTCACAGTGCACAGCCTCTCACTCGCAGGCGTGCCACTACGGCTGCCGTGATTTGGCAGGAGGTAGGCGCCTACTCCCCAACTCCCCTGGGACTATCTTCTGCACCCGGGAATAGGTTTTGGCCGCGTGGTGATGTGTTTTGTGGAAGTGGCAGGCGTGACTACAAGGCTCAGCCCTTAGACCTTGCACAGCCTCTCACTCTTACGCATGCCACTCCGTCGCCCGTGCTTTGCCGGAGTTGCGCGTCTATTGCCGCGGTTTTCCTTGGGCTAGTGCACCTGGGATTTCATTTTGGTGGCGTTGTCATCCGTTTCGTAGAAGTGGCAGGCGTGAGTAGAAGACTCACCGCCTTCTTTCGCACATGTGCCTCACAGTGCAAAGCCTCTCACTCGTAGGCGTGCCACTACGGCTTCGGTGATCTGGCAGGAGGTGCGCGCCTACTCCCCAAATCCCCTGGGACTATCTACTGCACCCGGGAATAAGTTTTGGCCGCGTGGTGATGTGGTTCGTGGAAATGGCAGGCGTGAGTACAAGACTCACCGCCTTCTTTAGCACATGTGCCTCATAGTGTACAGCCTTTCACACGCAGGCGTGCCACTACGGCTTCCGTGATTTGGCAGGAGGTGCGCGCCTACTCCCCAACTCCCGTGGGACTATCTACTGCATCCGGGACAAAGTTTTGGCCGCGTGGTGATGTGTTTCGTGGAAGAGGCAGGCGTGACTACAAGGCTTAGCACTTACACCTTGCACAGCCTCTCACTCTCACGCATGCCACACCGTCGCCCGTGCTTTACCGGAGTTTTGCGTCTATTGCCGAGGTTTCCCTGGGTCTAGTGCACCTGGGATTTCATTTTGGAGGCGTTGTCATGCGTTTCGTGGCAGTGGCAGGCGTAAGTACAAGGTTCACCGCCTTCTTTAGCACATGTGCCTTATAGTGCACAGCCTCTCACTCGTAGGCGTGCCACTACGGCTGCCGTGATTTGGCAGGAGGAGCGCGTCTACTCCCCAACTCCAGTGGGACTATCTACTGCACCCGGGAATAAGTTTTGGCCGCGTGGTGATGTGTTTCGTGGAAGTGGCAGGCGTAAGTACAAGACTCATCGCCTTCTTTAGCACATGTGCCTCACAGTGCACAGACTCTCACTCGCAGGCGTGCCACTACGGCTGCCGTGATTTGGCAGGAGGTGCGCGCCTACTCCCCAACTCCCCTGGGACTATCTACTGCACGCGGAAATAAGTTTTGGCCGCGTGGTAATGTGTTTCGTGGAAGTGGCAGCCGTGACTACAAGGCTCATCCCTTACACCTTGCACAGTCTCTCACTCTCACGCATGCCACTCCGTCGCCCGTTCTTTCCCGGAGTTGCGCGTCTATTGCCGAGGTTTCCCTGGGTCTAGTGCACCTGGGGTTTCATTTTGGTGGCGTTGTCATGCGTTTCGTGGAAGTGGCAGGAGTGAGTACAAGACTCACCGCCTTCTTTAGCACATATGCCTCATAGTGCACAGCCTCTCACTCACAGGCGTGCCACTACGGCTGCCGTGATTGGGCAGGAGGTGCGCGTCTACTCTCCAACTCCACTGGGACTATCTACTGCACCCGGGAATAAGTTTTGGCCGCGTGGTGATGTGTTTCGTGGAAGTGGCAGGCGTGAGTACAAGACTCACCGCCTTCTTTAGCACATGTGCCTCAAAGTGCACAGCCTCTCACTCCCAGGCGTGCCACTACGGCTCCCTTGATTTGGCAGGAGGTGCACGCCTACTCCCCAACTCCCTTGGGACTATCTACTGCATCCGGGAATAAGTTTTGGCCGCGTGGTGATGTGTTTCGTGGAAGTGGCAGGCGTGACTACAAGGCTTAGCACTTACACCTTGCACAGCCTCTCACTCTCACGCATGCCACACCGTCGCCCGTGCCTTGCCGGAGTTGCGCGTCTATTGCCGCGGTTTTCCTTGGTCTAGTGCACCTGGGATTTCATTTTGGTGGCGTTGTCATCCGTTTCGTAGAAGTGGCAGGCGTGAGTAGAAGACTCACCGCCTTCTTTCGCACATGTGCCTCACAGTGCAAAGCCTCTCACTCGTAGGCGTGCCACTACGGCTGCGGTGATCTGGCAGGAGGTGCGCGCCTACTCCCCAAATCCCCTGGGACTATCTACTGCACCCGGGAATAAGTTTTGGCCGCGTGGTGATGTGGTTCGTGGAAATGGCAGGCGTGAGTACAAGACTCACCGCCTTCTTTAGCACATGTGCCTCATAGTGTACAGCCTCTCACACGCAGGCGTGCCACTACGGCTTCCGTGATTTGGCAGGAGGTGCGCGCCTACTCCCCAACTCCCCTGGGACTATCTACTGCATCCGGGACAAAGTTTTGGCCGCGTGGTGATGTGTTTCGTGGAAGAGGCAGGCGTGACTACAAGGCTTAGCACTTACACCTTGCACAGCCTCTCACTCTCACGCATGCCACACCGTCGCCCGTGCTTTACCGGAGTTGTGCGTCTATTGCCGAGGTTTCCCTGGGTCTAGTGCACCTGGGATTTCATTTTGGAGGCGTTGTCATGCGTTTCGTGGCAGTGGCAGGCGTAAGTACAAGGCTCACCGCCTTCTTTAGCACATGTGCCTCATAGTGCACAGCCTCTCACTCGTAGGCGTGCCACTACGGCTGCCGCGATTTGGCAGGAGGTGCGCGTCTACTCCCCAACTCCAGTGGGACTATCTACTGCACCCGGGAATAAGTTTTGGCCGCGTGGTGATGTGTTTCGTGGAAGTGGCAGGTGTAAGTACAAGACTCATCGCCTTCTTTAGCACATGTGCCTCACAGTGCACAGACTCTCACTCGCAGGCGTGCCACTACGGCTGCCGTGATTTGGCAGGAGGTGCGCGCCTACTCCCCAACTCCCCTGGGACTATCTACTGCACGCGGAAATAAGTTTTGGCCGCGTGGTAATGTGTTTCGTGGAAGTGGCAGCCGTGACTACAAGGCTCATCCCTTACACCTTGCACAGCCTCTCACTCTCACGCATGCCACTCCGTCGCCCGTTCTTTCCCGGAGTTGCGCGTCTATTGCCGAGATTTCCCTGGGTCTAGTGCACCTGGGATTTCATTTTGGTGGCGTTGTCATGCGTTTCGTGGAAGTGGCAGGAGTGAGTACAAGACTCACCGCCTTCTTTAGCACATGTGCCTCATAGTGCACAGCCTCTCACTCACAGGCGTGCCACTACGGCTGCCGTGATTGGGCAGGAGGTGCGCGTCTACTCTCCAACTCCACTGGGACTATCTACTGCACCCGGGAATAAGTTTTGGCCGCGTGGTGATGTGTTTCGTGGAAGTGGCAGGCGTGAGTACAAGACTCACCGCCTTCTTTAGCACATGTGCCTCAAAGTGCACAGCCTCTCACTCCCAGGCGTGCCACTACGGCTCCCGTGATTTGGCAGGAGGTGCACGCCTAGTCCCCAACTCCCTTGGGACTATCTACTGCATCCGGGAATAAGTTTTGGCCGCGTGGTGATGTGTTTCGTGGAAGTAGCAGGCGTGACTACAAGGCTCAGCCCTTACACCTTGCACAGCCTCTCACTCTCACGCATGCCACTCCGTCGCCCGTGCTTTCCCGGAGTTGCGCGTCTATTGCCGAGGTTTCCCTGGGTCTATTGCACCTGGGATTTCATTTTGGTGGCGTTGTCATGTGTTTCGTGGAAGTGGCAGGCGTGAGTACAAGACTCACCGCCTTCTTTAGCACATGTGCCTCATAGTGCACAGCCTCTCACTCGCAGGCGTGCCACTAAGGCTGCCGTGATCTGACAGGAGGTGCGCGTCTACTCCCCAACTCCCCTGGGACTATCTACTGCACCCGGGAATAAGTTCTGGCCGCGTGGTGATGTGTTTCGTGGAAGTGGCAGGCGTGAGTACAAGACTCACCGCCTTCTTTAGCACATGTGCCTCACAGTGCACAGCCTCTCACTCGCAGGCGTGCCACTACGACTGCCGTGATTTGGCAGGAGGTGCCCGACAACTCCCCAACTCCCCTGGGACTATCTACTGCACCCGGGAATCCGTTTTGGCCTCAAGTGAATTAAGGCCTGGGTCCCATGATTATTTCCTTTATATTTCACAAAGTTGTTCATAATTTCCATGAAACTGGACCGATCTCAGTGAAACTTTGCCAAAAGTCGAGACTTAACCTTCTTTATCGATTCGTGACGTCAAGGAACCGGTTTGAAATTTGATACCTCTAAAAACCTGCAGTTTAAGCGCCGAAAATGCTGTGTGCCATTACGAGCAAATTCCCACTATGTATTCCCTCTATAACAGTGAATAAACCGCTCATTCAAATCAGGGGAAAGATAATCTTAACAAAAACGCCTGGAATGAGAGTAAAACTTCTGTTATTTTTGGTAGACATTCGATCGTGTTTTACTTAGGTCAGATTTTGTATTGTTTTCAAATATTTTTGCCGAACATGGCTGAAATTTCACTTCGTT